>NC_048600.1:15016778-15359903 GCF_003668045.3 Cricetulus griseus
TACCCCAGAAGGCCTGTAGAGGCTTGTTAGTATGCCGGTCTATGGAACCTCTTCCCGAGGGCCTGGCGCAAGCACCTTGGGAAACCGTGACATTCCCACGGAGGCCTTGGGATGACTCAGCCTTCACAGTGGTTTGTGCTCCTGGGCCAGTTTCTGCCTCTCTCTGCATTTCACCTCTCTGGTCCCCATCTGGGCTGCAGCAGATTGGTGTCCGGAGTCTCTTTTGGCTCCTGCATCAGGGAGTCTCCAGCTTCCTGGCTGTTAGTGAGAAGCCAGGTCTGAGACCTCAGTTACACAGGGGCAAACTAACCAGGGAGGCTTTGCTAGCACCCCTTCTCCACCATGGGGTCTGGAGCAATTTACCTCAAGTTTCTTAGGGAGCTTAGAAGTATCATCCCACGGTGAGAGAGAACACATCAAATACGTGTCTGGAAGGCTGGACCCACATGGGGGTCTGGACCGCTGTGAGTGCTTGCTGATTGGTTAGTGTTTTCGACTTATTTCAGCAGCGACTATGGGATAGCTGCTCCTGCCCCCACTGCAGACCCCACAAGCTAAGACAAGCTGATTGAATCACTAGTACATGTGTGTCTTGGCTTTATGCCAGTTACACCTTCCTTGCCACTGAGGGGCCTGGAGGCTGTAGCCTTGGTTAAGGATCAAACAAGCCAGAGTAGGACGAGGAACAGGAGAGACTTCCAGGAAAATACCAGCACACACACATGCCCTCTCACACATGCTCACATTCATGCTTCTCACACATGCTCAGCCACTCTCACAGTCTGATTCTCACATACTTAAAGTGTTCACATATATGCCTTCCCACGCATGCAGTGTGTACACTTGCTCATACATACCATACCTCACCATATGCTTTCTCTGTCTTACACACACACACACACACACACACACACACACACACACACACACACTGCTTTCTTATACATATGCTCTTACATATGCTGATTCACACATGCATGCTCTCTCACACTTAGTCATTCATGTCTCATGCTCATTTATATATGCTTCAATATGTGCTCACTCACTCACATATAACTCACCCTCAGCGACCCATCTTCTCATCCTCTGGCATACATTCTCACACGCTCACACGCTCACACACACAAGGCCTCTCATTCTCACACAGTTCTCTCACCCTTGTTCTCTCACACACAATGCTCTCTCTTATGTTCACATGTGCCCTCATACATGCTTATTCATGCCCTCTAACACACATCAGACATATACTTATTCACATACATTGACTCACGGATGTTCTATACACTCCTATTCATACATGAAAACACACACAAACCTCTCTCTCCTCCTTCCACATCTTTGCACCTATATATATCCATAGTGGCTCAAGAATCCCACAAAAGCAGACGTACCAGGACACAGAGAGGGAGAGAGAGAGAAAGAAGTGAGGACACACAGACAGCACACAGATGCAGCCAGAGATAACCTGCAGTGGAATCAAGAGTTGCAATTAAATCCACCCAGGGACTGATGGCAGCTTAGCTCAGCCTTGCACAGGCCTTGGGGCCAAAGTGGCCAGAGCTGCTTACCATCTAGATCTGAGGTGGATGGGCTCCCACTGATATCTGTGCAGGTTTGCCAACCATTTTGCATGTCCCCCAATATCCTTTCATGGTCTTACTACAGTTCCCCAGGCTGGCCCCAATCTCCTGGGCTCGAGCTCTCCTGCCTTGGCCTCCATGACACAGAGCATGAGCTACCAAGCATGGCTTGCCAGCAATCTGGTTTTGCATTTTCTCTTCTACAACAATCGTGTCTGGGGATTAGTGTTTGACACAGACTAGAGTCATTTTGGAAGAGGGAACCTCAGTGGAGAAAATGCCCCCACCAGACTGGCTGGTGGTTCATTTTCTTAATTGATTACTGATGTAGGTGGGCCTAGTTCACCATGGGTGGTGCCATCCCTGGGCAAGTGGTCCTGAATGGTATAAGAAGGCAATCCAGTACACAGCACCCCTCCATAACCTCTGCATCAGCGCTTGCCTCCAGGTTCCTGCTCTGCTCGAGTTCCTGGCCTGACTTCCCTCAGCAATAGAGTGTGGCCCTGGAAGAACGAGGGACACCACCACCACAACCACCACCACCACCACTCCACCCTCCCCACATACATACAAGTACCCTGTAGCTCCTAGGGTAAGGCAACGAATGGAGGACTACCCTCTAGTGATGTCCGGGCTGTCACCACCAGGATGGAGCCCCTCACTTTGCCCTGCCCTACATGCCCTAGAAATTAGTTTTCCTAGCACCCTCATCACCCTTCCCTCTGGAATGGCTTCTTAATTAAACCACCTGGCGGGCTCTGGCTCTGCACAGTTTTCAGGGCCCTTCTGGTGCCAGGTCCCAGGGGGACTCAGGATCTTCTCTCCTCCCTCCACCTCCTGCCCCTGAGACACCAGAGTTCTGCTCTGGCCTATTGTTTGCAGCATTCAGGAGCCACCATGTCCCCTGGGGGGGGCGGGGCAAACCACTCTTGTTTATCCAATAACAATTAATTCTCAGCAATCATCCTAGTCCTGAACCAGGAAAACAAAATGAGAGACTTTCAGCAAAGACTACCCCATAGACCTTAACAAAGACTACCCCATAGACCTTCAGCAAAAACTATCCCATAGGGTCTAGGCTGGGACGGTGTGGGGGTTGAGACTCCCTCCTGGCTTCAGCCCACACCCACAGCTCTGGTTTTTTAGAGGTACAAGGTGTGAGGTATAAGACACCTAGGAATGGAATGGATGATGGAATTTAAGCATGTTGTCTAGGTCCTGATGAGGGCTGAAGAACACCACCTCACAAGCCTTTTCACTTGACCTACTGGTAGTGGGGATAGAACCCAGGGCCTTACCTATGCCACATGTTAGGCGAGTGTTCTACCACAGGGCTAACCCCAGCCCTCAAGGGCAGTTATTTTATTGAGACAGCATCTCATATTGTCCACCCTGGCCTCAAACGTGATTTGGACTTTGAGCTTCTGATCCTCTGACAACAATCGTGTCTGCCTCCAGCGTGCTGGGATTACAGGTGTGTGCCACCCTATCTGGTTTATGCTGTGTTGGGATTCGAACCTACAGCTTCATGCATGCTAAGCAAGCACTCTGCCCACTGAACAACATCCCCAGAACAGAGAGTGGTTAGTTTTCAATGTCCTACAACCTAAATGTTTGCGGTACTAGGGAAGAAAGCCAGATGATTGCTTTAGGGGCAGCCAGCATCCTTATAATGTGTCGTCTCTTTTAGGGAATCATTCATTCATTCTGCCAGAGTATCGATTATGCTAGGTGCCAGGGACCCTGGGAGGCATTGTGAATCACACAGGTGAGTCCCTTCATGGGTGAGCTGGGGTGGTGAGTGGCTCTTCTGAATTGAAATATTTACTCCAAGCATCTAGCTGCCAGGGAGACCGCAGCTGCTCTACAACTATTTTCCAGCACCCACAAATAGGAGCACACCCCTGACCGGGAATGCAGAGCAGGCATGGGGCTGTGCTGCAGGCTTTCCTTGTCCAGTCCAGCCAATTTGTCTGGTCCATACTTGAAAGGAGGAGTGATGGTTGAGGAAAGAAATAGACAAGAGACAGAGTCAAGAGGGCATCCCGTGTTTACTGTGATCAGCCCCAAGTTTATTACTCAAAGTTCTTATATACCCCAATCAAAAGGAGGACGGAGGCAAAAGACTTCCTTACCATGATACAAGGAGCAAACAGACATAACTACCTTTTCAATACCCCAGGCATCTGTACCCACACCATAAACTAAGTATTCTGTTGTTTAGGTAAGACATCTACTAGCCACACCTTAGGCCAAATATCCTGTTGTTTATCCTTGAAAGAGCAAGAGTGGGTTTGAAGTCTCTGACCTTAAGTCAAGATGGAATGGAGCCATATCAGTGGGCCTCAACATTTCCTGTTGTCAGGAATCAGCCAGGTGGTTCCAGGTACCTCCAATGTGTCACTTTCAGGCCCAATCAGCTCCTCCCTTCCCAACCTGACAGGCTTTTGTCCAATTGTAAAGTCAGTAGCAACTGTGAACCATCTACCTGAGTGTCTGTCGTGTTGGTAGATGTGGTGCCTGGCAGAGCTGGCAGCAGTCAGAGGATGAGGCTGAATCTTCTGGTCTTCTTGTCCTCCTGGCTCTTAGAACATGCCAGTGAGCAGGCACCTACAGCAAGGAGGTTTACAGGAGGACACTGAGTGGCCTGCAAAGCTGAGGTTCTCACTTCTCTCAAAACTGGGTGAAGGGGCAGGAGAGAGGGCTCAGCGACTAAGAGCACCAGCTGCTCTTGAGAGGACCCAGGTTTGGTTCCCAGCACACACATGATGGCTCACACCTGCCCCTAAATCCAGTCTCAGGGCATCCAATGTCCTCTGCTGGTTTCTTTGAACATTGGACATGCACACAGTGAACATACACATACAGGGACAGAACACTCATACAAAGAAAACAGAAATAAATCTTTAAATGAAACAGGGTGTGGAGGGGATGGGGGTCTGGGACATAGGTGGTAGTAGAAGACCTATTGAGGAGCCTCAGACAGTACACAGGCATGTGGCATGGCTTTGGCACACGAGGGAGTGCTGAAGATCCCAAGGATTGGAGGGACTCAGAGATGTAATTAAGTGAGTGTCTTTGTGTCAAAATAAACTGCCAGGTGTGGTGGTGCGAGCCTTTAGTTCCAGCACCTGGAAGGCAGAGGCAGGCAGATCTCTGAGTTCGAAGACAGCCTGATCTACAAATTGAATTCTAGGACAGCCAGGGCTACACAGAGAAACTAACAAAATAAGCAAACAAACAAAACTAATGTATTTATGAGCCTTTAAAATTAATTTTAAAATTTTTATATGCATATTTCTTTTTTTTTTTTTTTTTTTTTTTTGCCTGCATGTGTGTATGTGCTCTGTGTGTATGCCTGGTGTCCATGGAAGCCAGAAGAGGGCACCAGATTCCATGGAACTGGAGTTGCTGAAGCTTGTGGGACACCATGTAGATGCTGGGGACTAAACCCCAGTCCTCTGCAAGAACAGTAAGTGCACTTATCCACTAAGACACCTCTCCAGCCCCCCCCCCTTATTTATTTTAGTTTGATTTTATGTGTATGAGTCTTTTGACTACTTGTAAATGCCTGGTGCCCTCAGAGGCCAGGAGAGGGCCTCAGATCCCTTAGAACGAAGTTACAGATTGTTGCTAACCACTCAATGTGGGTTGTTGGAAACCAAGCCTGGATCCTCTATGACAACAGCAAGTGCTCTTAACTACTGTAGTTACTAGGGACTGAACCCAGAACCTGGTTCAAGGACATACTAGGCATGCCCTCTTATACTGCTGTATCCCCAGCAGCTCAGGAACATCCCATCTTTTTGTTTTCCTTTTATGAGACAAGGAAGCTCTACAGAGCTTAGGCTACTTTCAGACTTGATATGCAGCTAAGGGTGACCTTGAACTTGTGATGGTGCTAGGATTCCAGACATTTATTACTTCTGTCTGCCTTGTTGGGGATTCAATCCATGGACCGAATCCCCGGCACTCTTATCAACTGATGGAGCCCAGCAACCCTTTTTTCTTTCTTCTCTGCCTTCTCTTCCTCCTCCACAACATATTCTTTTGTTAAAGGTAAAAATCATGTCCTTTACCACCAAGAAACAAGTTAAAACAAATTTCTGGACCCTAGACAGCTTAAAACAATGGGAGTGATGCATCATTCAGACCACCCTCCTTTTATATATAACTTTTCAAGTTATTATACCCTGCCTTTCTAATCAAAGCCCTGGGGAGTGTGGGCTGAGGCCAGGTAGGGGCTCTTCAGACAAGATGAGTGACACCCATACACAAAGCAAAGTCAGATCATAGGCTTATTCCCTGGGTGTTGGGAATGTATGCGTTCCACCCAAGCATGACAAGGCATCCCCTAGCCACGCCCCCAGGCTGTTTTTCTTCGCTTATCTTCATCTGCCCCCCTCCAGCTGATCCCTTAATGCTGAGGGCTGCCCTCAGTCCCCTCTGCACATTTTCTTCCAAAACAACCACTCTTTGTCCTAACAAGGTGTTCTGTTAAATTTAAGGAAAATAATTGATACTACCGTTTAGAAGACTGATAGATTCAAAAGGAGCATTTGCGTCTTTAAGAAAGAATTCAGACACATCTCAATTGTCAGGATGTGCACTGGAGATCTTCGTGAAGCAAGGCCTCTTCCAGCTCCCACGTGCCAGGTACCAAAAGAGCTACTGCAGTCCGCTTTTCCACCAGGTTAGGCTGCATATTCCCCCTCTGAGAGATCAAGCCCCACGCTTGATGTCTGGGCTGCCAGGGTGGGCGGGGACACCGAGTCGGGGCGCGCCCACTCGGGGAGCGGCCCCCAAACCTCAGCCCAGGCCTCCCATGGCTCCGGAAGGAAGCCAGGGCTGAAGAAGGGGGTGCCCCGAGCACGCCTCACCTGCAGGGAGTGCACATCCCGGGCTTTGATCCTCCGTAACACCGCCTGCCCAAGGCAAGGTGTGGATTCGCCTCATTCCTTCCTTTCTGCCACCCACCCGGTGTTTCCACGCAGCTGTCGTCGGGCGCTGGGACGTGGGGACACTGGGGACAGCGAGGGGCCCCCTCCACCCCGCGCCTGGGAGGCGGCGACAAGACGGGGAGGGGCCACCCGCCTCCCAGGGCCTGCGGCGCGCGTGGATCAGTGTGCAGAGCGCGGCGCACGGACTCGGCTGGCTCGCCCTGCGTGCGGGAAGAGGATGCTGGCAGGCTGCCCCGGCCTGGGCCCGCCATCCGCAGCGTGCGCCGCCGCCGTCCTCTGAGCCCGCGGATGCTGAGCCGCAGCCCCTCGCCTCTCCCGGCCCGACCCGGGGCCTGACGGCGAGGGGAGCCGCGCTCCGGCCCCGGCGGACGAGCTGGTGCGGCGGCGCTGCGGGGAGCAGCCTGCGGCTCGCTGAAGCCCGCCTGGCCCGGCCTCGCAGCCCCGGCCCGGAGCGCGCGGCTCCGGAGTTCTCGTACAGGTCAGCGCCAAGCCAGGATCCAGGGCTGGGCTTCCGCGACGCTGCAGAGCCCGAGATTGGGAAGGGGCTGGAGTCTCCCAGGGCTGGGTGGGGAAAAGGAAGTAAACAGAAGGAAGATGCGGGAATTCCCAGGACCGCCCCTGCTCCTTCTAGGCACGTTTTATTTTCAGCTTGGAGGGATTGGGCCTGGGGGGACTTTAGGTGAGGAAGACAGACATAGAGCTGGGCATGCGAGGGATGGAGATGTGGCTAGGCCCCTCCAGAAGCCAGAGGCAGGAAACCGGGTGTCTGGTGTGGACAGGACTGAGTGTGTGTGGGCGTGCTCGGGAGGCTGTGGGGTTGGAGGCTTGTGTAGCCAAGGATCTGTGTGAGGGGTGGGGTGGGTGGCGAGGAAAGAGGCGCTTCTACTTAGCCATGTCCTTTTAAGTTGCAGATGATCGGTGCCACCTGTGTCCTGGGAACCCATCCAGCATTCCTGCCCCAGGTGGACTCCCTTCATCCACAACCAAGAAGAGCCTTCCCACCTTCCCCAGTTAGGAAGCCCTGGTGAGCGGCTTGACCCAGACTCTTCCCTCGTTCCTTCGAAGCAGCCACCAACCAAGATGCCGAGGAACCAGGGCTTCTCAGATCCCGAGTACTCGGCAGAATACTCAGCCGAGTACTCGGTCAGCCTGCCCTCTGACCCCGACCGTGGGGTTGGCCGGACCCATGAAATTTCTGTGCGGAACTCGGGGTCCTGCCTGTGCCTGCCTCGCTTTATGCGGCTGACCTTTGTGCCTGAGTCCTTGGAGAACCTCTACCAGACCTACTTCAAAAGGCAGCGTCATGAGACACTGCTGGTGCTGGTGGTCTTTGCGGCCCTCTTTGACTGCTACGTGGTGGTCATGTGCGCAGTGGTCTTCTCCAGCGACAAGTTGGCGCCCCTCATGGTGGCTGGCATTGGTCTGGTGTTGGACATCATCCTCTTTGTGCTCTGCAAAAAGGGGCTGCTCCCGGATCGAGTGAGCCGCAAAGTGGTACCCTACCTGCTGTGGCTGCTCATCACAGCCCAGATCTTCTCATACCTGGGCCTGAACTTTTCACGTGCCCACGCAGCCAGCGACACGGTGGGTTGGCAGGCCTTCTTTGTCTTCTCCTTCTTCATTACGCTGCCCCTCAGCCTCAGCCCCATCGTGATCATCTCTGTGGTCTCCTGCGTTGTGCACACGCTCGTCTTGGGGGTCACTGTGGCCCAGCAGCAGCAAGATGAGCTGCAAGGGATGCAGCTGCTGAGGGAGGTGAGTGCCATGCTCCTCCCTATCCATCCATCCATCCATCCATCCATCCATCCATCCATCCTGTGCCTTCCCCTTCTAGCCAGGTCTCACCCAGGTGGGATTGCTTTTGATGCCTCGGGGTGCCCTAGAGAAAGGGTGCAGAACATTGGCCTCAGGGCCACTCTGCTACCTGTGTTGAGTTGAGTAGGTGACAGCCCCTTGGAGTCTTGGTGTGGAGATAGTCTTGTCTTGCCATTCCATCAGTGACCCAGGTCAAGGGACTTCTTGTGGCAAATTCTGGTCTCTAGCTGTCTTTACTTAAGATCTGACTTGTGTGAGCTCAGTGCGCCCTGTCAAATGGGGATACTGTCTGCCCTGCATACAGAAATGGCTGTTACCAAGATCCAAGGGAATGTGGGTGAAACCCCGTTGCTGGGTTATGTGAAGAGCCATAAGGAGCAGAGACATGATTATCAGATGTCTTGCTTCTGCCCTAGAGCTCAGAGTGTCACTAGCAAATAAGGTGGTCTCCCCATAGGAGTCAGGGTGTAGGGGACACAACTGGGGACAGTTGTCTTAGCCACTGTGGTGCGGAGCATGCTGGTCCTAGTGGGCTATTTCTGCTGGAAGGGTTGGGAAATTTGGCTTCAGCTTTATTAATTTGGGTTGCCACTGAGTGCTAAGAGAGACAGACAGCCAGAGCCACCCAGAGCCTACAGAAGATGGGCTATGACTCTGGCCTGAAGGGCTCCCCAGAGAGTGAGTCACTGAATTCCATCTTATGGCATGCCTTCCTCTTTTTCACATATGACCCGAGAACTGCAAAGTGACCAGTTCCAGCCACCAGGTATCTTCTGTCTGCTTCCAGAGTTCCTTTTCTCCCATCTCATTGCTTCAGTCTTACCAAAGCCTTTGTCATTATCTTCTTGGGGTTGGGGCCACAGCCTGCAGTGACCCCAATGATACATCTGGTGGCTGATGAGAACTTTTGGGGGGCTATTCCATTGCCTCCCAGCTGTTTGGAGGAAAACACGGCTTCTGCTGGGTTTTAACTTTGTTTTGTTTGAGACAGGGTTTCACTGTGTAACAAACATCCTTGGCTGTCCTGGAACTCATTTTGTAGGCTGGTCTTGAACTCAAAGACCCACCTGCCTTTGCCTCCTGAGTTCTGGGATTAAAGGTGTGCGTCCGGTGGGTTTTAACTTTTTTTAGGTCTCAGTCCATGTTCTTTCTGGGTCATGTAGGAACCTATTTCACAGATCTTTTTTAATCTTTTTTTATTTTTATTTATTTATTTATTTATTTTTTGGAGACAGGGTCTCATGTAGCCCAAAATGGCCTTGCTGTAGCTGAGGATGACTTGGAACACCTGATCCTTCTTGTCTCTACCTGCCAGGTGTTAGGATTACAGCTGGGCTACCACGCTCAGCTAATTTCACAAAAGTTTTCTACATGGCTCAGCACTGGGCTAGAGCCGGTGGGGATTTGTGAGCATGCCATCATGGTTTTGTTTATTGGTATTGGGTGTTCTCTTGTGAACGTCTGTCATTGCTGTTGTGGCTTTCTGGGTTGGTGGCTTCAGCTTGTGTCTCTCTGCTTGTGGGCAGCTGTTTTGCAGGAGGATGTCCATAGTCATTGCTACTGGGGATTGGTTGGGACAGGTAGGTCTGGCAGCATTTGGGGCTTGGGGACATATTCTGAACCATTACTTTCCAATAAATAAGCATTTCTTCCTTTTTCCTCTTGCCAGGGTCCCTGTGTCTTGGCTGTATCTCCCCAGTGTGTTGTTAATTGAGTGAACAAATCAGAAGAGGGCAGAGCCTCCCCACCCCCACTGCACCTAGACCTGCTTGTGGCTGGAGATGTTTGGGGTACAGAAAGCATCTTCTAGTGAAGTTAAGCAGTCCAACCCTAAGCCTAGTTCTGCCCAGAGTACTGGGAGGGGAACACAGAGGTTCATTGGGGAGCAGACTTTAGTGATTGTAGATAGTGTGTCCCCAGGGACCAGCAAACCACTGACCAGATTACAAGGGGGAGCTGTTTCCCAGGGTGTGGCCCAGGAAGACTGTTCTGCGGGTTCTCTGGTTGGTGGAGAGGACCTGATTGCTGCATCAGCTCTGTGTGGTGGAGGATGGGGCTGGTGGTCAGCCTTAGGAAATAACCAGCTGGGGGCCAGGAGAAAAAAAAGGTATACCTGAAATTCAGACAGAGCCACTGCCAGCCTGTGGAAACTGGCCAGCCCTGAGTGGTGCCTAGATAGTCCACTCTTCTGCCAGATTCTCTACTTAGGCCTTCTGATGTGTTCTAGAAACGGTCGGGAGGTGATAGCACAGGTGAGAGCCTGGGGCAGCATCTAGTCCAGAGCCTCCATGATAGGGAAGGAGTCGCAGGTAAGCAGCTGCTGTGTGTGCATTGGCTGCAGAAATGAGGGGAGAGCCAGGTGGGCTAACTTCTTGACCAGGCCTCTCACATGGCAGTGGGAATTGGTCCCCTTAGCTTGAGAGCAGGATCCTGGCTTCTCTTCCTCGTCTATTGGCGACAGGCCCTCTCTCCTTTCCTGTTTGTTGTTGTCACCCTGGGTCTCTGTCCATCAAGTAGATGGAAGCATCATTACCTCAGTTTTGAACCCCGACTTAACTAGTCTGAAGTCCCTTCCTGTGACTGAGGTTTGTGTTGATTGATAGTTCAGGTCCACGTCACTCTGGGTCTCACCTTCTCCAGTCAGCAAGAAACTGAACTTCCTGGAGGAAAAGGACTGAGGACCTGGATCCAGAAAAGTCTCGGGGGTCGGGGTCCTGGGTCACAGGTGTAGCCTGGATCCCTGCTGATCAGTTTTGAACTCAGGATTCCTGGTCTTAAAAGAGAACAGGCTACAAAGAAATGACAGCTCCAGTTGGGATCAGGGAAAAAAAGTAAAAATAGCAACTCAAGAATAAAGCTATTGAGGCTGGGAGCATAGCTCAGTGGTGGAGTGCTTGCCTAGCACGCTCGAGGTGCTCTGAATTGGATCTCCAGTGGCTCCCAATAATTTATACATACACACAAACTACATATTTTTTTTGGTGGGGGGTTTTGAGGTAGGGTTTCTCTGTGGCTTTGGAGGCTGTCCTAGAACTAGCTCTTTTAGACCAGGCTGGTCTCAAACTCACAGAGATCCGCCTGCCTCTGCCTCCCGAGTGATGGAATTAAAGGCATGCGCCACCACCACCTGGCAACATACATATTTATAAAATAATAAATGTGTAACAAGAATTTCGAATCCCAGGGGAACATGATCTTGCCATGAAACCTTGCCTGGAACAACTTGGCTTTGGGGATGGGAGGGAAAAGAGGGGCCCTCCCAAGGTTAAATTGGGAGACTGAGGTAAAAAGCAGTAGGCCAAGTTTCATGTTTGTGTTCCAGAAGTTTCTGAGTCACTTCTTTGGGACCAGTGCAACTCTCTTTTTTGATTTTTAATGATTCATTTTTATTTCAAGTACATTGGTGTTTTGCCTACATGTCTGTCTGTCTGTCTGTGTGACAGTATCGTGTCTCTCAGAGGTAGAGTTACAGACAGTTGTGACAGTCCTGTGGGTGCTGAGAAGTGAACCCAGGTCCTCTAGAAGAGCAGCCAGTACTCTGAACCATTGAGCCATTTCTCCAGCCCCACAATGACTTTTCACAAGGTGCCTAGTTTCCCAGGCCCAGTCAGCCTGGGAATGTCTTCCTTCACTTACAGCTTTTTTGCAGCCCATCTCTGAGTACTGTGGAAACCGAGGTCCGTGCAGTGTTGCTGTGGGGACAGATACCTAGGACCCATGTCCCCTGGGTGTGGAGTGAAGCGTCATTCTGTGGGATGGGAACTCCCTCGAGAATGAGAAGGGCAGGGGTAAGAGGAGACAGGCACACTTAGGTCCTCCATCAGGAAACTCCCAAGAACTCCCATAGACCCCACCCGGGCCCACTTTCTTCTTCAATTCCTACCCATATGTTCCTCCTTCTCTTTGCTTGTTGGCTCTGACTAGGTCTCTCTCCTGGGTCATGGAGGTAGGTGGGCTCCATTTTATAGAGGATACCTGTGGTTCTGGGTGGGTCTAGTGGTTTTGGTTACGACTGTAAGTGGCACCAGGGAGTGGTTCCCGTGCCAGATTGCTGCCAGAGTCTCCCGCAGTCCCCACACACCTGTGTCTGTACTTGGCTGTGTGGGGGAAGGACTAGGCTTGGCTTCTTCTCAAGGTACCAACAGATGGGGTTCCAGTGATGAGAGCATGGGCAGGTGGGCCAATGGGATTAGGGTGATGTTGGGGCCTCATGGATCAGGTAATGACAGAATGTTACAGAGTGAAGAGTAGAACCTTGCATTGCAGCCTTTGGTTCTGGGGCAAAGAGGGCCAGCTGTGGGATTGTCAGCCATGGGATTCTCATGCTCTGGGATTCTCAGGCTCGGCCTAGGGCTGACTGTGGAGGAAGGGTGAGTCAGGAGGAGCTACAGACTCCCTCATCCGGGTTCTAACATCTTTGCCTCTTATAGCACAGCCTGCCCCCGGCTGCCTTAAATGCCCCTGAGATGAATTGAGGAAGCCACACAGGCAGGACCCGGAGTAACAGCTGATGGTTGGTGGAATACATTGCCAAAATGGCAGTGAGCAGGCCTCTGGCCAGTAACTGCTTCAGAGACCCTTGCACACACTCACTGTTAACTTCTGCTGTGTGTCCTTAAGAAATGAGTCTGTGGCAAATGAGGGTGCAGGAATCCCTGACAAATAGTTTGTAGACTGACTTCACAGCAGGAAGGCTGTTTGGGAGCAAAGGTCTCTAGTGGAATAAGCAGCCTGCTGAGATCTTTATTTGCAAGGTGAAACCTTTGAGACCGGGAACATATCCTTTAATGCTTACAAATGAGATAGTAAGTTACTTGCTTAGGGAGGGAGGGCTTGGCTCTGGGGGCGTCTTGGAGAGTTTCAGCAAGAGGGTGGTAGGAGAGGGCATAAGACTTCCAAAGACTGCCCTACCCACAGTGGGAGCCAAATGTGTATGCATACATACTGTCCCCGTGCATTCTGGAGGTCAGCTGCATTTCACGGATGAGGCCACTGAGGCCTGTAAGGTCAGAGGAGGCAAGGAGGGCTAGATTGCTGGAGAGTCACCTGTAAGTGGTGTGGAGGGGATTGGGCGTCTGCTTGTTGCTTTGGTGGCCCCAATGCTTTTGTTGAGCATTGTCAAAGAACTGTGCCCAAGAGATGGGGGGCCCCAGAAGCAGTCCCCTCTACTCCTGGGAAGTGGGTGCAGAGAGGGTGGAGGCTGTAACAGAAAGTTCTTTGTGAAGTGTGGTCAGGTGGTTGTGAGATGCAGAGAAGGTTGGGGAGAGTAGCAGGTCAGGGCTGAGGCCTGGGCACTTTGAGCAAAGAGAAAGCGGGATGTGGGGATGGTGCTGGAGACGGACCCAGGAGGGGGCCTGCTCAACCTCATTTCTGCACGTGGGCCCTGGGCTCTGCCACTGTCCCAGAGTGAGAGAGTACACTCTTTGAAGAGTGTACCGTTGGCCATCAAGGGAGGGACTGGGACACTGAGAAGATGAAAGGGAGGGAGCTGTAAGGCCATGGAATCCAACTTTGAGATTGAAGGATAATGAATTACTGAACACATAAATGGTTTGCAGAAACCCCCCTCAGTGCCTTCTCCCTGGTCACATTTCTCTGTGGTCTTTTCTGATCCTTATCTCTGTGTAAACAAAGCTTTCCTAGTGTGTCATGATGGTTCACAGGCAATTTAGGGCCCACCTTTCACCCACATTATTTCACTGACATTTTGTGGTTAGCTTTGCTGTTCCCATGTGTATGATTTTTTTTTGGGGGGGGGGCGGTCAGCATTTTGTAGACTGCCAGGATTTTTTAAAGGGAAAATTAAGCTCAGGGCTGGGCCAGCTGTGGGGACTGGGACTGCTTTGTATGAACACATGTATGCCCACCAGCACACAAGAACCAATACTCTCTCCAGAGCTTGGTAAATTCTCCATGAGAATCGCTAGGCTCTAAATTTCTTGTTCTTCAGTCTCCCATCCAAGTACTAAACCAGGCTGGACCCTGCTCATCAGCTTCCAAGATGAAATGAGATTGGGTGTTCAAGGTGGTATGGCTGTAGACTTTCCAGTTTGTGTATAGCAACAGATCTCACTCAGGTCAGGTGGTCCAGCCTAGAATAATGGTTCAGTCATTTCCCACCTGTCACCTCACCAGATCAGGCATGTATGCCTTAACAGCACTCAGGATGAGACCTGTGTGTGCAAGGTGACCAGCATCGTGCTGGTCTCAGTGCAAAGCTGTCAGGATACCAACAACACTCAGCCCTTGGCCACCGATGTCCAGAACAGTCCATGACTCTCCTCATGGAGACTGTATCATTCCCTTCACTGTAATATAAAGACTTCTGGAAATGTTCGATACCTCAGAAATAAGCATGTTTGGACAAATAATTCACTTTAGGCTAAGAACTTCACTAACGTGGGTTGGCTCATTTCTCCACAGCCTGCCCTAAAATAGGGCCACTTGTGTAGCATGTCTCAATTATCTATTGTTGACCAGCACCTCCAAAAGCTTTGGGGTGTCAAGTAGTATGTTGTTAGTCCAGGTCCTCTGTGTTGGCTCTGCTTTGCTGGTAGTTTTCTGATTCATGTGGAACTGTCTGGGGTCACTTCCTTTGGCTGCTGGGCCTGTTTGATTCAATAGTATGCATTTGGCTGATGGCTTTGCTGGCGGATTCTCAGAATGCCTTGCTCTGCTTCTCGAGCCTTGATGACTCTGTAGCACCCCTCCATGTGGTTCCTGAGGCTCCCTCACAGCATGTGACCTCTTTGAGAAAGTGGCAGCACCCAGTTTTTAAAGACTGCTGTCTCAGTAATATTGGTCAAAGCAATGTAGGCTGACTTAGGTGCAAGAGGAAGTTGCTTTTACTTAGCTCCAATGTTTCTTCCCCAGGAGGCAGGGTTTGCTTATGTGCGTCTTTAAGACACATGCAGTGTAGCATCCTTGGTAGGCTGTCACATGCTTCAAGGAAGAGAAAGTCCTGTCATGGAGTCTCTGAGCGTCCCTTGCAGGGCCTTGGTTGCATCCATTGGTTGATAAATGTCTTTTCCTTCTTCCTCATCATTTCTTACTGAGACTGGTATTGATCTCTGTGGTTTGAGAGTGATTTTTTTTTCCTTTTTAGAGTAAGATTTAACTATCTGTTCTAAAAAAATTATTTATTTTTATTTTATGTATCTGAGTGTTTTGTTGCCTTCATGCATGTGTGTGCACCATATGTATGCCTGGTTATCCTGGAGGCCGGAAGTGGGTGTTGGATTTCCTGCATCAGGAGTTATGGATAGTTATGAGCCACCACATGGGTGCAGAAAACCAAATCCCAGTCCTCTGCAAGAGTGACCAGTGCTCTTAACCACTGAGTCACCTCTCCAGCCCCCAGGTTTCTTTAACTCTTAGACTACTGACTGATATCGCTCCTTTGCCCCTTAGTGACAAATATATTTCCAGGCTTAAGCAAAAAGCAGCAACCAAGGAGGGATTTTAGGAGCCTAGAAAATGAGTCATTGACATTCCACTGGCCTAGTTTTAATCCAGTCCTCGGGCACAAGTGCTCAGAAGATCCACTGAGCAGAGTTGGAACAGTGGCCATCTCTCCTCCCTTGTTCCTCTTGTCCTTTTGCCACTTACCAAATATTTTGCCAGAGCAGCAAACAATGTTCAAGGTGGGGAGTATACAACAGGTGATCACATTGCCTGTGTACAAGGAGCCCAGAGGCTGTGGAACAGATCCTGTCTGCAGAAGAGTCCCAGGCTAGGGAGACCCAGGAAGAGGCTTCCAAGCTTCTTTTGAGTGGGTCCTTAAGGATCAATAGGAGTTTTCCAGGTGGAGTAATGGAAACAGAGCCATAAGGGTTCACAGCTGCATGGGGCTGGTAAGGATCAATCACCATGTTCCAAGAACATGACTGGGTCGTGGGAACTGGAGGGATAGGCACTGAGCCAGGTAGTGGAAGGACTTTAGTCTCTGTCTCTCTGTCCTTGTCTGTTTTTCTGTCTCTGTCTGTGTGTTCTCTAGTTCTGGGATATGAACCCATGGCCTTGCCCACGCTGGGAAGGTCCTCTACCACTGAGCTGCAGCCTCCGCTCTGTTCTTACTTTAAAAATTTCTTTTTGGAACCAGGCAATGGCTGCTCACACCTTTAATCCCAGCACTCGGGAGGCAGAGACAGGCGGATGTATGTGAGTTCAAAGCCAGAAACTTCTCCTGCCTCCAGGTGTGTACCACTGTGTTTGGTTTTCGTGATGTTGGGCCTCATATATGGTAGCTTCATCCCCACTCAGCAAGGGCTTTGTTCTTACAGTGATGGAATTGTACTGAAGGAATTGAAGCAGGGAATGTACAGGAGCTGGTTTGTATGTGCTTGGATCATGCTGGTGGGCTCAAGGAAGTTCAAGGCAGCACAGGAGCCTGTTGCAGTAACCCAAGGAGGGTGCCAGCAGCCATCCACCAAGATGAACTTAGCGTGATGGGCCTGTGGACTATCTAACCAGACTAGTCCATGGGTGATTCTATATACCATGTCATGAGACCTTCAGACATTGAGTTGCAATCACCAAACATTTAAGGGGGGGACCTAAAAGAGTGGGAATGGAAAGGGCTGCTCAGGAAGAGACGATAGAATCAGGAGAGAAGAGAGCTTAGGACTCAGTGCTAGGAAGCAGCCATTGTGTAGATTCCTCAGTAACGAGTGTCCCTAACACACCTCTGTGCTTGCTGGGGGCCCTCCCGCATGACACAGGTGGCCTGTAGCAGCCATTAATGTCTGCTAGCATGTTGCACCTTGACAAACAAGGATGGGATGATACTCTGTTGCCTGGTGGAGGCAGGGGGTGATGTACATATGATGTCTTAGAAACTACAGAACATTATGTGGATGCCTGCTCCCTTCCCCCCTCTTTCCATCCCTCCCTGCCCCCTCCCTCCCTCCCCCTCCCTTCCTCTGTGCCTCCCTCTTAGCCAAAGCTGGTCTCCAACTCATCAGCCTCCTGCCTCAGACAGCTGAGGGCTGAGGTTACAGGCTCGTGTCACAACTCCTGACGAAATCATTTCTCTATTCCATTTAGTCCTGGCAGCCGTCTCTCACCTTTGATCCATAAATGAATCAGGCCAAGTTTATCCATTTTTTTTTCTAGTCATTTCTTTTCCTCCAGAAGAATTATTAAAAATGTTTTGATCTATAAACTTCTGAATGAAATAGCAGAATATGACCATAGGGCCTGGGTTTACTCATTAATTTTATTAATCATGCCTATCTTTCTTCTTATGATTGTCATTTATATATTCCAGCTGTGGTCTGTTGCATCTCTCTTCTCCCCTCCTGGCCATTTTCTGTCTTGATGCCTGTTTTTCTCCTTTGGATCTTGTTTTCAGTTTTTTTCTTTTCTCCTCATGGGTCCTAAGGAAGTCACTTTAATTAGAAATGAAACGTTTTTCTCTGTCCCTTTCTGAAGACCACTTTCCTGTAAAACAGAGACACAAAGGACACATTTAAGAAGGGTCTACCCTCACCCCCTTTACCTCTGTTTAAAACCCCAAGCAAAGTAGATTGGACTTGACCGTCAAGATTTCTGTGTTTGTGATTTGCTGTTGACATGTCCCTTCAAGCTTGGTTCTCTAGACACACAGTTCAGTGCCAGCTGAGTCAGACTGTGGCGGCCACTGTTGGCAGCTTCGAGACTGGCTCTAGGTAGGCCCCTGGCTTGTCGTTAAGGCCTGACTTTTATTTTTTACCCAAGAGAGAGCCAGGCCAAGTTCCTAAATAACTGGCAGATTGGCTTGGTAACTGTTTTAGTCTGTTTTCCATTCCTATAACAAAACATCTAAGATCTGGTAATTTATAAAAAACAGTGGTATTAATAGCTCATGAGTCTAGAGACTGGGAAGTTTAAGAACATGGTGTCTGGTTGACTTCTGGCCCTTGTATGGCTTCAACTCCTGCCAGAAAGCCAGACACCAAGGAAGAAAAAATAACCTGCGTTTATCATAACCTGTTCTTGAGAGAACCAACCCAAGCCCACAAGAAAGGCATTGGTTTCTTAACCACCTGGTTACCTTTTAAAGGCCATATTATCCTCGTTAGGGTTCTACTACTGTGGCAAACACCACGATTAAAAACAATGTGGGGAGGAAAGAGTTTATTCAGGGCAGGAACCTGGAGGCAGGAAAAGACCCTAGGGGAAGGCTGTTTGCTGACTTGGACCTCATGGCTTGCTTCTGGTTTTCTTATACAACCAAGGACCACCTGTCCAGGGGTGGCACCACCCACTAGTGTGCTGGGCCCTCCCCCATCAATGACTAATCAAGAAGATGCCCTCAGACTCGCCTACAGACCAATCTGATGGAAGCATTCTCTCAGTTTTTGTTCTTCTCAAACCATCCTGGCTGTGTCAAGTTGTTCAAACAACAACAACAAAAAAGCATCCAGCTCACCCACCACCTGTCTCCACCATAATATTTAGAATCAGAAATCAAAATTTCAACAGGAATTTTGAAGGAATAAAACTGTAGTCAAACTATAGCAGCTGCCAACCTGGTCAGTGTAGGGGGACCTTCTTGGAAAGCAGTGGAATGGAGACAGATTACCTCACTGTGTGACCCTATTCTCTGCCAGTCTTCCTCAACCTCCAGCTGTGTATTGGATCCTCATTCCCTGTTCAGTAAATGCTCACATTTACTTTTTTTTTTTTTTTTGCTGTCTTGTCTGTTTTTCTTTATTTGAGACCAGGTCTCTTGCAGCCCAGGCTGGCCTTGAAGTTGCTTCAAGGATGTTGCCAAGGATGACCTTGAATTTATGCTCTTCCTCCTTCCACTTCCTGAGTGCTGAAATTACAGATGTACAACACTATACACCTGGCTCTGAATGGTCATTAACAAGCAAACAATAACAAAAACTAAGCACCAAAGAACAACAGGGCTGGAGAGATAACCCAGCAAGCAACAGTATTTGCTGTGCAATCATGAGGACCTGAGTTCAGATTCTAGCATCCCTATAACAAGCTAGGCATGGTCTTGAGCATGGCCTGTAAGGCCAGCTCTGTGGGGAAGGAAAGACAGGCGGGTCGCTGGGGCTTGCTGGCTTCCAACCTAGCTCTAGGTTCAGTTAGAGACTTCACCTCAAGGGAATAAGGTGGCTTGTGACAAAGTAGGACACCTGGCATCCTTCTCTGGCCTCTGTGTGCACAGGTGTACCCCCCTCACATATGCATTCACCACACTCACACAAAAGTATAAACAAAACAAAACACCTTCAATGGGCAGCTCCACAATTACTGAACATTTCCCAATAGTTATTAAGGAAAACCAAACTCTAGCTGGAGTGATTGTGGCTTTGTTTGGTAGGCATGGCTCCTGATGGTCACCTCTAACAATCAAAGGAAACCCCTCAGCAAACAGTGCAGGAGTCAGGCACAGGAGGTGAAAGAGAGACACTTTGGAGGCAGCTACCATTTTGTTGTTGCCAGAGAAAGGAGGCTCTTTCTGGGGAAGCTTTGCCGGGGTGGGGGGGGGTGTGTGAACAGGACAGTGTACTTCTGATGAAGGCCTCCATACTCATCACTTTATTATGGCAGTGGTCTCCCACTCTTTATTTTTTCACCTTGGGAGGAGGCCTAGTGAAGGTCTCAGGTGTGACGTGGAGAAAGGCCAAGAAAACCCTTCTGTTAGATGATCTCTCTTGGCTCCTTGATGTAAAATAGAAGTGGCCTGGCTGCAGACATCATTGGGCACGCAGGCTGGGGAACGTTCCCATGGGTTCTCATGGCCTTGCTCTGGTTCTCTGTGCTTGACCATCGTCCCTCCTCCCGGGGAATTGTAATGCACAGCTCCGGAAGCTCATCATGGCTCATTGTGTCTGTGTTTCTGGGGACTCACTGGCCTTCCTCATAGCCTGCATCTCTGAAGATGCTGAACTACTCTGGAATCACACTTACCATGTAAGCCAGGCTGGCCCCAAACTCACAGATCCACTGCCTCTGCCTCCAAAGTTCTGGGATTAATGAGTGTGCCACCATGCCAAGCTAGGAATCATATGCACATAAGCCTTTAAAGTATGGTCTCCCTTACTTTAGTCCTTCTTTCACCCCTGTGAGGTACTCACCCTTGTCCATGGCATTTTATAGCCAAGAAGATGGAGGTAGACAGTGACAGGGAACTGTGCCCATGGTCACAGGGGATTATCATGTGTCTGGTCTCAAGGCCAAGTTTCGTAGATTAAAATGCATCCCAAAAGACTAATTCCCTGAGGATGTGCAACTTGATTAATGTGAAATTTTGAATTAGCACCATCTTTTTTAAAAGGCAATAAATAACAAGATAAATAAATGTAGGTGACCATGGATGTTGTCAGTGTGGTGTGCTAAGAGCTGTAGTACCCTTGTGGGACTTGGGCTGGAGAAATTGACTGTATGGGGCACAGAGGGACTCTGGTGGCCATGACAGAGTTTGTTGTATGTTTTGATTGGGAAAATAGTCACATAGCATCCAACAGCTGCCAACATCTGTTGAAGCATACACTTAAAATGGCTGAAATCTAAGACTCAGTGAATTTGATGAAAAGGCAGTAAAATCCAAGAGACACAAAGTATTTGCGCACGTGTGTGTGTGTGTGTGTGTGTGTGTGTGTGTGTGTGTGTGTGTGTATATATATCCAAGAGCAGGTGTGTGGAGACCTGGTCTACAAGAGCTGGAGTTAGCACCACAGCTGCTAACACCCATCTAGGTATTCACATACAGCATACTCAAGGCTGGGAAAGAGTGGGGAAGCCAACTATGGTGGCACAGGCCTTTCACCCAGCACTGAAGAGACAGGGTTTGTTGTAGACAAAAGTGGCCAGACCACTTTTATTTTACATCAAGGAACAGAGAGTCCCAGGGGCTCACTGGCCACACTAGCCAGATGGGTGAGTTCTGGGTTCAGTGAGAGACCCTACCCCAAAACTAATACACAAAGTAATTGAAGAAGACTTTTTTTTTTTTTTTTTTTTGGTTTTTTTCAAGACAGGGTTTCTCTGTGGCTTTGGAAGCTGTCCTGGAACTCACTCTGTAAACCAGCTGACCTCAAACTCTCAGAGATCTGCTTGCCTCTGCTGCCCAAATGCTAGATTAAAGGTGTGTGCCACCATCACCTGACTTAAAAATTTTTTTTTTCGTTTTTTTTTTTTTGAGACAGGGTTTCTCTGTGGCTTTGGAAGCTGTCCTGGAACTAGCTCTTGTAGACCAGGCTGGTCTCGAACTCACAGAGATCCACCTGCCTCTACCTCCTGAGTACTGGGACTAAAGGTGTGTGCCACCACCACCCAGCTTAAATTTTGTTTTTAAAGAATTAAATCATTTGGAAATAATCAGGGTAGAAAAACCCTCTTAGATACTTGTGATATTCCTTTCTTAATTTTGATCAAATTTTTGCTGGTGTTGACCTCCAATTCAGTAGCATTTTCTTTCAGCTATTTATATTTATTAAACGTTTCTAAAATCCTTAGAGATAACAGCCATCTTGCATATCTTGTCTGCTTAGGCTCTATTTTAGTATAAAAATGCAATGCTTTCAGCAACTTGCATATATAGATTTGCTACTAAACAGAATTGATTCTTAGAAAACACTTGAAGAGTTGGAGCAGAAGCAAATGCCTGCATTCTAGAGAGTTGTCTGTGGACGTATGACCTCTGACCTTGTATGGATGTGTTCCACCCTGACCTGTCTGGTGTATTACTCCTTTAGACTTTGGCAGTGGCTTGGGTTCCTGTCCCTTTTTCTTTTGAACCTTCTTCTCTCCCCTCATAGCTCTGGTTCCCGTCCTAGCTGAGGTAGGAGGTAGGAGTCACGGGAGGTAGCACATGACTGCCTCTTGTTTTCTGCCCAGTGTTGAATTCAGCCATCTTGCTATGTGCTGGTCTCCTAATCATCCCAGCCCACTTTGCATTGCAGAAGTCCAATGTGGTTTGGGGACTTTATACCTTCCCTGGCCCCTGCTGTCTACCCGGGAGCACCAGCTGTTTGACTTGCATTTCCCACTTTTTAAAAACATCTCTTCCTCCCTGTGTTAGGATATAGTTATTAGAAGCATCACTCCTAGCCAGGCAGTGGTGGCACACACCTTTAATCCCAGCACTCGGGAGGCAGAGGCAGCCGGATCTCTCCGATTTCGAGGCCAGCCTGTTGTACAGAGCGAGTTCCAGGACAGCCAGAGCTATTATACAGAGAAACCCTGTCTTGAAAAACAAAACAAAACAAAAAAAAGAAGCATCAATGCTAGAGTGATAGATTGAAAATGAGGATGCTTCTCACTCGTGGATGGCAGGCTTAAATGATTATCTGCAGGGAATGTTCCCGTAGCCACTTCGTTCTGCTGAGGCTGTTTCGTCTCTGACCCCATCTTCCTGTGGGGCCAAAGAAAGTCAGCATGACTGGAGCCTCATGCATCCCCTTTCCAGCTCCCCTCTTCTGTTAAGACAATACTGTGCTGATGTTAAATTTAGAGCATGTCATCTCATTTGTATGTCTTGTGGTGGACATTGACTTTTCTATTTGCTTATGGGGCATTTTCAACACTCATGCACCTCTGAATACAGGCTTGCACAAGCTTCTTATTGCTGGCAACCTGGAGAGCCCAGTTCCTGCCTGCAAGGAGGCCCGCCTCCTATTATGACTTTAAAGTTTATTGTGGCTGGGGATGCAGCTCAGTTAGAAGAGTGCTTGCCTAGCATGCGCGAGGCCACAGGTTCAATTCTCAGCACCATATGATGGATGTGGTAGTGCATGCCTGTAATCCCAGTACTCGGGAGGTGGAGGCAGAAGTTCAAGGCTATCTTCAGCTATATAATCCAGCCTGGACTTGATGAGGCCTTGGCTCTAGAAGAAAAGCTTATTATTGTCTGAAGACTGGCTTGGTACAGTGAAACCATTCCCTAAATAATTGGTTAAATATCAAATTATTAGGTTGACTTACATGAAACTATCAATATACAATCACTTTCCATCTGTCAAAACTGCAGACTTATTTTATGTGATTCAGTGTGTGCCGGGGTCTGGCCTGTCCCACACTACAGAAGCCATCTAATCTGGACTGATGTCTTTGGGGCTGCTATTGGAACCATTCGAGCAGCCCGGGTCTGACCCTGAGTGGAGGAGTGTGGATCCGGAAACTCCTAGCTACTCAGCTGAATCAAGGACGAGACAGAGACATCTTTTCATCTCAGGAGGGCTCTCAGTCCATGCTGGAGTCCACGGTTTATTCAAGCATCCTCTTGATTCCAACAGTGGGGGTGATAGCAGAAGACATCTATTATCATGTATAAAGCTGATGTCAGATATTTCCTTTAATCCTAGAGATATCCCTAAATTTGCATGTCCTCACTAGTCCCTTACTAGTCTCCAGGCATGTTCCACTGGCCACCCAGGGGCCTAGGTCTATTGTTACACAAACTAGGGGACATCCTCTACCATGGCCAGGCCATCTGGAGGTAACCAGCTGACATCTGAAAGACAATGGGAGATTCGAGCTCTTGGAATCAAACTGAGGTTTGCACCCGAATTATCATATTCAATAGTCAGGCCCGACAAGTGTGATATAGAGAAAACATGAAAACCTGGAAAATACTATATAAGACAGGAAAATATTATCCACAATATTATCCTTCAAAGGTAGCTCCTGTTAGCATTGGACTCCCTGTTAGTAATAGGAATACTTTTCTTCTATAGTATGCACATAGTAAGAAACTAAGTCAATGTAGGCTAGGATATAAAGAATAAAGAAACTTCTCCTTCCCTCCAGCTCTCTGGAGAAAAGACCCTGGCCAGCTACAACCTAAGGGTCCCCAGGGAAGTGACACAATTTATAGTGCTAAGTGTACAAGGGCAAAGTTGACTCTACAACCAAGAGCAGCTCCCAGCAAGGACTTGCAGGCTAAAGCCATCTGTCTTACACTGGACATGTTTGCAGTGGCAGAGGACTGCAGTGGCCACCACACACAACCACACTCTTTCAGCCTCTTGCTGGACAGATTCCTTCTAACCCTGTAACCTGTAACCCCCCCCCCCCAGCCCTGCACTCTCACTAGGCATGCACATCCCAATACCTCTTACCTCCAAGGTCTGCCTACCCCTCATTATCTTATCTCCTATAGCTCCTCCCTTCCTGTCTATACCTCGGCTCTCCCATATGAGAGTCACAGGACTCTCATAAACAGGACCTAACAACATGCACAGTGTATTAACTCCTGAACCTGCTCCAGGCCCCTGCCCCACTGTACAGGCTGGCATCCTGCAATAGTCATCAGCTCCCTAATGACAGAAGGGATCAGACTGGGGAATATCAGGGCTTCTGACAGCATCTGTCTGACCGCAGGAAAACCACTTCTCCAGTTCTGCTCTCTAGAAAGCTCAGAGTCCCTGTTTTCACACTTTGAGGCCAGTCCTCCAGGACATAGCTGCAGTAGACACATGATCCCCTTTGGTAGCTGGAGAATTCCAGCCCCTCTTCTCTGCAAATCCACCCAGACAAAATGCAGTTTAGTTCACTTCAGTAGAAATGCATTTGTGGAGTTACAAGTTAAAAATAAACATAAATAATCTAATGCTGGTATTTGAGTGAGGCCGTCTGGCTTACAAGAAGCAATCGTTCATTGGCATTACATGGTTTTTACCATATCCCTCTGAGACCTGACACTGTCATCATTGTCTCATCAAACTTAGGGCTGGCACTGTCACTGTCTGACCTCAGAGCTTAGAGACTGACTAATCTTAGGATGGAAAGACTTAAGCTACTTGACCAAGACCACAGCAATGGCACTGGCAGGTCGAGCTTTGGCGGCTTTGGCGGCAGATGGTCTAGCTCATTACTCAGGATGACCCATGTTCCTCTACCCTTCATTGTGAAGATGGGGATGCAAGGTCAAATGATTTATCCGGGACTCTGGTGCCCACAGAGGGGTAGAGTGTGAATTCAGTTCCCTTTCCCTGACAGAAACATCTAAGAAATACTTAAGAAAATTCTGGCCCAGGCATGGTGGTGCATGCTTTTAATCCCAGCACTCAGGAGGCAGAGGCAGGTGCATCTCTGAGTTTGAGGCCAGTCTGGTCTAGAAAGTGAGAAACCTTGTCTCTAAAAAAAACTAAAAAAAAAAAAAAAAAAAAAAACCAAAAAGCCAATAAATAAATTCTGAGGCCAATTCTGCCACCTTCTCTGCCACAGTGGACAATGTCCTCATTCTGTGGCTAGAAAAACCCCTTCCTTCCCTATTTTGGTTCTTGTCAGGGTTTCACTTACTACAACAACAACAACAAATAATCAGTGTACCCTGTCCAAATAATCAAGAAAAGGATGGGGCCTGGGAAGATGGCTCAGTGGGTGAAGAGTTTGAATCCCCAGCATCCACATACAAAGCTGGCTATGGCGAGGTGTGACTGTACCATTGGCATTGTAGCGTAGAGACAAGCAGGTCCCCAGAGCTCACTGATGAGCCAGTCTACCTGTAATGGCAAGCTTCTGACTTAGTGATGACTGTTCCCTGTATGCACACGCGTGCGAACACACACACACACACACACACACACACACACACACACACACACACACACTGGGGGGGGGGGCAGTTAAGACATTTAGGGAAAACTATAGAGCCCAAAGTCTGTAGGACCTTGCATGCCAAAATGAAGATGTAGAACTTTTGGACATTGGACAATATTGAGAAGCTTGAGCTGGACGTGGTATCTTAGTGTTCTGTTGCCGTGTAGAGACATCATGACCACAGCAACTCTTGTAAAGGAAAGCATTTAACTGGAGCTTGCTTACAGTTTCAGAGGTTTAGTCCATTATCATCATGGTGAGAAGTATGGTAGCATGCAAGCAGACATGATGCTGGAGAAGCAGCTGAGAGTTCTATATCAGGATCCCCAGGCAGCAGGGAGAGAGCTGCACTAGGGACTGGCTGGGGCTTTTGAAGCCTTAAAGCCCACCCCCAGTGACACATGTCCTCCAAGACCATACCCATCCCTCCAAAGGCCAGACCTCCTAATCTCAAGTACCACCACTCCCTGATGACTAACCATTCAAATATATGAGCCTATGGGGGGCATTTGTATTCAAACTATCACAGGTGATACTTGGAAAAAGGTAATTTTGGAGGATTAATCTGTGTGAAATCAGGCGTGGATCAGCAAGACTAGAGAGGAGCTAGAGAGACTGGTGTTTGGGGTACATGTTGATAGGAGGAGTAACAAAGAGACTGAAGACCCTGACCTGGCAAGACCAGGTGGTGTGAATGGCACACTCCCTGCAGATTTGGTAAGCAGCCTGAGTGAGGTAGAGGAGCAAGCTGCACCAGCTCTGGTGCTTAGCCAGGGTTTCCTGAGGCTTGGTTGTGTTGGGTGCTGTGTCTAGTCAGGTGGGGTGATCACTTAGAGCTGTGCTTTCTTTCCTCAGTTGACAGAAATGAGATCTCAGATTGGCACTGGACAATGACACTGTGGCTTTAGACACTTGGGTATTTACATTGCTTTTAAGTAGTGTTTTCTACTCCCCCTCCCCAATGAGTCTCTGGGTGGCTTTTTAACAATATAGTGTCTAGACTTTTGATTTCACTGTTTTGGGGTGTTGCCTGGCCAGTATGCCCCACATGGTGCTAAGATGTAGCCAAGCAAGGATCTCCTGAGGAAGGGCAAGGTGAACAACATGCAGGTGGCCCTAACTCGAGACAGTGGAGACTGAAGGATGGAAGGTAGGACGCATGATATGTGTCTTCCACCTGTGACTGAGATAGATAATCCACTTAGAAGACTGGTCCACGATTGAGCAAGGAGAAGAAGACTTAACAACTGGATTTAAACCTGGGAACTGAATTACATACAGGAGGCAGTGTGAACCAATGGCTGTCTCAGTAGACAGCTTAGAATGTGTGAAGAAGCTGGCAGAGAGGAACCGGTGGTGGGAGGTACCTTAACTTCAGGGAGAGACCAACCATGTCATTGTTAGAAAATGACAGCTAATGAGTGGACATGGTGCAGCCTCAAGCATCCGTTCCAAGGCTTTTGTTTAATGTACCAGGAACACTGTACAAAGCCTTTGCTTTGTTGTAATAATATGCATTACTCCACCTTGTGTAGGGGTTGCAGGGAGGGCAGTCACCATGGAAAGGTAATAATGCAGATTCCTGGTATTCAGCAGGCACGAGGGAAGCCCTCTTTTTGTTTTCTTGAATTTTGAGATGGGGGTCTCACCATGAAGTTTTTGTTTCCTTGAATTTTGAGATGGGGGTCTTACCATGCAGTCTGGCCTTGAACTTGAAATCCCGCTGCCCCAGCCTCCCAAGTGCTGGGGTTACAGATGTGTGCTATCACACTTGGCTCTGGAACTCCTTTGTGTGTGTTTGTGTGTGTGGTCCTGAAGCTCACTTTGTAGACCACGCTGGCCTTGAACTCACAGAGATCCATCCTCCTGCCTCTGCCTCCCAAGTTCTGGGATTAAAGGTGTGTACCACCACACCAGGCTTGGAACTTATATTCTTAACCAGTTTTCCTCAGGATGGTGATGCTCTTGTCCCAGAAACCGACCTAGAGAAATAGCAGCTGGTAGAGTGCTTGTCTCATGTGTACAAGGCTCTGGGGTTGGTCTCTAGTATCACACAAAAGCGGGTGTAGTGGTACACACGTGTAATCTTGATGTTCAGGAGGTAGAGACAGGATAGCAAGGGTATCCTAATTGGCTGCATAGTGAGTTTGAAGCCAGGCTGGCTTGCCCGAGAGTCTGTGCCAAAAGGCCAAAGGAAGGAAAAGGCAAAGAAAAACGGGAACTCAGGAGCAACACTAAAGGATTGAGTCAGAAGCAGGAACTGGAAAACATAACCCCAGATGTCCTCAGGAACATGAGAGGTTGTGGGGAAAGGGGCTGCTGAGCCCCGCGGAGGAAGTGGGAGTGAATCAAGTCCCAAGGAGGAAAGCGTGATCAGGAGGGTGGATGGTGCTGCTCTTTGTGGCTAAGTGGGCAGAATGTGTCATCGCCAGGGCATGAGTCCCTCTGAACTCCAACATAGGGCACCTTAGAGCCCCAGAGTTTTCTCTGTTAGGGTTCAGATACAAGGGGAGGAGGCTTCTGGACCTGTGGAGTCACAAACTATCTCTGAATCCATCTGATGATGGTATTTTTGGAGTTTAGACATTTCCTTTTGTCTCTAGACTATGTTCCTCTTTGTCCTGGAGGGCCAGCAAGCCTCTGTATATCTGTCTTCTCCCCAGTACTGAGGCTGTAAGTGGCATCATCACACCTGGTTTTTTTTTGCTTGGGTTCTGGTTTGAACTCATGTCCTCAGGCTTTCAGGGCAAGCACTTTCCCAGCTGATTATCCCTCCAGCCCCTGGAATATTGTTTCCAGATTCCTTCCAAGTCTGTTCCAGAATGTGAGGAGGGGGTCTGTGTTATAAATACAGTTGGCATTGCTTAGAGGAAAACTATAGAAGCCAGGCACCAGTGGTGGTGCACACCTTTAATCCCAGCACTTGGGAGACAGAGGCAGGAGAATCTCTTGAGTTTGAGAGGCTAATCTGATCTACACAGTGAGCTCCAGGACAGCCAGGGCTACACAGAGAAACCGTGTCTCCAAAAAAACCAAAACACAGAACAATCAAACAACAAAAACCAGGAAGAAGAAGAGGAATAAGAGGAAGGAGGAAGCAGGAGGAAGAAGAAAGAAAGGGAGGCGGAGGCGGAGGCAAAGACTAGAGTGTGAAGTGTGGAACCCAATTATTCAGACTACTGCCACATGTGGTTTATCTTTGCTTTTCTTTTATTTAGTATTAGTCATAGGTTAGGAGTCAGATGGAATTCCTTACCACCCAGAATCCATACATGAAGATTTATCGTGTAAGTACCACATTTTCACCGTGTGCAAGAAAACACTATTTTGTGAGTCTAGCCAGAGCTTCTCTTCACTGGCCCTTTGCTGACTTCATCTCCTCTCCTCAGAATCAATCTCTTCCTGTTTATTGCAGCATCTTTACCCTCAGGAGATTCGAGCCCCCTGAGGTCTTTCATCTCTAGACCCCTGCATGGGGCCTGCCACCCACTGGAAAAGCTCAATAGGTTTAAATTGACCGCTTTTAAAAGAAAGGCCTGAAGCCAAACATGATTAAAGTGGTTTAAAATAGGCTCTGCAAGTGGGATTGGAATTATTGGCTTGGAGAAAGAGACCAAGGTGACTAAATAATGAGGTTCTATCAATAAGAAAAGACAGAAAGTGCTGTGGCCAGCTGTTTTCTGTTTCTTTGCTGAAGCAACAAGAACAGAGGGCAGCTTTTCATTGGTCTTGTGCTTCTTAGTCATCTGGGGTAATAGATCTTTTTGAGAATCTGATAAAAGCAATGGATTTGTGTTCTACAAAATTGCAAAATGGCAACTTTCTCCCTAGTTTTAGGGACTCACTGATTACCCTAAAACTTAGTCCATATGTCAACAACCAACCTCTATTTGTAAGATGCTCAACATCATATCTGCAGGAACCAAGGAGGTAGACCAGATGGCCTTCTCTGGTTTGCTCACCCTCGAGACTGGGACCTTCTTTGTGAGTGTAGTTATCAAGCTGCTAATCTTGATACTCAGCAAGTATCACTGGTATTCTTCTCCGAATTCATGAGCATGAAGGAACGAGTGAATGAATTCTGTTTTCGGGAACAGGGAGGCATGTTAGAGCTGGTCTTGGTCTTGACATAACACCAATGAGTTTCATTCCCTGCAGGGAAAAGAGGAAGTGTGCTAGTTCTTAACAAAGCTACGCTTATAGAATCAGCCTGTGTAGACCCTTACAGGCATGAGGGCTGGGGCAAGTGGGGTCCTAATTAGTGCCACAGAGTCCTACAGTCGTTTATCTTTTTTGTTTTTCTTTGTTTTTAGAGGTAGGGTTTCTCTTTGTAGCCTGACTGTTCTGGAACTCACTCTGTAGACCAGGCTGGCCTGAAACTCGCAGATATCCACCTGCCTCAGCCTCCCACGCTGGTATTAAAGGCTTGTACAACTACAGCCATTGGTGCAGTTTTATAGGAGACTGGACAGAGCCCATTGTGACTGGTGTAAAGGAACATGTGGGACCAGCCAAGTCAAAGACAGAAGATCCTGAAGGTCATGGCCTCCATGTTTTGAGTCTCTGGGGAAGCCATTACGTCAGAAGCTCATGGTGGTACCTCTGGGAGTTGGGCAGTACAGCTCTGGCAGTGCAGCAGGCCACAAGGGACCTTGTGCAAATGTCAAGTTGGATGACTGCCTCATCTAGAAGTCCTTTTAGTTTTTGAAAAGACATTAAGTGTCATTCTCTAGAGGCATGCTCAAATCACAATAATACAGGAAGCTTCTGGAAGTCCCTTTTGCAGAAACTTGAAGTACCCGGATGGGGAGAGTAAGCATGCCTGAACCCTGTGCTGTGTTCAGGATGGCTGTGTGTAGCCCTGGCTGTCCTGGAACTTACCCTTTAGACCAGGCTGCTTTCGAATTCAGTGATCCTCTTGCCTCTGCCTCCCCATTGCTGGGATTAAAGGCGTGTGCCATCATGTCCAGCTTGAAACTTTTTAGAGACTGGTCTTAGGATCATGGTAAGGACGAGGTGAAGTTTATTGCTCCAGACTCCATAGTGGGCCAACTCAAGGCCAAGCCCATCTCTTCCTAGCACTCATTATCTGTCCATTGCCTTTGACAACTTCCAAGTCATCCTGGGCACTGGGGAAAAATCAGAGAAACCACCTGAGTACCCCTGCCCAGAAGGAAACACCAATGAGTAAGGGAGAAAGAACAGAAGAAGTGGCAGTGTAGCCTTTAATCCCTACCATTGGGAGGCAGAGGCAGGAGGAGCTCTGTGAGTTCGAGGCCAGCCTGGTCTACGTAGTGAGCTCCAGAACAGCCAGGGCTACACAGAGAAACCCTGTCTCCAAATTAAAAAAAATCAGCAAGTAATAAATACCAAGAAAGAAAAAGAGTGAGTGACATGGTTGTGTGTGTGTGTGTGTGTGTGTGTGTGTGTTTGGGGGGGGTGGGAACGACAGGAATTGTCCTGCAGAACCACTTGGTGTGGTGAGCAAGGCCTGTAGGAGTGATGGGAGGCACTATGGGTATCTCTTCAAGGGTCTGGGGCAAGGCTTCCGCCGAGCTTGGAACCCCACCTCTAGCACATGGCAAACAGGCCCAGGCTCTGGGCACTCCTCCTTGGGTTAGAGAAGACCTGCTGCCGTGTGAGTTACCATCTCCTCTGCTCCCTCCAGCCCTGCAGCTGCTTAGAGACTTTTTTTTTTCCAAAACATCCAAGTATGTCTTAATGAAGACAAGCTCCCGAGCTGCCTAACCCCAGCCACAGAGCATCATCAGTCTCCAGGGCAACTCACACCAACACTAGTACCAGAGTGTTCTGGAATCTTCAGGCTGCAGTGAGCTTCTAAGGTGGGCCTGGCTTAGGCAAGAGAACCAGCAGCCCACTTCCAGGGAGCAGCTTCTAGTTTAAAGGCCTCTTAGAGCAGCCCATTTCCCTGAGGGCTGTTATCGAAGTTTAAGACATCTTGATGCATAGACTAGAAGTAGAAAGGCTACTCAGGGGACTCCTCTCAAGCCTGCGTGCTGTAAACACTTCCTGAGGCTGCGTGGGCTGGACAAAGCTTTGCTCTGGGCCCCTGCCCACTTGGGAGACTTGTTCATGTATTCATTGTTTTTATTTTGGCTTAATTTAAAAAATATTTATTTGTTGATTTGTGTGTGTGTGTGTGTGTGTGTGTGTGTGTGTGTGTGTGTATGTGGTTATGTGGTGTGTGTGTGTTGTGTGTGTGTGTGTATAGTGAGTGCTTTTACTGACTGAGCCATCTTGCTGGCCTCATAGCTTTCTTTTTTTTTTTTTTTTTTTTTTTTTCTTTTTAAGACAGGGTCTCATGGAGCCCAGACTGGCCTTGAACTCTCCTACTTAGCCAAGAATGAACTCGAAATCATCTTCTGCTTCTACCTCCAAAGTACTAGAATTGTGTTGTACCACCACTCCTGGCTATTCATTGTTTTTCAAATGATTTTTTTTTCCTTTTTCTTTTCTTTGTGAAGACAAGGTTTCTCTGTGTAGCCCTGGCTATCCTGGAACTAGTTTTGTAGACCAGAGATCTGCCGGCCTCTGCCTCCCAAGAGCTGGGATTAAAGGCATGGACCACCATTAAAGGCTAGACTTTTTTTTTTTTTTAAAGAAGAAATTTCCATAGAGTAGCTTCAAAATCAAGAAAACTTTTTTTTTTTTTTTTGGTGGTGGGGGAGTGGTGGCTTTGTGTTCCTATGCTAGCTAGGAATGGAAGACAGGGCTTGTGGTGTGCCAGGCAAGTGTTTTACTACTGTGTTATATCCTACCTCAAGAAAACTTTGTAGTATAAAGAGACCCAAGGACCTGGTAGCTATGTTGTAGCAACTTCTTGCCACACAGAACAGTCTCTAGAGGGCACCCCTATAGTGAGAAACTTCAGTAGTATTTGAGTGTATCTCAACCTGATGCTTTTAGCGGCCTTTCCTCAGATAGCATGTAATAAACTCCATGTGCCACTGGTCCAGGCCCATGCTGGCTGCCTCTGCATCTGGCTGCGTGGTGGTAGCACCCTCTTATCTCTGACCTCACTTACATGGGGCTTTACTGTGTGCAAACACCAGTGCTCGTCTTCATCTATCATCCCTCTCTCTCTCTGTCTTTCTCCAGGGAATTGTTCAATAGCTCAAGATGACCTCAAATTGTCCTCCTGCCTCAGCCTCCTGAGTGCTGGGATCATAGGACTGTGTCACATGTCTGGCTCCCATCTTTCTTTAATAACCATGCCTCCATGATAATGTCATCATCACCTCCCTGGTGCTAGTTGCACACATGCATGAATGCACTCATGCATGCACACACCCCAGCCATGCAGACCTTGATCAGTACCTCCCTGTATGTTGTCTGTGCCGGGTGGCCTGGTGTTCTGGGTGGCTCACCAAACCACCTGCTCTGCTGTCTTAGCCTCTAGGGTTGTCTGGGTCTTCTTCCTCTGGGTTCTCAGGATGGGTGGGCTGGGTAAGCCTGGGGTGTTAATGAGGATCAAGCAGCAAGCTGTGTCTCAGGGCAGCCGGTTGATGATCATTTCTGTGCTGTTTGCTGTCTGGGTGGTAAATGTCAATATGGTGTCACCACTTGAGGTCTGTCCCCATTCAGTAACTCCTGGCTTCCTGGTCACCTGGTGCTGGATGGAGCCCAGTGGGCCCTGGGGACATAGTGGAGAATAGGGCAGGAGAGACTATAGTGGCAAGCATGCCTTCCAACTCGGTAGAAGGTTCTGTGAGTGTGAAAATATCAGAGTGGGTGGGAGGCCTGAACAGGGCTTTCTGGGTAAACAAGGAGCTGATTAGGTAGTCTAGATGTGGGGAGGGTAAGGTGGAGGCTGCTACAGAGATGGCTACAAGATGCAGACTAATCCAGTGATGGCTGCAGGCTGCAGACTGCTGCAGTGGTGGCTGCAGGATGCAGGCTGCTGCAGTGATCAATGTAAGATGCAGGCTGATGATGGGTGTAAGATGCAGATTCATACAGTGGTGGCTGCAGGCTGTAGGCTGCTGCAGTGATGGCTGCAGGCTGCTGCAGTGATGACTGCAGGGCTCAGGCTGTTACAGTGATGGTTGCAGGATGCAGGCTGCTGCAGTGATGGCTGCAGGATTCAGGCTGCACTAGAGGGAGGAGAACAAATTCTGAGAAGGAAGCTCCCAGACTCATGACTCTCAAGGCCTCATTTTGAGGAAGCCATTTGTCACAGTGACTCAGTCCGTTTTGGATCCCCACTGGGGTTCGAGTTTTCCCTGAAGGCAGCACTCCACCCCCGTCTCTAGTTCTCTAAGTGTAATGAGAGGCAGTGCTGATAGAGGTGTTTAGAGCAGGGCTTGATTACTCACTGTCATGTCCTCACTCAGGGCCACACCTGCCTGGCCTTCCCCCACCTGAAGTGGTCCTGGGAGACAGGGACACACAATAGTCACCTGTCCTCCTGGCCAGCATAGTTAGTGCTGGCTCACTGTCAGAGTGAAAGCTACCTTTTCCCCAAGCATGTCTTAAGGGACACGTCCATCTTCTCTAAGAAGGCATTCTTACATTGTAGATATGTTTCATACCTGAGGAGACAGTGACTGCTGCTGTGTTTGGAAACTGGGACATCTTCAGACATGTTTTGTTTGGGCTTAAATGTGTGCAGCCTGTTAGGAAGGGCACAGTAAAGAAACTACAAAGATGGGCACTCCACAGTTAGGGGTGGGGTTATTGTAGATAAGAGAGAGAACATCCAGAGGCATCTGGAAGAGTCCAAAGCAGAGAGAAGAGTGGGTATGGCCAGGAGAATCTGTGAGAGAAGCCAGAATAGCAGAGAATAAGAAGAAAGAGAATAGTGTGGGGGTGGGTAGGGGGAGCCCTGCTGTTATAGAGAGAACAAAAGGGTATCTGGGAGGAGTGAGGGAGATGAGAAGGACCATGGACGTTGGAATATATAACAGGTGCTTGTGAATAGGGACGGAATGAGCCACAGGTGTATGCCAAGGGAAGTAGTCCTTTCTGGCAGGCAGAGATCCATTTCACAGGCTTCTGTGAGTGCTGACTGTAGGCTTTTAGCAGTCATCCTGTAGTCCATCTTGAGCTGAGCCAAGACTGCCATCTGCCTTTTGGAATTTGGGGGAATTGGAGTTTCCTTCGGACCTGATACAGCCCACACTCTAGTGCTCTAGGACTGACTATCTCTGTGACAGTTTTTGTTTAAAATGTGTCTCGAATCCTTTCTGGGAAAAGATGGGGTTTCTGCATGTAAGTAAGCTGAGTGCTTCAGGGTGGGGTTTCAAACCCGGAGGAAGCCTTGCATGTGGGAGGAGATGGTGTGTTTTGGTTTGGGGCATTGCTTTGTCTTGCTGCTTTCTGTATGCAAGGGGCACAGTAAAGAAACAGCTGACAGGACAGCTTCAGGATAAGGTTAAGGTTTTTATTTGTAGATATAAGAGAAAGCAGAGAGAGAAAGAATCTGACTGAACTTGGCCAGGGCTAGGAAAGTGGAAGAGCAGCAGGAGAGGGCAGGAGACAGAGAATAGAGCACACACATGTTTATACACAGTCATAGTGAGTGAGCAGATAGCAAGAGGCAGAAGAGTGAGAATAGCTGGGCTACAAGGAATAGCTGAGGGGAGGAAGGCCCATGAACTAAGGAGAGTTTAGGGCAGGGGAGAGAAGAGAAGGGCTAGGATGCTAGCTAGTGTGGACTATGAATGTATAGCAGGTACTTGTATGTGTGTATTTATGAGGTACTGAGGGGGCTTGGAGGCTGGCATGGGCTTTGATAAGCTGAGAGCTGCCACAGGTAGCCATATGTCCCTTCCACCAGAGGTAAGGGAAATGACTCTTTTTGGCAGATAGGAACTGGTTTCACAAGTTCCTGAGGAATGCTGGCTTTTATCTAACTGCCAGAAATCCTATAGTTTAGCTCAAGCTCATTTCTGGAGATTTGGACTGCCTTTTGGAGTTTGGGGAATTGGAATTTCCTTTGGATGGCACTTTTCCTATAAAACCAGAACAATGTCCCAGTCACCTCAGCAGTGACTGAAATGAGAGTAGGCTGAGAGGTGATGTCCCTGTATCTAGGAGTAGATGTACTGTTGACACACAAGGAAGCTGAGGCCCTGCTGCCCTGGCCTGCGCACTCAGTGCAATGCCTGGGTCCTCTGAGGGACCACATAGTTGCATATCGGGAAGTCTTCACTAGCCTCAGGGCTCCACCTGTGCACACTTGAACTTTCCTCCCCCTAAGGCCAGCTACTGCTTCCCTGGATTATTTGAGGTTTCCTTGGCTTGGCAGCGCTGGCCTGCTGGACTCGTGCCCTGGACGTGGGGGCTGAGTTGGCTTCTGTGAGACCTTGGCTGAGCCTCCCAGCACTCATCACTTAGGGCAGAGGCTGCCAAGCTCCTTTCAGGCCCTGCAGGCATAGCAAGGGAGGGCACAGGGATGGGCTACAACAGCTGGGTTTAGGCAAGTAAAGAGACCTGGAGTTTAAGAAACTCAAAGCCTGGCCTCTAGAATCCTTAGAAATAGGTGAATTCACAGGGTGCGGGGAGTGGAGATTGCTGGCATCCCAGGGCCCTGCAAACCCACTTTCCTACAGAGAGCAATTTTGGAGTCAGTGAGATTCAAATTCTGATTTTGGAAAAGGGCGAGGCAGCTGTGAATGTGCTACGGGCTGGAGACTGACAAACTGAAAACCACCCACCTCTCCTGCTCTCTGCTCCTTCCTGGATGTCATGGACCAAACCTCCCTCAGTTCCAACTTCTGCCTTCAGAAGCAAGGCTTATGAAGATCAGGCAGTGTCAATCAAGGCTGGGCTCGGGACAGATCAAATGGTCTCAGGTTACCTGGCTAGTGAGGGTGGGACCTAAGGTCATGGTGGTCCTGAGTTTGGTCCCTAGTGTATTCCTTTATTTGAGAGGCTATGCAGATCATTGAGCTGCAGGAGTGTCATCAAGCTCGAGCCTGCATCTACATTCCTTGAGTCAAAGTGTTGGTGGCAGTAGTTTTGTTTTCATGGGCCTCCACCCCAAGGGGTAACCGCGTCTTTCTCATCTGTCCCTATGAGATGGGCAGACAGGGAGGCAGGGCCTGTCCATGTTGGGGGGAACAGGATAAAGTTGAACTTTAGCTCTAGTCCAGGCTAGTTAGCAGGGATAGGTGTACGAATGCCTTCTCCAGAGTCAGACCTGCGGCTGTAGGTCCTTCCCTGCCTGAGCCCTCTGTTTGGGGACACTGAGGTTCCCAGTGGTGACCTAGCTGTATGAGTTCCAGTTGCATGCTATTGCCACGTGCAGCATCTTTCTTGCAAGCCTGGCACACAGATGAAGCATAGGATGCCAGCCTGACCCTGTCATCCAGTCTTGCTAATTTGTGGCTCTGTGAGCCTGAGGACGTGGGAAGATGCCAAGGGCATTTGGCCCTGCAGGAGGATGGCCTTTGGACGGGTAGAGATTCTTGGCCTTCATGTTAGACTGACTCTGAGACCCAACAGAGTCCATATGATTGACTTCATTCACAGGACCCAACTCCAGGGATTTAAGATGGTCAGACTGATATCCTATGGAGCCTGGCCACTTAGATGGTGGCATCTGTCAAGAAAGCAGACAGTACAGAGATGTTGCTAAAGGCACTGACACCAGATAGTGACAGCTGTGGCTGCCTAGGCCCAAGAGTAACACAGATCTTAGATGGTAGAACCAGCACCCAAGAGCTTAGGAATCTACTTACAGTGACTTCTGTCTAGCTCTAACACACATTCCACCTAAGTCCCCATTATTCAGCAGCCTTGTGATGGAGCGCCCCATGTGCTCAGTACTGCCAACTGCCTGTGCCCCTGTCCCTGGAACATTCTGTAGGGTGTGGCCACAGTGTCCTCAGGGTGCTGGTGATTAGTCCTGATTAAACAAAACACAGCTCAGAGGGTTTGTGGCATAACCAGGAGAACCCAGAAAATGAATCAAAACTCACCCCCTTATCTACTGAAGCATTAATGTAAAATCCCAGCGCTGACTTCCCATAATTTTCCCAACCCCTGACTCCACTATGTACACCATTGGGCCAGTCTTCTCTGCTTGTATGGCCAGAAGTGAAGTTACTAATTTTCTTTTCACCCTGCTTTCCAACTCCAATCTTGTGAGGGCTAGCCACATGACCTCTATGGTAATGATTGTCCCCCGCTTTCCTGCGGGACCTCAGGAACTCAGGCAGGGAGGGAAGGATGGCTTGAAGAAGCTGTGTGTATCGGGTGGGGAGGGGCTGGAGAGAGAGCTCATTGGGTAAGAACACGAACTACTCTTGAAGAGGACTGAAGTTCAATCCCCAGCACCCACATGGCAGCTCACAACTGTCTGGAGCTCTAGTTCCTGGGAAACAGATGCCCTCTTCTGGCATCCTTGGGCACCAAGCACGCATGTGGTGCCTAGACATATATGCAGGCAAAACACTCATACACATAAACATGAAAAAATTAATAAACCTTTTTTAAAAAAAAAAAGTCTGGCTTTGGCTCTAGAGAAACTGGTTGAGTTGCACCAGGAAGCAGTGTTGCCTGAGAAGGCTCACTCAGGCGGGTGGACTTGCAGACCAACAGTAATTTAATACCTGGCCACCATTTCAGGAACCAGCTAAAGCTCAGAGCCAGCAGCTGCTAACACCACCAGGAGCCGTGTATGATGGGAACATCCAGGTCCATACCCAAGGCTTCCTCCAGCAGGAAACTATTGGCTCTGCAAATCCAGCAGCCTTTTAGGCATGACTGGGGACCAGGTCACCTAGGAGAGTCTGCAGGGTACCAGACAGAGCAGACACTTGACAGCCAAGGATTTGCATTGGCACAGGCCTTTCAGAAAGTAGGCTGGGATTGACAGAACCTAGTAAGCTGGGGCTCTTTACATTCTAGTTTAACAACTGAGTAGCCAAGGGTTGCTCGGCCTCTGGGAGAGGGCCGTGATTGTGGTATGATGCAGGAGAGGAAACGGCTATCTTTCACGAGGCCTTGTGAACTTGCAGTCAAGTCTTGTGGCCTGTACACACGTTCCTGGCCTGGAGCCATAACTTGCTGATTTATAGGGTAGGATCCACTCAGGGGCCTCTGATGTTGATCCCTGACAGCCCCACCTTCTTGTCCCCATTTCCCTGAAAATAAATATTCACCAGTTCTATTCTTTCCTCTTCCTTGGCATGTAGATCCTGGCCAATGTCTTCCTCTACCTGTGTGCCATCGTCGTGGGCATCATGTCCTACTACATGGCAGACCGCAAGCACCGCAAGGCCTTCCTGGAGGCCCGCCAGTCGCTGGAGGTGAAGATGAACTTGGAGGAGCAGAGCCAGCAGCAGGTGTGACTCAGGGCTTGGTAGGACCCTGGGGGAGGGAGAGGTCTTGGTCCTGGAGCTTGTGCTAAGAGATGGAGTGGGTAAGAGAGGAGCCTGCTGGTTCTGGGGGCTTGGGCAGAGCAAGAGCTCATGCAGCCCATGCCACCTCTCAGCTCCTCCCCCTACCTTGTTCTAAGTCACTTAGGAAGAAGCAGCAGCAGCCTCGTCCCTGGGGCCCCTCCTGTTTATCTTTCTCCATCTGGAGGAGGGCCTGCTTGTCCCTGCTCTCTGTTTACTGGCCATGCTCCAGCCTAATCCACACAGAACCATCCTCCTGGTTCCCATGTGACTCAGCCTTTTAAGTGGGTTTTGGTCTGGATTCATCACAAACACTTCTTAGAGGTCTCTAGAAATGACACCCACCAATTTCCTGTAGGTTTATCTCCCTTCCTCGAAACCGAGGCTGACTCTCTACCCTGGGTAACATGTCATTTTGTGCGGGTAGGGGTGGGGTGGGGGGATGGGTGTTCAGCTTTACAGATGCTTCTAGACTCTGCCACTGAGGCTGATGGACCTTTAGTTTGGGGGATTACTAGATGAGCTTCTGCTCACTCTCAGCCTCACTTATAGATCAGTGGTTTTCAACCTGTGGATTGTGACCCCTGGGGGGAATGCATATCAGATATCCTACATATGAGATATTTACATTATGATTCATAACAGTAGCAAAATTACAGTTATGGCATAGCAATGAAATAATTTTATGGTTGGAGGTCACCATGACATGAGGGACTGTATTTAAAGGGTCACAGTATTCGGAAGGTTGAGAACCATTGCTCTAGATAGTGGTATTTGAAGACACAGGTAGTCACTTAGCCAGTGAGTCCCAGTGTTCTCTCTCCTGGGGTGTGTGTGTCCTCCATTTACCAACAAGATGGAGAAGCTTCCAAGTCAGGCCTTGGAGTCATCTTTTTCAGAATGCAAGGTTTATAGGGGGAATTTCTCTTGCCTCTGGTGACAGAGGTCCATGATTTGTGGCACATAGTGTTGTCAGAGACCTGCTGCAGTCTGGATGTTATGGAATTTCCTTTTATGGCTGTATAAAGATGCTGTGTGTCTGGTCTCTTATGCCGTGGTGACATTCCACTCACCACTGAGCTAGCCTGGGAGCTTTTTGATCTATCAGAGCCTCACTTTCTTTATATACAAAGCACAGATGCAGGGTTTGCCTTGCAGGAGGATCTCCAGAGGGTCAAAGGACTTTGTTGAGAAGTGCTTTGTAACCTGTGAACTTGGGACTGGCCATGGCACCTTTAGGCTCTTATCCCCAGATCCACTCGCTACCTCTGAGCAGGGTCAGTGTAGAGAGCCTGGGAACTGGCAGCAAGGACCTTCTTGGTGCCCCAGGAATCTGGGACACTTGGGAGCAGCCTTCAGGTGCTGGTAACCTGCTGTGTGTGAGCTGGCACTCCCCTCTGCTGCCTGCCCACTTGTGCCAGCAAGGTATACCTGGGTGGGGGTGGGGGGTGGGGTGAGGGGGCTGCATTCGAAATGCAGGTGAGGCAGATGGTAGGGACAGGGGTACTCACTGAGCATTCGCTGAGCACACAGTATGTATCTGATTGTCCATTAAGGGGGATCAGTTTAGCCTGGCTGTATCCTGAATGGACATTGGCCTCTTTTTATTCATTTATTTTTATTTTACATTCATGGGTGTTTTGTCTGCATGTATGTCTGTGTACCATGTGCATGCAGTGTCCACAGAGGCCAGAAGAGGGCACTGGATTCCTTTGAACCGGAGTTACAGATGATTGTGAGCCCCCATGTGAGTGCTGGGAGTAACTTGGGTCCTCTGCAAGAGCAGATGGTGCTCTTGGCCTCAACGTCACCACTCCATCTCCATTCCTTAGCTCCCTGGGACCTCAGTTTTTCTCTATGCAGAGCCCCCCCCCCCGATTGTTTTAGTGGTAATGGTGCTCAGGTGAACTCTGCAAGAGGGCTGATCTATCTATTCCGCCGCCCATTGGAGTTTCAGTGTGACTCTACTTACACTAGGGGTGGGTCCATCATTTTACTTTATATCCATGTCATTCACATGCCAGACTCCTGCAATAATTGGAGAAATGTACCCTCTCCCTGCTATCTGCCAGTCAATGTGCCGGCAGTCTGCATAGTGCCCAGCTGTTCATACTTCACTAGGGGGAGTTCTATGCACTGGGATGTGGGAAGAATCAACTTTCGTCCCAGAGAACAGGTGCTCCAGGATTTATATTGATTTTTTGAAAACTTTTGAAGAGCCCCCTCCAGAAACTTGTTCATTTTGTCTATAAATTTTCAGAATTTTGATACAGTGCTCATTTTTCTTACTGCTTATTATCTATGAGATTTATACGGATTTTTTCCCTTTGGTTCCTGATAATTTGTGCCTTCACTTTTTCATTTTTTCTTTCATTCACCTTGCTAAGGTATAGTCTCAGCAGTAAACCACCTTATATTTTTGCTGCTCTTTGTACATTTCTTAACTTTTTTTAAAGTTTCATTTATTTATTATGTATACAGTGGTCTGCCTGCATGTATCCCTGCAGGCCAGAAGAGGGCACCAGATCTCATTACGGATGGTTGTGAGCCACCATGTGGTTGCTGGGAATTGAATTCAGGACCTCTAGAAGAGCAGCCAGTGCTCTTAACCTCTGAGCCATCTCTCAGCCCCATTTCTTAACTTTTATCTGCTGAGCAACGGTAGTGTGTACACCTTTAGTCCCAGTACTTGGGAGGCAGAGGCAGGTAGATTTCTGTGAGTTCAAGGCCAGCCTAGTCTACAGAGTGAGTTCCAGGACAGCCAGAGCTGTTAACACCAAGAAACCCTGCCTTGAAGCCCCACCACCACCACAAAGCCACAAACAGAAAAAAACAAAACAACAGCAACAAAAATCCTTTATCATTTTCTTCTTTTTATTCTTCTTTGATTTACTTTGTGTCCTTGTTGTCTTCTGGAATAAGAAGAGGAATTGTTGTCTAGAGGAATACGCTTTCTTTCACATGTTTTGCTAAAATGTACTTTTAATATTTCTTGTCTGTTTTTTTGAGACAGGGTCTCTCTACATAGCCCTGGGTATCTTGGGACTCTATGTAGACCAGGTTAGCCTTGAACTCACAGAGAACTTGCCTGGCTCTGCCTCCTGAGTACTGGAATTAATGGTATTACACCAGGCCCTAAAAATAGGCATTTAATGTGATAGGTTTTCCTGCTTTAGCTCATCCTATGTTTTTAAAAAGATTTATTTTATGTGTATATGCACATGCCTGGTGCCTGAGGAGGGCAGAAGAGGGTGTCAGATCCCCTGCAATTAGAGTTGCAGGTAGTTGTGAGCCACTGGGTATAAGTGTTGGGAACCAAACTTGGGTCCTGTGCAGCTTTCACACCAGTGCCAGGGATCCAAACGCAGATCCTCATGTTTGCACAGCAAGGACTTTATTCATATGCTCCTATTTTCCATTTTATTTTTTTAAGATTTATTTATTTATTATGTATACAGTGTCCTGCCTACATGTGAACCTGCATATCAGAAGAGGGCACCAGATCTCTTTACAGATGGTTGTGAGCCACCATGTGGTTGCTGGGAATTGAACTCAGGATCTCTGGAAGAGCAGCCAGTACTCTTAACCTCTGAGCCATCTCTCCAGCCCTATTTTTTTATTGTAAACATTTTTATTGATTATTTTATACATATGGGTGTTTTGTCTGCAAGTATGTCTTAAGCATGCCTGGTGCCCAGGGAGGCCACAAAAGGACATCACATGCCTGAAACTAGAGTTACAGATGATTGGTGAGCTGCCACATGGATGCTGAGGACTGAACCCAGATTCTCTTTATTTAGCCATCAAGCCATCTTTCTAGCCTTTACTTTTTTGGGGGTGGGGTTGAAACTAGGTTTCTCTGTATAGCCCTGGCTGTCCTGGAACACAGTCTGTATGTAACACCACCGCCCAGTGTTTTTCCTTTTTTGAATAGAGTCTCACTATGTAGCTCAGGCTGTCCCAGAGCTAATGACAATTCTGCCTTAGGCCCCTGGACACGGGGATTACAGAGTGTGCTACCCACCATGCCTGACTTTCCCCTGCCTTGACTCTTCCTCATTTTTCTTTCTATGCTGCAGACAGAGTATTTATGATGATCTTATTTCCGTTTTCTAATCTTTTCTTCCTCTGCTTTGCCAATCTGCCTGCCAACCCTTCTGATCATTTAATGAAGACATGATTTGGAGCGTGTCTCCTAAAATGCCAGAAACAACAGTATTTGTAATTCCTTTAAGGAATGTTACTTCCTGATACATTAAGATGCAAAGTCTTTTGGTTTGAAATTCTTAAAAGAACAATAGCAAAAGTGATGCAGACTCTTCAGTGTGAGGGTATGAGGAAGTGGACAACGTGCCATTAGATGGAAGCAATCCTATTTGGCATCCTAGATTGGGTCCCTGAAGCCACTTAATTTATACAGTCAAACTTTAACATTTACAGATAAAAGCAGCTTTACCACTGCCCCTGAGATGAACATCTCTCAATACACACAGCTTTCAGGTACAATTTTAATGGTTTGAAGTATTATGTGTTAGCCCAGGCTAGCCTTGAACTTGCGACATAGCCAACGATGACCTTGAACTTCTGGTCCTCCTGCATTTGCCTCCCAAGTGCTGGGATTATAGGCATGTGCTATCGTGATCATTGATTATAGGCATGTGCTATCGTGCTCATATCGTGCTCAAAATGTCTTTCTCGAAGACATTTTTCACGGCATCACCCTCTTTTTAACACTAGCTAAGTCTCTGGTAGTCCGCAGAAACCCTGACATCACCTGGGATCCCACTGGGATTTTGTTAAGGGCTCAAGCCTTTTTGCTCAAGTCCTAGCATCTTTGCTTTTATTCCCCCCTCTAAATGTTTCATAAAGATATTTTGTGTAAGACCTGGACTTTAGTTTGTGTGTGTATGTGTGTGCTGTATGCATGTATGTGTACCTGTGCGTGTGCATATGGGGGTCAGAGGAAGATATGTTCTCTGCCTTATTCCATTGAGACAAATCTCCCACTAACCCCAAAGTTCTCTGGCCAGTGAGTTCCCAACCTTCCCCAGTATGTCCCCTCCCCCACCCCTCCCCGCAATACTGGGCTACAGGTATCCATGGCCAAGCCTGGCTTTTCCATGTGTGCTAAGCATTCAAGTTCAGGTCCTTAAGCCTGCACCTTCGTCACACTGCTCCACTGAGCTGTGTCTCCAGTCTCTGGCTTTTCTTTTCCAGCCTTAATAAAAATGGCACTTATAGAAAAAAACAAACAAACAAACAAAACAAACAAGCAAACAAACAAAAAAACGGCAGGTAAATTAACTCGGTGTAGCTCATTAAACGATACCCATGACTGCCTGCATACAGAGCATGGCAAGCACAGGAGTGGGCTCTGCTTTGCACTCCTTGTGGGCAATTGTGAGAGCCACCTCTGGTAGGAACTCAGTACGGAAACACAGAGGGACCTCCACACACTGCAGCATCTGTTCTCTTTTGCTGTGATGGAGAAACATGCCTAAGACATATGCTGAGGCCCCCGAGGCACTGACCTTACTTCCCAAATAATTCGTCCTGACCTCTAGTTAAACTTTAAGATGTAACTCCAGGGGCAGAGCATCTGGCACTCTTCCAGAGCTTGGTTCTCAGCACCCACATCCAGTGGCTCACAACTGCCTATAGCTCTAGCTCCAGGATATCAGGTGCCCTCTTTTGTGGGCACATGTTCACACATTCAAGTGAACCCTCCAAAAACCCTGACTTCAGTTCTCTGGGTAAATGGACCACCCTGTATCTTACCCTAAGATCCTGTTAGCAATGGTATCTGGAATAGGGAGGGTCTGCCTTTCTCTTGAGTTTTGGCTAGATACTGTGTCTGGAAGGCTGAAGTGACCATGAATGACACTATCTCTTGAGGACATTTATTTTTATCTTTTCTGCAGCAGACAACTGTAATTGGAACAGATCGAGTTGGTCCAGTATGGGGGAGAAGATGACTTAAGACTGAACAGTTTGGGAAGGTCTACTTCTGCCCTGTGATGCTCTTAGGAATCAGCTCTTAGGAGGCCAGTCCTCCTCTTAGGGTGCATGGCTTGAGCTCCCCAGCTGGTGAAATGGCTGCAGACTTGGTCTTCTGTCTGTATCCTCTTTTGGATGTTGTGCGCACCCCCATGCACTTGAGAGGAACAGACAGAATTTAGAAGTCAGGCTTGTGTATCAGCTCTCCCTTCTCCAGCCTCTCAGATCTCAGCCTCTTTTTTGTTTGTTTGTTTGTTTGTTTGTTTGTTTGTTTTTTGAGACAGGGTTTCTCTGTATAGCTTTGGAGCCTCTCCTGTCACTTACTCTGTAGACCAGGCTGGCCTCGAACTCACAGAGATCTGCCTGCCTCTGCCTCCCAAGTGCTGGAATTAAAGGCAGACACTACCACTGCCCTGCCAGCCAGTGTTTGTTTTCTAAGTTTCATCTTTCCAGCCCGTAGTATGCCCTCATCACTGCCCTCTGTTCCTGGCCTCAAAGGAAAGATGGCAATATATTAGGTTCACCTAATGTGTCTCTCTTCCCTCTGAGGCTTTGGCCCCCACATCTTAGCAACTTTGGTTTTTCTTATCTCTTCTAGAGAACTAGAATTTATATGTTTCTCTCTCTCTCTCTCTCTCTCTCTCTTTCTCTCTCTCTCTCTCTGTGTGTGTGTGTGTGTGTCTGTGTGTGTGCGCGCGCGCGCGTGCGCATGCACGCGCGCGCATAAGCCGGAAAACATCATCAGGTCCTGTCTGTCTGTGGTCACCATGTTGTTCCCCCATGTTTTTTAAAGACAGGGTCTCTTACTGGCCCAGAGCTTGAAATTTTGCTGGGCTGGACTAGGCTAGGCCGATTTGTCAGGAGACCTCAAGGATCTGCCTATCTCAGCCTCCTCAGTGTTGGGCTCACATGTATGTACCACTGTGTGTGGTTTGGGGGATTAGAACTCAGAGCCTCACACTTGCAAGGTGAGCTGCCTTCTCAGTCTCACTCCTGATCAAGTGTAAGTGTACAGTTCAGTGGCACCGAGTCCATTTACGGGTGTTACCATTGTATCATCTGAAACAGAAAGGAACCCTGCCCATTCAACACTGACTCCTCATTGCCCCACGTCTCTGGCAGCAACTGTGAAACTGCCTACTGTAGGCATCACATAAGTAGAATCATATTGAAACTGTCCTGCTGTGTTCGGCTTGCTTCATTTATTAGCATAAAGTCTTCTAGGTGCATCTGTGTGTAGCATGCGTGTAGCTTGTTCCTTCCCAGGCAGCATGCTGCTGCTGTTACACCACAGTTGAAGCATTAGGACCTTTGAGTAGCATATCTATCGAGCATCCTCTTGTGTGTTGTGAATAATGCCACTGTGAATACTAGTGTCTGAGTGTCTATTCCAGTCTGTCTATTCACTCTTTTTGGGTACCAACCCAGATGTGGAATTGCCAGGTACTACTGTGTTTAGCTTTTTGAGGCACCAGCCTTGTGCATTTTTAATGTTGATAAATGTTGCCAAATTGTCTCATACACAGGTTCAAACAATTTATACTCCTCTTAGTGATGAATGAGAGTGTTCTTAGGCACTTACATTTCCCTTGTTTATCTAGAAGATACTTCTTTGCTCGTGGAACTCCTGATGCCTGTCCTTGTTCATGAGGTCAGCAAACCCCGTCCCTGTGCACACCATCCTGCTGTGTCACCTCCTCTGGTGGTGCAACTGACACCAGAGTCTGTGTCACAGGGAACCAGTCCTACTCTGGCCCCTATGCTGGTGACCTCAGATCTATATCCAGTGCTTGCATCAGCTTTCTCAGGACAGCAGGGTCTGGCATTCCCCTGTGTGACATTGGGACTGTGCTTCTCTGTCTTCAGTTTAGCCCTCTGAAAAACTGGGCACACACACACACACACACACACACACACACACACACACACACACGCACACGCACACATGCACACATAGATATGTATGTATGTTTGTTTATACATATATATACATATCTGTCCCGACCTGCAGGACGTCAACCTAGGGCAAGAGAGTCAGGGATAGGGAATGGGGACAAGAGACACAGAAAGAACGACCACAAGACAGGATTCTGATCAAGTGACAAACTTTACTTTTTTTCTCAGGCTAGCTTATATAGTCAGGATATGGGGAGGGGCAGAATGGGTTGTTTGTGCACCAGGTGTTGGTATAGGCAGGATATTAGGAAGCCACAAAGAGGATGTTTGGCAGGGTAAAAGAGTTTATGAGTAAAAGGTCCAGGAAGGGTTGCTCAGGTGACTGAGCCTTGGGTGGAGGACTGAGTCAGGTTGTTTCTTTTCTTGAGCTGAGGTTCTAAGGAGCTGCTATGTAAAGGTTAACTATGTGGCCTGCCAAGCATGGCCTAGGATCTCATGCCCAGCCCTGAGATTTGGCTCCCAACATATTCCCCCTTCCTTGTATAAAAAGAAGTGGCCAAATTTTTCAGCAGAGGGGGACAGAGGCCTGGCCCCCAGTTGGAAAATCTATGGTGATTTTATAAAGGACATTTTTCTCTGACCTCGGGGAACGGCTTCTCGGAGCCATCTGAAAGGCAGGACCGTCTGGATGCCTTTTTTGGGAGTGGGGAAGCTTTAGGACATCGACCCCATTGCGCGCAGGCATATTCCTCAGAAGACGAGGTCTCCTTGCAGTACCATCCAGGTCTGCACCTCTGAAGCTGGCGTGGGGAAGTGGCTTAGTATTGGACCAGGACAGGCTTAGTGGCAGAGTCCACCTGTTGCTTGACAAAGGCCACAGGTCGATTAAAGGCCCAAGGGCCAAAGGAGATTAGCAAGAGGGGCCCTATCAAAGGTCCAAGGAGGGAAGGGAGGAGGGTGGTTAACCATGGGGAAGTAGTAGGATTGGGTAGAAGGAAGCAAAAAGGAGCAACAGGAGGTTATTTTCCATATGAGGAAAGCCAGCCAAGCCAATCATTGAGTCGGTGTCATTGAGGTCATTTTCAGGGAGCGTGTAGAATGGGTTGATCGGGACTTTGGACAGCACCGTCAGACACAGGACTGTCAGCATGTGTTCAGACATACAGCCATCTTCTCCTGACATTGAAGTTACGTCACAACATAACAATATTGAAAACACTGTACTTGCTGTAGAACCAGAAACCGAAACTGCAGCAGCAGAAATAATTACTGAAGTGGAAATTCCTGCAGTTAATAAATGCCCCGCAAAGTACCCAAAACAAAGAAGCACTTGGTCAATGAATGGTTAAGTGAGAAGAATGAGAATACAGGACAGCGTTCAGACAGCTTTCAAACAGGCCTCTGAGCATAACTACAGATCCAGAGGTGTTAGCTACACAGCTCAATTCTTTGCCAGGTCTCACTTACAGCCCCCATGTATACTCTATTCCTAAGCATTATATTAGATTTACATCACCATTCCTTTCAGAAAAAGAGAAGAAAAGAAACTACTGAAAACATTTCTGGCTCATGGAAAAAGCAAAAGTGGAAACGCCAAGAGTGGTGATTTGGACAGGGATTTTTTCAGGCCCAAAAGTCTCGTAATAGGAGTCCCTCCTGACATCCACATCTCCTTACCCTCCTGCATTGCAGAGCCAGCTTAGGTTCACTGTCAACCTTAACCTCCCTAATTCCATGACCTCACTTGCAACTTCCCAGCATTCCCCAGGGATTGACAAGGAGAAAGCTGAACTCTCCCCCACCATTGGCCACTGTAAGAGTGGACAAACTCGCCATGGATCCACAAGCCAGGTGCAGAAACAAAGAAGCACTGGCAGTTTCAAACATAATAGCACGAAAAAGAATCTTTTTTCTTTTACTTTTCAAACCCACCTAACATGGGCTTCTCACTAGTGACCCTTCCCTAACCTGGCCCCGTCCCACACTGTACTGCTACACTTCATGTCTTACGAAACCATCTGGTCTGCCATGTTGTCAGACGATCAACTCTTAGAGGCAGTTGCCAACTCTAGCCCATTTCTTTTCATTAATGGTTCCTTCCTAGAGGAAGAACTTTTTTGTTTGTTTCTTTCTGACCTGAGTTTCTTGAGCCTTGAGGGATTCTTTGATCCCAGAAAGATATAAATCTTCCTTGCTAATTTTATCAATTGTTTTTCTTAACCCAAGTTCCCTGCATCTTGAGGGATTCTGTGATCCCAGAAAGAAATTAATCTTCCTTGATAAGTGCTTGTCCCATTACTCACCTTTTCCACATAGGTGGTGCTCATGAACCGAATGTCCCAAGCGCTGGGCAGGCTGCTGGGTCTTCCTCCAACCGAGGCTCACAATCGACCTTGTCATGGGCACCTCACTGCATGGACGGGCCTGTCCCTCTAATGAGCACTGAAGTTCCCAGTTCCCCAACTCTATCCAGCCGCACATTGGGCGCCAGTTGTCCCGGCCTGCAGGACGTCAACCTGGGGCAAGAGAGTCAGGGATAGGGAATGGGGACAAGAGATGCAGAAAGAATGACCACAAGACAGGATTCTGATCAAGTGGCAAACTTTACTTTTCTCAGGCTAACTTATATAGTCAGGATATGGGGAGGGGCAGAATGGGTTGTTTGTGCACCAGGTGTTGGTATAGGCAGGATATTAGGAAGCCACAACGAGGATGTTTGGCAGGGTAAAAGAGTTTATGAGTAAAAGGTCCAGGAAGGGTTGCTTAGGTGACTGAGCCTGTGGGTGGAGCACTGGGTCAGGTTGTTTCTTTTCTTGAGCTGAGGTTCTAAGGAGCTGCTATGTAATGGTTAACTACATGTGGCCTGCCAAGCATGGCCTAGGATCTCATGCCCAGCCCTGAGATTTGGCTCCCAACACATATCATTGCCATGGATTGTTTGGGAAGAAGGTAGAGGTAAGCTTAAAAACTATAAAGGCCTTTGCCGTTAACTACTAGGTCATGACACGTGGCTTCAGCCCCCGGAGACACACTTCCTGTAGGAAGGTTGAGGAGGAAGGAGGCAGCTGGTTGAGAGAACACCCTTCTCTCCTCTGTTTCAGTCAGGACAGAGGTCACCCCCTCGCCAGACATCAGGGCTGACTGTTCACAGGAGCTGACTTGGGACAGTGCGGGTCTCCATTTGTTTTCCTCTGTCAAAGCTGGTACGGATGGAAATGAGATGGCAGACAGGGACACTTGGGACAAAGGGCTACAGAAGCCCTAGTAGGAGCAGACAGAAGGTGGTCTGGATGCAGAACCCACCCCTTAAGGTGCCACTTGAAGTCACTGACACACTAAACTGCCTCTGTGGTCCTCGTGTAAATGCCAAAGCATTCTCAGTACCAGTTTTGAAGGCGGATGAGGTTCTTCCAAGAATGCAGCACTCGGGCCCACACCTCACTTTATGGTGTCAATGTGCATTAAGTGTTTTCTGAATTACGTTCCTGGAAAATGATGTGCTCTGACACCATAGGGACCCTGCCAGGCTTTGCTTCTGTCTTCATGAAGGTGACTGACTGGGGACGGCTTCTTCTTCTTCTTCGTCTTCGTCTTCGTCTTCGTCTTCGTCTTCTTCTTCTTTCTTCTTCTTTCTTCTTCTTTCTTCTTCTTTCTTCTTCTTTCTTCTTCTTTCTTCTTTCTTCTTCTTCTCCCTGCAGACCAGAAGAGGGCCCCAGATCCCATTATAGATGGTTGTGAGCCACCATGTGGTTGCTGGAAATTGAACTCAGGACCTCTGGAAGAGCAGTCAGCGCTCTTAACCTCTGAGCCATCTCTCCAGCTCCATGACTGGCTTCTTGTTTTGGGTAAAGGTGGGACAGAGAGTTACAGCTCCCAGATAGGGGTGAGGTAGGTAGCCCAGTCCTTTCACACACAGACATTCCCTCCCACATTTTCACAAGGGAGGCATGTCTCAGGTGACAGATAGGTGGAAACAGAAAGTATGCATGCTTAAGAGGATCAGGGACAAAGTGGTTTGGCCCCGCTGGCCCCTGCCTCCTTGCAGAGCAGAGCTGTGTCTGGCTGACACCAAAGCCTTATTGATGTATCTGAGCATGATCCTGGCATGCAGAAGGGCCATGACCCACAGATTGAGAACCGCTGGTCTGGAGTCTTTGTTCTCTAAGACTCATCTCATAGGCGGTCCAGAAACTGGATGGAGTAGAGCTACCTGAGTGAACTTGGGGCCTCTCTCCAGCCTCCCCACAGCTCCATGGGCATGTTAGTGTGGAACAGAGCCCCAAAGGGAAGAACTTTTATTGTTTGTTGTGGTTCCTCCGGGACCTCACTTGGGGGATTAGTTTGGGACCTTGAGAGTTGCTAAGCACCCCAACTGGCACCTGGCAACAGCAGGCACCCAGAACATCGTGTTGCAAGGTACAAACTTCAGAATGGTGAGGCATCCGAATCACCCCAAGAAGCACTTTCCAGGCTGTGAGATGCAGCTAAAGGAGAATGAGAGGGATGGAGAGATGACAGGGGAGGAGGCCTGCACAGGCTTGCACTCCTTCAGGCCACACCCTATCCTTCAGCACCCCCCACCACCAGTTTGGAAACTGCAGCCAGGCCCCAGTGGAGGATGCTAGGTGTACAGGGCTCTTAAGAGAGCCATCCACTGCCTAGGTGTGTACCTGGTGTAGGCAGAGCTTCTGTGTCCTGTCTGTCATTGCCAAATAATCACACAGAGACTTATTAACTGTAAATGCTCAGCGATAGCTTAGACTTGTCTCCTGCCAGCTCTTACAACTTAAAATAACCCATTTTTATTCATCTGTGCTCTGCCTCAAGGCTCATTTACCTGTCCTATGAACTCCCCATGTTTCTTCTTCTGCACCTGGCTCTCCACCCCTCAGACTCTACCTTTCTTCTTCTCGGCATTCTCTCTGCCCAGAAAATCCTGCCTAGCTATCAGCCAGTCAGCTTTTTTTTTTTTTTTAATTAACAATAAGAGCAACCCATTTTCACAATGTACAGAAGTGTCATTCCACAGTACCCTGGGCAGCATGGCTTAGGGCCACACTGCTCTGTGGTGCCCATTCAGGTGAACAGCTGCTATAACCAGTTTCCTTTCCTGCCTGGGTCATGGTCCTCCAATTGAGGTGTGCTGCTACTGCTCGAGGCCTTTACCTGTGGGAAGTGCTCCCTGTTTGCCGTGAGTGGGTTCTCTCCTGGAGCTGTGAACTGGGAATGTACTGTGTCATAAGCTCAGTGGCTGAATGTCCTTGTGCTCCGACCTCTGCTCAGGCCTGCTTTGCTGTTTGCCCCAAGTCCTTTGGCTATGAGGACATGGCACAGAGTCCACCTTAACCTTGAACCCATTCTCTTGGAGGGCCATGGCGGGGGGGGGGGGGGGTAGAATTAGGTTTCCAGTGTCATCCCCAAAGTTGTCCTGGCAACAGTGAGGTGGGGGTAATGGACCTGCTTTTTGGGGGAGCTGCTCGGTGGAGGAAGATGAGGTTGGTGTAGGCAGAGAGTAGGGTACCTCCCTTCTCCACAGGGACACAGCCTCTTCCTCTAGGTACTGGTCCTCAGTATCCCCAGTGTTGAAAATGGGTGGGTCACCTGATAGGACCATATACCCCTCCTCCAGCATTAATCTGGAAATGTACTTCCATTTCAGCTTCTAAACAGAAACACTCTTGAGTGCATCTAATATTCTTAGTGTTTGTTTTAGCTTTGAAAGACATTTAATGTGAGAAAAGCCAGAAGGAGCGGTCCCTGAGTTGTGAGGTAAATATCTGTCTCTGTTGGTTATAGTTCCTTTTGGACTTTATGGAATGTTCCTCACGCCAGCGTTGCAGAATTTAGCAAGGCAAGTCCCTATCTCGGGCAGTTCAGTGAGGGGGCCCCTGGTGACAGCGGGAGGACCTGCTGTGTTGTAAGGTCTCCAAGCAGCAGTGGTAAGGTCAGCACTGATGAGCCCCCTCCCCCATCCCCGCCCCCAGACTACTGAGTACCTCCCGAACCTCTGCTGCTTCAGTAGCTCTCCAGCCATCACCGCACCATATTCTTCCTCAACAGCTGGGCTTCTGTGGTCTGTGGCCAGGGCTGGGAGCATCCCTTCTCTGGCTGAGGGAATGAAGCTGTGGCTAGAAGTACAGGTACTTTTTTAAATGCCTACTTACTATTTAAGACATGTCTACATCCTCTACAGCAATCTGGACTTCTGACTGCCTTACACAGTCTCTGTAATCCCCCCCCCCTCTCTCTCTCTTCTCCCTCCCCTCCCCTCCCCCCCTCCTCTCCCCTCCCCTCCCCTCCCCTCCCCCTCCCCTCCCCTCCCCTCCCCTCCCCTCCCCTCCCTCCCTCTCCTTCTCCTCTCCTCTCCTCTCCTCTCCTCTCCTCTCCTCTCTTCTTCCTTTTTTTGAGACAGTCTCACTCTGTGACCCAGCCTAACCTTGAACTCATGGCACTCCTACCTTAGCCTTCCAAGTACTGGAATTACAGGTGTTAAGGAGCCACTGTGCTGGGCTTCAGAGTGAGAGGCACATTCCCATTCTAGCTGAACCACTTGTCACTTGGCCTTGAGTAGGTGGTTATGTCCTCTGGGCCCAGCTTGCCTATAAAGTGGGACCAGAGGATGTGATGGTAAGGTCTGTAAGAGAGGCTTGAAAGAGGCCTCAGTGGCTAAGAGCACGTACTGCTATTGCAGACGACCTGAGTTCATGTTCCTAATACCCATGTCAGGTGACTCACAACTGCCTGTAACTCCAGCTCCAGGGGATCCAGTGCCTTCTTCTTGTCTCCACAGGCTCCCGAATGTGAATACCCACACCCTAAATACATACACAATTAACAGTAAAAATTAAACTTATCTTTATAGACAGATACACAAATGTATGCATGTCTAGATAGATGACAGACGGATAGACAGACAGACAGATGATAGATATATAAATGCATGTATGTGTGTATATGCCTGTAACCCTAGCACTTGGAAGATGGAGGCAGGAGGATCAGAAGCTCAAACCCATCCTTAGCTACATACTTAGTTCAAGGCCAGCTTATATATCATAAGACCCTATCTCAAAAACAAAATGAAATATATTTTTTAAAATTGTATCTTTAAAAACATGGAAGTCAGTAAGGGTACATTGAGATCACAAGTCTTCAGTGCCTTCTTCCATGAGCACAACAGAGCCTGTGAGGGTGGCTGGCTGAAAAGACAGAGGTACATGCAGTGCATCAGGGGAAGGAACTTACCGAGAACCTCGGGTCCAGGGAGGCTGGTCTCTCATATCTTGGGCCACGGAAAGCTTTCTCGAGGTAGGTTGAAGACCCAAAGGGTGGCGAGCATCAAGCCATGTAGGGGAGGAAAGACTCCAAGGCGTGTCCACAGGACATATGAGGGACATGGTACCATGGAACAGAAAGAGAGGGGAAGAGAGGCACAGCCTGGAGCCTGTAGTCCCTGTGATGAGGGCCTTGACTTTGTGCTGAAGGGAGCTAGGGTTAGCCATGTAGGCTCTCAGGATTCAAGCAGGTAAGTGTAGCTGTTGATGGGGAAGCAGGGAGATCAGTGAGATGTGGTCCAGATCAGGATGGTGGTGACAGGAGAGTGCTGAGGCAAGGAGGGGTCTAGGTACACTCTGAAGGCAGAGCTGGCCAACTTTACGGCTCAACAGAACAGAGTGCAGAATTGAGGATAGAGAAGGGTTGCTGGGATGGGGTAGCTGGGGTTGAGCTTGAGGTGCCTCTGGGCATCTGGAGAGCCCACACAGGTACGTTCAGTGAGTAGACCTCATTCTGTGAATTAACCACACAGCTGGCAGGGTTGAGGGCTGAGACCCACATTTGCATGGGCCCTGCTGGGCTAAGAATGTTGGACAGGGCCTCCTAGTGTACTGGTGGGTTCAGTGATAGCTGTTTGTTGGCCACACAGCTCATGGGAAGCCTATGATTGCTTCTACTGGGATCTTATGAGAGACAGTTTCCTCTTAGCAGCACCATATGTGAGCTTTAGGCCTGCCTCCAGCCATCTCTCTGGCCCAGAGTCACTGGGGCTTCGCAGAAGCTAGCCAAAAGGGTGAAGCCCTTGCCTTTGTGTCTTGGCCTGCCTGATTTGGAACATGGTGTGATGGACTCAAATTAGCAAAAGGGGCCTGAGGTATAAAGGACTCAGATCTGGATGTAGTCACACCTGAGATAAACATGGTGCTATGATTTGGTTATATACGAACCCCTCAAAAAGAAGAGGTCGGAATGCAAAATAAAGCGCATGGCCCAGGAGAAAGGCAGAGGGTCCAAGAAAGGTGGGAGGGCTGAGGGACTCACACTCAAAATGTGTGGAATTGGTCTTAAAACACATGATTCTTAGGGCTGGAGAGATGGCTCAGCAGTTAGGAGCACTTACTGTTCTTGGAAAAGGCCTGGGTTCTGTTGCCAGCACCTATCATCTATAACTACAGTTACAAGGGATCTGATGCCCCCTTTTGGCCTTCATGGGCACTGCACACATGTGGTGCACATTCATACACGCAGGCAACACACTCATCTGTAGTAAACATTTATAAAGAACATGGTTCTTTGGGAGCTTTTCAAGAAGAGAGAGTGGGCTGGTGAGCAGGTGGTGGCAGAAAGGAGTCTACCTGGGTCATGAAGCAGCAGTGTGTGTGGGTGTGGGCATGTGTTTGCTCTGTGTATGTGCAGTAGGTGTGGGTACACAAATGTGTGTGTATGTGCATGTTTGTTTCTGTTCCCATGTGCATGTGTGTGAGTGTGTGTATGTACAAGTGCATGTATGTGTGTGCAAGTGCATTCATGTCTGTGTGTGCATTACAAGTGCATGTGTATGCAAGTACATGCATGTGTGTATGGGTGTTACATGTGTGCATGGGTGTGTGTGCATGGGTGTTGCATGGGTGCATGGGTGTGTTGCATGGGTACATGTGTGTGGGTGGTGGGTGATGGGGAACTGTGCTGTGAAAGGCAGTCTTCATTGGAGGAATATTCTTTGTTCTCAGTGTGGAAGAGACTGTGTCAGTCTAGCCAGAAACTGACTTGGGGACGAGCTGGAGGGTGGTTGTGAACTCACTGGAAAGGAAATGGGGAGCACATTTGGAAGATGCACTGGTGAGGTTAAGGAGGTGGCCCAGGGAGGGATTGAAGCTGTAGGTAGTCCTGTCCAAGAGGAATTGTGTTTGCGTCATTTGCTCGGGCCATCATTCCCAGCATGGTGTTGAGCTGTCCTTTTTAGGTCAGTGACAGAGCAGGTGATGCCAGCTGTCAGGTCAGACTCCTAAGCACTCACCCCAACCACACATAGATGCGACCAGCACATTATCCTGTCATCATAGGGCCAGCTGTACTGAGTTTTCCATAGTGTTTTAAAGCTCTGTCTGGTACAGAAGCCACATGTAGCTAATTTCAACTAAAAGTAAGTTCTTCAAGTTGGATTTCAAAAACATCAGGGTCTCATGTAGCCTTGAACTTGTTACACTTGGTGTATGTGGTTCTCAGGATTGAACTCACAGTCTCATGCACGCTAAGCAAGTACTCTACCAACTGAGCCCTGTCGCCAGCCCCAGTTACTCAGGTTTTCGGTCACCGTCCATGCACCCAATAGCTGCACATGGCTAGTGGCCACCACATTGGCCAGCACAGAGCACTTGTAACTCAGGGAGTTCTTTAGAGAGGTTCTAGAGGGTGACAGCTTGTCCCTTGGGCCGTGCCCCTTACTTGATGGCTCATTAACTCACCAAACCTCTGAGGAACACCTGCTCTGTGCCAGGAACCACACACGTGATCGTCTTTGGACCCAGGGGGGTGTCTCCTGAGGTTGCAGTCATCTTGGCCTGCACAGTGTCCTTGTCTAGGAAGTGCAAGGGGCCCACGCTAGTGCCCAGAGTCCTGCATGGTCAGCAATGAAGAAAGTAAAGCATTCCTGGCCCAAGCGAGGCACCAGTGATTCCTGGCTATGATGCTAATCCTTTCACATGTGCAAGGGTGACCAGTGACTGGTCCCTGAATGGCTGAGTTTGGGACCACATTGTTTGGCGTGAACAGTGGCAGTTTCTAGATTTTCCACAATGGTCTTTGAACCTCTTCTTGGGAAGAGCTGAGCTATTTGAACTCTGACTTTACTTCCTGTCTTCCATAGCCTCGTGCCCAGAGGGCCAGGCCAGAATGGGTACATGGAGGGTTCAGTGTCCTTGTAGTTTCCAAACAGCCTAGAAGCTCCAAGAATTTGGGTATTTGGGTAAATTGGAGACAGGACCAAGATATGTGTGTGAAGTAGTTGCAGGCTTGCTTACGGTGACAGGTATGTGGGCGGGTGGGCATGTAAGTACACAGCACATAGGTAGGATACATGGGCATAAGTGTGGTCATACCCCTCTTTCAGACAAGCCAATTTCACTCATCTCACACAGACACTGTATGCTCAACATACCAGGGTCTACACACACACACATACACACACACACACACACACACCCGTTGCCACCTCCGCCATCACCTTTGGTATCTTTTCTCACTTAGTCTCTCCTCTCTTGCAAGGCTGTTGTAGACACCCGGCCTCTCACCAGCAGAGTTCATTTATCCAAATCCCTCCTGGCTTCCTTGCTGTAATTAACTCCTGAATGCCTCATCACAGTGTCAACTCTAACAACTCGGGGCCCCTGGGACAATGCTGGCCTCCTTCCCTCATCTCAGTTCTGAGCCAGCACACTGACTCACTGCTGAGGAGGACTTGACTGGTTCCTTCTGTGCTTGGTGGAGGCCATACTGACAAACATCCCCTCTGAATAGCCTGTCACCTGCTTACAGACATAATCCTGACCCCTGCTAGGAGGTGAGGACTCTGCCTAGGCTACTGGGGCCTTTTTACCCAGGAACAGGCCCCGCCTCCTCCATGCCTGCTAGCCCTGCACTCCAGTGTTTGTTTGCACATGGCCTAGAACAAGACTGGGGTGCTTCTCCCCTAAATCTGATGTGTTTTGTTGTTCTACCCCAAAGGCCTATCAGAGTTCCAAGTCTTTCTCTGTGCAGACTTTGGTCTTTTCCCCAGATAGGGTCAGGGCCTTGACTTTTTTCCCTCACACGTAACCCTCAGGGCAGAACTGAGGAGAAACTTTAGAACAAATGACCTGCTGTCTTGTCAGTGCTGAGCACAGCCTCAGTGCCCCAAGCCTCACTCACAGGGTTTGGTTTGCTCCCCTCCCTTGGGCTAGCCTCTTACCTCCAGGTTGACACACTCATGGGTCCATCTCACCAGCCCTCAGGAATGAGAGTTCAGCCCCTGCCAGGCCAGCACATTCCCCTCTCCAGAACCATCTGTTTCTTTATCAGCCTTCATTTGAGAGGCCCCCAAAGCAGCTTCAAGTCTTCTCCATACAGCATCTTTGCTCAGACTTGGGGAGAGGCTCTATGATCCCCATCCTGCAAGGTCCCCTCCCTTCCTGGCTGAGTCGAAGCCCCTCTGCTCCAGCTCATGCCTGGCTCAAGCTCCTTCCCTTCCTGTTCACTTCCCACTGGAAACTTAAGCTTGCTTACTCTTTCCTCCTGCAGTAGGAGGTATGTGGGCTAAGGGTGAACTGAGGTCCAGGCCCAAAGGGCATGTTTTAGTGGCCACTCCATGCTGTAAAGTCATTCAAAATCTGCCAGCATGGCAAATGTCAGACATTGGCCTGCCAAGATCAATGCACTACAGCTCTCCTATTTCATCCCTCCACAGTTGGTTTGGAGAGTATAATCTGTATCAATCACAATTCTGATGATATGTCACCAGAAATCTTCTATGACTTTTGAAGTTTTCCTTCTGGAGAGATAACGTGTTGAACAATGGAAAGAGTCTAAGACGGCTCCCATTGTATAGGTGAAAGGGTAAGGCCAGGGGTGCTTGCCCAAGGTGAGAGGCCTTGGCAGCCTAACCCCTGATCAGGAACTCTGACCCTTTGAATCATCTCTCTGCCTCTGTGTGTCTCTTTCTCTGCCTCTCTGTCTCTGTCTGTCTGTCTGTCTGTCTGTCTCTGTCTCTCTCTGTCTCTCTTTGTCTCTCTCTCTCTCTCTCTCTCTCTCTCTCTCTCTCTCACACACACACACACACACACACACACACACACACATTATCTTGTATGGAGGCCAGAGGATAACCTTGGGTATTATCCTTAGGGGTGTTATCCTTAGGAATGGAATGCTGTCCACCTCTTTTGATGCAGGGTCTCTGTCTTTTTTTTTAATTTATTTATTTATTGTGTATACAGTGTTCTGTCTGCACACTGGAAGAGGGTACCAAATCTCATTACAGATGGTTGTGAGCCACCATGTGGTTGCTGAGAATTGAACTCAGGACCTCTGAAAGAACAGCCAGTGCTCTTAACCTCTGAGCCATCTCTGTAGCCCTGCAGGGCATCTTATTAGTTGGAGTTTCCCAGTTAATCTAGAATGACCAGTAACCTCCAGGGCCCTCTGCCACGCTGGGACTACAGGTGTGTACCACCGCACCCAGCATTTTCATGTAGCTATGGGGATTGAATACAGTACTTTATTGACTGAGTCATCTCAGTCCAAACAAGATTGTTTTTGTTTTTAAAACATGTTATCTCTTCAGCAAAGGTGCCCCCCCCCCCCCGTCATTATTGTCTCTTCCTCCTCAGGCTCCAGCAGGCACATCTTCCCTGGGTCACAGCATCAGATAAAAAGTAGCTTCAGGGAGCTACAGAGTTGGCTCAGCGGTTAAGAGTACTGGGTGTTCTTCCAGAGGACCTGGGTTTAATTCCAGCGCCCACATGACAGCTCATAACTGCCTGTTGCTCCGTACATACAGACAAAAGATGAATGCACATGAAATAAAAAAAAATATTTTTTAAACAAGTAGCTTAGTCCAGTCCTCCAGAGAAATTCTCTGCTGGCCAACTGAAGGTTATCTAATAGTCTAAGAGTTAAAATACCACACGTCTGTCACTCAAGGACACTGACGTGTGAGAAGGCCATCCTGGGACAGTGTGGCTGCCCAGCCCCAAAGGTGCGTCTAGAGGAGAAACAATGGAGGGGACCCAAAGTCTGAGTTGTTCACAAAAATTCATGTAATGATTCATGTTATTATTCCATTCTGTGCCCCATTACTCAACTGGTATATATTCGTTGCATGGATCCAACACAGGCATCGGCTATAAAATCGATGTCTGTCAATAATGGTGCTCCATGGTTGTAACTCACAGCATGAGAGTTCAAAATACCAAGCTTAATGAAATGAGGTGACCATTTTTGATGTAGTTTTGAAGATCATATTATAAAACCATTGTGAGAATGGAAAGATCCATGGAAATGAAAGAATAACTAACAATGAATTGCTGCAGAGCTTCCCTTCTCTCTTGGTTAATTCCTAGCGAACAAAGATCATAATTGCATACAGACTCTGTGTCACAGTTTTTATCAGCTTGGCACAAACCTAGATATACCTGAGAAGAGGGAATCTCAATTGAGGAATTGCTTTCAACATTGGTTTGTGGGACTTTTTCTTTTTTCTTTTCTTTTCTTTTCCTTCCTTTTCTTTTCTCCTCCCCTCCCTCCCTTCCTCTTTCCCTCCCTCCCTCCATTTCTTTCTTTTCTTTTTCTTTTTTTTTTTTTTTTTTGGTTTTTCGAGACAGAGTTTCTCTGTGTAACTTTGGAGCCTATCCTGGTACTCTCTCTGGAGACCAGGCTGGCCTCAAACTCACAGAGATCCGCCTGCCTCTGCCTCCTGAGTGCTTGGATTAAAGGCGTGCGCCTTTAAGACAAGCTTTCTCTACATAGCCCTAGCTGTCCTGGAACTAACTATGCAGAGCAGACTGGTCCCAAACTCAGAGATCTCTGCCTTCCTCTGCCCCTGAGTTCTGGGCTCAAAGCCATGCAGTACCATGCCCAGCTGTGGGGCACACTGGGCATTCTTGAATGCTGATTGACATGTGAGGGCCCAGCCCACTCTGGGTGGTGCCATCTTGATCCCAGCACTCAAGAGGCAGAGGCAGGTGGATCTCTGTGAGTTCAAGGCCAGCCTGGTCTACAGAGTTCCAGGACAGTCAGGGCTACACAGAGAAACCCTATTGCAAAATACAAAAACTAAAGATCGGTATTTATTTAATTGGCCTGCCTTCAGACCCTCTGTAGCATTTTTCAACATTGTTATAGAAATACATAATACAAAAGTAAAAGAAAGAAAAGTGAGGACAAAGGAACATTTCCAACCATCCCAGAAAAAAGCCATCCCAGCCATCCCAGAAAAAAGCCAGCAGCCTCTACTGAAAAGGATTTCCCAGGCTCTTAAGTTTGGTCTTTAGAATCACCCTCCTCTTGTGTTTCTGCTGCCTTTGTCATGATGACCACTGACAGATGGTCCAGACCCAGCTAGGAGGAGGCAGTGTTTAAAGGGGGTAGGGGGCGCTCATGATGTGATCAAGGACATATAACTCTTCCCAGGGCTGGCCTGGACTCCAGTACCCATGGGATTCTAAGGGGGCTTTGCTGTGTCCCTGGAGCTCTGAGGTAGTCGAAGGACAGGTGGTTTAGGCTATTGGGCTGAAACAGCTGGGGTTTCAGCAAGATTAGCTCAGAGCTGTGACCTTCTTAAACCTGAGTTATGTACCTGCTTTCACAGTGAACAGGCTGCCTAGACTTGGGGACCTTCCTCACTTAACACATTATATGTACATATGTCAGGCCAAGGAGGGGTCAGGAGAGTTGTGGAGGTTGAATAGAAGGACTCTTTTTGTTTGTTTTTTGAGACAGGGTTTCTCTGTGTAACTTTGGAGCTTGTCCTATAACTTGCTCTGGAGACCAGGCTGGCCTTGAACTCACAGAGATCCACCTACCTCTGCCTCCCTAGTCCTGGGATTATAGGTGTGCACCACCAACGCCTGGCAAATAGAAGGACTCTTGTTTGTATTCATTCATCGTCCCACCTGCTCCAGAGAGCTCATACAGCCTGGCTGAGGGGCCTGAAGGTGTTCTGCTGACAGCAGGGATCCCAAGGGAACTCAGTGCGTAACTGTGGCCACCCTGGACGCTTACAGGAAAACCAGGCCACACCTTGTTGGGGTCTCAACTCCCCCAGCCACACTTTGCAGTGACATAGGACAGCTGGAATATACTGAGCACTTCCGGGGAAGAGGGGGTGGCAATTGTTCTAAGTGCTTTGTACTAATGAGCCCCTTAGTCCCCGCTCACCACCTAGGAAACAAGGCACAGGGGATTTTTTGGTGACTTGTCTGATAGCACATTGGGAATTTGGAGGCATATTCTTCACCCTGCCTACGCCTACCCCTGTGGATTTCCCTTTATGAGAGCAATGTTCATATATCCCACCCCACGTAGGCAGGGACCTTAAGAAGACCAGTCCAAAGTCCCAGCCCCCAGGTCTCATGGCTGCCTCCCACCCGCCACCTTCAGAATTCCTGCTTCTGCCAATCAGGACTCTAGCGACTTTCTCGGAGCTGCCCTAGTGACTAACAGGGCCCTGGCCCTGGTTTACTTGAAAAGCCCTCAGAGATCATCCTGTCCCCAAGTTTCCTCCACAGTACTGCTTCTCTTGTTTTCTAGCTGTGAAACAGGACTAAGTTAGCTTCTGGGACAGGTCTACACGTCCCACACCCCACCAGCAGGGGGTTGGGGATGCCAGGTGCCAGGATCACCTGAATCTTGTTAAGCAGGGCTGCAGGGCCCTGGGGATGCTGCTACTTCATGGGCTCTGGTGGAGCTAGGGCAGGGCTCACTGGGGTTATTTTGGCTTCTCATTCCTCCACTGTAATGATGCCATCACAGGGTTCTCAACACTGGAAAAGGCTGCCGTGGAAATGGAGAAATAGTGAAACTGCTGTAAGCACTTCAGACTATAGCCAGCCATCCTGGAACTAGAGCCACCCACCTGCCTTTCAGTAGCTGAGCTCATGGTGTACCCCAGTGTGGTCACCAGGATCTGCTGTGTCCCTGGGGCTCTGCTGCAGCCTCTGGCTGTTGCTCTGCCTGTAGCTCTATCTATCATAGCTCTGCCCTTTTCTGTGGCCCCCATTTCTCTAAGGCTGGCCTGGCCTACTTTACCTCCAGTCACCTCCTCTCCATCCTCCATGGTTCTCTTGCCTTTTGGCCTCCACAATTTCCATCTTGTAAAACCTTAGCGTGTGGCTCTTCCTACACCAGGCACTACCATCCCCTTCTTCCCTCAGGGATCAAGGGATAGTGCTTTTTGTTGTTGTTGTTGTTTTATTCCTCTGACTATCCCCTCCCCCACTCATTCTGTCTACTGTCTCCTCCTCTTTCCCATCCACACAGTCTGACCCATGTCTTGCTATGCCGATACCCTGGCTATGATTTCCAGAGCTTCTGGTGTGGTCCCTAGGCCGCTCCTAAGCACCGCCTGCAGGGTGTTCCCTCATGGAAGCCTTGTGGGGCTCCTCATCCTAGGCACATGTATGGCCATGCTCCTGACTTTCCCCCACATCTGGTTTTCCTCTATGGTTCTGTATTTTGAGCATTGGCGCCATCCCCTCAGATGTCCAAGCCACAGATTTTTTTTTTTTTTTTTCTGGAAAGAGTTAGAGTGCAAATATTTCTGGCTTTGCCAGCCATATGGTCTTTGTCACAACTACTCAACTCTTGTTGGAGTGTGAAAACAGTCAGAAACAATGTGTAAACAAGAGAGCCTGGCTGGGTGCCAATAAAACTTTATGAAAGCAGACAGCAAACACATTTGGCCCATAGGCCAGTATGCTGACTCTTGTCTCCACCTAGTACTTGAGCAGCAGTTCTGTTTCTACTGCTACTAAAATACTCTCCTGTCCTTGAGCCCTGGAGGACTCCCTCTGCGTGTCTACTTTGGATTTGTGGCTCTCAGGAAGGCCTCGGTTTACCTGACTTTAAGACTTAGTTCTATCTCAACTTCCAGGAAGGCCCCTGGGTACCCCTGCCTCACTTGGTGGGTTTTGACCCTTTCCTCACATGGTACTCTGCTCCATGCTTTGGTGGCCTCCTCCATCTCTATGCTTAGCAAGCTGCCTCCATATTCAACCCGGTGGGCCGCAAGTGTCACACTTGCAGTGGGCATTCTGACCTGTGTCTTCAGGAGACCCTAGGCTCAGGTAGAATTCTCGCTGGCTGTGGGATCATCAGTATCTGATGTGTCGTAGGTCTTCAGTCAGGTTGAGTCTGAACTGGTGATTGTTTTGTGAAGGTGCAGTGGGTGACATGAGGAGGACTCAGCAGCGAGGGACTGGTACAGTGCGGGCACAGGAATGGTCACCATTCTTATGGAATGAGGAACAGGATGAGCTAGAGTTCTTCTGTGGCATTTCCTATCCCTGTCAGTGATATGCGCAGGGCTGTCATGACACTGAGCCTCGTCAGGGTCAGAAGCTGCCCAGCCTGGCCTTTAGCTGCTGCCCTGTGGGTGTTGGGGCTTCTGTGCAGGCTGTGTAGTTCCTGGCTGACATCTCTCACCAGCATCAGCGTCCTTCCACCAGTGTTGGTATTTGGCCCTGTAGGAGTGTAGGCTGTTTCCCCTCCAACCTTGTGCTTCTCCTCACAGGAGAACCTTATGCTTTCGATCCTGCCAAAGCATGTGGCTGACGAGATGTTGAAGGACATGAAGAAGGATGAGAGCCAGAAGGACCAGCAGCAGTTCAACACCATGTACATGTACCGGCATGAGAATGTCAGGTACAATGGCTTGGAGGCCCCGACAGCAGGATTGGTCAGGGAGGCGCACTGCTTCATGGGATCTACCAAGTACTATGGGGTCTGGTTTTCCCAAGGACTAGAGGCAAGGCCACCCCACAGTGCGTGTCTTGACTCCCCTAAACTGTGGGAGGAGCCATATCAGTAGACGGCAGAATGAAAAATGTGCATTAGCCTGCCTGGTTTAACCTGTTGTTGAATAAATGTCACCCAGAAAAGGGGCACCTGTGAGGCTGCCTCACTATTCAGGACCAGCTCTGAGGCTAGAATCAAGGATCTTCAGCCAGGGGCAGGGTAGAGGCGGGGTGGTGGTCACCAGGCAGGTCCCAGGAGGGGAGAGGTTAAGCTTCAGTGTCCAGGCCGTGCCAGGGTCTCACTGCACTAGAGTTGAGTAAGAGCTTTCCCCGAGGGCAGGTGTGGGTGGTGGGGTCAGTCTGGAGTCTTACTGCCTACGGCCCCTCCTTTTGCAGCATCCTGTTTGCAGATATTGTGGGCTTTACCCAGTTGTCCTCCGCCTGCAGCGCCCAGGAGCTCGTAAAGCTACTCAATGAGCTTTTTGCCCGCTTTGACAAGCTGGCGGCTGTAAGTACCAAATGTGCCCACTCCTCTGCTGCCATGGTCTTCAACCCTCAGCCCTGTCCATGGCTCCTAGGCTTTCCCTGCCTGCCCCTCCCCCGCCTTCTGGGCCTTTCCTCCATGGCCAGGGGCCAGGAGCACACGCCATGCTCTGCCCTTTCAGAAATACCACCAGCTGAGGATCAAGATCCTGGGTGACTGTTACTACTGCATCTGCGGCCTGCCTGACTACCGGGAGGACCATGCCGTGTGCTCCATACTCATGGGGCTTGCCATGGTGGAGGCCATCTCGTAAGTGGGTGCCTCTGGGAGGGTGGGGTGGCCAGACGGCCAGCACCGTGTAGGATCTATTTGAGATATGGAATAAGGCTCAGTCCTGGTCCCGATTTCCAGCTGTGGCATCCCTTCCTCACAGCTTGGGGAAACAGCAAGACTCCATAGCTTCTGGGACATGTTTCTTCAGTATTTGGTTTCGGCATTTATTTGTTTTACTGGTGGGAGGTGGAGTTGGGAAATCCATCCCGGTACCTCCAAATGGGAGAACCTTCTCTGGTGGACTTCTCCCATCTCTTTTTCTTTCTGTTTTGTCTTTATGACCTCACTCCCTCCAGTCAGATCAGTACAGAGTTTGTCCCCCATGATACAATTAAGGGACTTCTGAGGTCACATGGTACAGGGGAGGGGTGGCAGCAGGTGCTGTGGGAACCTAGCCTCTGCTCTGGCTCAGGCTCTACTTCCACCTGTGGGCTTGGGGTTGGTGGACACCTGCCCTCTCACTTCTGTAACTTGTCGCTGCTCCGCGTGGTCCTGGAGGGGCCTGGGAAGGCAGTCCTCTGATGTGTGGTGGCTTGGGGAATCCACTAAGCGCTCAGTGAAAAAGGAAGCTTCAGGCGGCTTCTCCCCTCAGGGTCAGAGCCTGGGACATCCACGCATCCATCTCTGGGAAGCTGAGAATTCTTACTGTCTCCCAGGTTGAATCCCCTCTCCCGTCCCCTGCCTTCTTCCAGTCAGTAGATTAGGATTAGAAAGTTCAGCCTTCCTCCACAACACAACCCAGCAGGAAAACACAATGTGAGGACATGACCTCGCCAAGTATGGTTGAGGAGAAGGTCTGTATTGTAGCTATGAGGGAGAGAACAGCCAGAGGCCCCTGGAAGAGTCTAGGGCAGGGAGAAAAAGTAGTATACAGTACATTTCCAGGAGACTGGACTTAGCCATGGGTGGAGGATAGGGGAGAGGGGCAGAGAGAGAGAGAGAGAGAGAGAGAGAGAGAGAGAGAGAGAGAGAGAGAGAGGTGGTGAGGGGGCCAATGAGAAGCTGGGGGTGGGGAGGGAAGCCCATGAGCTGGAGAAGTTTAGGATGCTAGCTAGCATGGACTCTGTAACAGATATTCTCAATGCCGAGAGAGCATGCAAGCCAGTATGCACTTTGGTGTGCTAATAAGCACCACAGTTAGCCATTTGTCTGAAGTTTCTTTTGGACCTGACCACAAATACCTGAATTTTGCGTTTGTTATTCCTGGAGTTCTCAGACAAGGAGCCTAGCTGCGGTTTGCATTCATGTCTGCATCTACCGAACACCACCTCTCTGTGCCTGGCAGGTATGTGCGGGAGAAGACCAAGACTGGCGTGGACATGCGTGTGGGGGTGCACACAGGCACTGTGCTAGGCGGTGTCCTAGGCCAGAAGCGTTGGCAGTATGACGTGTGGTCTACCGATGTCACTGTGGCTAACAAGATGGAGGCTGGTGGCATCCCAGGGTGAGTGCCCCTACCAAGGGGGTGGGTGTAAGGACCAAGGGAGGGGAACCACTCCATCTGCTCCCCAGGGCTATGGCCTAATGAGGGACAAGGGGCCCCCAAATTCTGTCCCTCCCAGGAGCAATGTTCCTACCTTCTGTTCCTATGATAAAACACTCTGCCCAAAAGCCACCTCCAGAAGAAAGGGTTTGTTTGCCTTATAGATCCAATTAATTATGAAGGGAAGTCAGAGTAGGGAGTGAAGCAGAAATGGAAGAAGTTTACTGTCTCAATTTCTTCCTCTCTCTCAGCTAGTTTTCTTGTATAGTTCAGAGCCACCCGCCTAGGAAAGGTGCTGCCCACAATGGGCTGGACCCTCCCACATCAATCATCAGTCAAGAAAAGTTCTTTCAGACACTGTCACAGGTCAATCTGATCTGGGGAATTCCTCAAACGAAACCCCCTATCACCTTGGGAATCCCTAGGTGACTCTAGGTTGTATGAAATTGACCAAAAGTACCTACTCAGCACAGCCAGCCTCTGGCCCTGTGGCTGGGACACTACCCTCAGGTGCCTGTCTCTGGCCAGGCTGCCCTCGGGACCTCATTAGAGTCAGTTCCTGTTCTCTCCTCAGTTACTATGTGGCTTATAGTCCCCTTGGCAGCAGGGGAGGCAAGGTAGAGAGAATGCAATTCTTGGAGTTAGAATTCAGATCTGGTATTGAAATCTGGTCTCTCATTTTCTATTTAAAAGACTCACTTTTATTATTTTCATTTATGTGTAGGTGCATGTGTCTGTGAGTGTGCATGCATGGTATGCAGGAGCCTGCAGAGACTAGAGGCACTGGACCCTCTGGAGCTGGAGTTAGAGGCAGTTGTGAACTGCCTGATGTAGGGGCTGGGAACCGAACTCCGGTCCTCTGGAAGAGCAGAAAGTGCTCTTAACAGCTGAGCCATCTCTCTAGCCCCTCATCTGATACTCTAAACAACCAGGAGAGAAAATTACATTCCTTTTCTAAGAATTCAACAGCTCTGGGACCAAAGCTCAGAGCAGTGGGTACCATGCTGCCCACCCAACTAGTTATTAGCAGGTCTGCTCCCTGGTCCCTGCCACACATACCTGGAATCACTGGTCCCAGCATCAGCCAGTGCCGTGTGGTCTGCTGTCTGTCTCCAGGGCAGGCAAGGGCTACCTCTGGTGCATTCTCAGGGTCTCTCACTGTACTGCAGGCGTGTGCACATCTCCCAGAGCACCATGGACTGCCTGAAAGGGGAGTTTGATGTAGAGCCTGGCGATGGGGGCAGTCGCTGTGACTACCTAGATGAGAAGGGCATCGAAACCTACCTCATCATTGCCTCCAAGCCAGAGGTGAAGAAAACAGCTCAAAATGGCCTCAATGGCTCGGTGAGTCACCTGTCATATCCTAAGAGCAGAAAGTAGGAAAGAAAGAGATTTAGAAGAGAACAATTAGTCAAGTGTGGTGTTTTGCCTCTGCAATCCCAGCATGCAGGAGGCTGAGGCAGGAGTTCAAAGCCAGCTTGGGCTACACAGAAAGTTGAGGACCTGCTTGGGCTACATAAGCAAGTTCAAGGTCAGCCTGGGCTGACAGTAAGATCCCATCTCAGAAATAAAAATATATTAAAACAGAGTGGTAATTAAAGTTGGTTGGTGGTTGACCATAACAAGAGGTAGAATGGTGTGAAAAGTGAATCTAGGTCCCATGTCACTCAGCCTGGTGGTAGCTTCTTTCAGAAACTGGTTCTGAGGGGGAAAAGTGTCATGTGTGGCAAATTGGAGTTAAGAGGACTGTAGTATGCCCATGACAGTATCCAGAAGGGAGAGGCCACTGGAAATGTGGAAATGGCTAAGGCTACAGTAGTGAGTGGCTGGCCATAAAGGAAGAGGAGACCCAAGGCCAGGTAAGGTTTTCCAGTAGAAATGAAGAAGGAACAGGATAAAAACAGAGCTGTCCTGGGGGTCTGCCCTGGGTCTGGTCCTGGCATGGTGTCTGCTACATTTTCCTTTCTTTCGGCTTACCCTGCCCCAGCAGTGCTGGCCTGTTGACTGTCTTGACTCCTTGGATCAGCCTGCTGCTAGCCACTCAGTGTCCCTGTAATCCTCCCCACTCTTTTGATATTCCTTCAGGTTCTTTCTGAAATGGCATCTTCATTGTGACACCACCCACACACATACACACACGACCCTCTTTATGGCTGGACTTCCCACAGCCCCCATGCCCTTTCTTACTCCTTTCCATTTCTTATGACTGCTTATTTCTCTTACCTATTTTGCTGTTGACTGCTGTTCCTCATGAGAATGTGGGTTCTAAGATGCCAGGACTCAGCACATACTTATTAATTGGGGAGTGCACTGTTCCCCTTTACAGTGTTTGATTCACTCTATCAAGGACAAACACCCTAGTTGAAAGTTTGTAGAAGTTATTCAGACTTGACGTAGCCCTCACCCAAAGAGACCTTGGGGCACTGCCATAAAGTTAGTGTCTTAGAAATAGGATTTGGAACAGTTGGGTCTTTACTCTGTTTAGAAAACTATGCATAGCAATGGATATTAGGAAATGACAGCATTTAAAAATCGAATGTTGTAGAGGATGAAATGAGTGGTGAAATTTCTAGGTCAGCAAGACTTCTATAAATGTAGGAGGAAGTTTCTGGAACAATAATAGAACAGCCACAGGCTGGGGTAGGTAGTGTTCCGTGGCCCTGATGAGCTCTCTTTTCTGTGACAGGCCCTGCCAAATGGCGCACCGGCATCCTCCAAGCCCAGCTCCCCGGCCCTTATTGAGACCAAGGAGCCCAATGGGAGCGCCCATGCCAGTGGGTCCACATCAGAGGAGGCAGAAGAGCAGGAGGCCCAGGTGGGTGTGGGGTCAGGGCAGGGTTGGGGAGCAGTAGGTTGCTGTAGTGGGAACCCATGCTGGGAGGAGGATATTGGCCACCAGCTCAGGTCTAGTTCCTTTTCAGCAGGGTAAACAGTTACAGTAGCGAAGGGAGAATAATGTACCCAAAGGCACTCCCTGAAGCATTGTCTAGCTGGAGTGGCCCTGTCTTGTCGATTTAGGGTCTGTGATGATTCTGCAGGGTAGATGGGTGCCTGCTTGGGAGTGAGTTTGTATCTAGCCACTCCCCTCTCAGTAGGTCACACCCCATGAGTCTATGCACCGAAAACCTGGAAGTAAGGGTTGGCATGTTGCTCCAGAGGATGAGGAGACAACCCCAAATCGCCCAAGAAACCTGTCAGACATACCCACTGATGAAGGTGATCTCTGCCTTAGAGGTCTGATGTCTGGAAGCTGGTGGCCCCACTGCCAGTGTCCCTGTGAGAGGAGACAGAAGTTGTCCCCAAGGTTTTAGATGCTGTAGAAGGTAGACACTTTCATAGCAGCTGGCTTTTCCTTGAGCATCCATCCAGTTGTTTCTCCTTAGAATGATTTTCTTGGGCCTAGAGAGATGGCTTAGCGGTTAAGGGCAACGGCTGCTCTTCCAGAGGACCCAGGTTCAATTCCCAGTACCTACGTGGCAGCTAACAACTGCCTGTAACTCTAGTTCCAGGGATCTGACACCCTCACACAGATATATATGCAGGCAAAATACCCAATGCACATGAAATAAAAGTAAATTACATATTTAAAAGGCTCATGTGTATGTATAAATGTAAATATATATAATACATAATTCTCTTGATAGGAAGAGGACTCATAAACTATGTAGCTTGACTCTGACATGGATTAAGGAGCTCACGACTCTTCATGCCCTAATCATTAGTCAGTGTCACTCGTATCTAGCTTATGCTCCATAGAAAGAGACTCTTGGTGCCAGAGCAGGCCACCCACAGCATTTTACAGGGGAGAAAAATGGTCTAGAATCAGGCAACCAGCTTGAGTGCTGAGTTTCAACCAGGCGTCTCAGCTCTGGCTTCAAATGTATTTCAGACTAACATAGCTCTGCCAGGCCTGGGCTGTGACCACTGGTGCTGGTGGCTGTGTGACCCAACCTTGCCTTGTGTTTTGGAGTTCCACTCTCTTTCTTAAGAGGGGGGGATGGTAGCAGATGCCCCAGCTCTGCCAGCCTTTTCTCATTAGCTCACAGTGACTGATCCCCTGAGGGCTAGGGCTCGGATTATACATGGCCCCAAAGTCGGCCATTTGTAAGGATTCTTGTGGAACAGCCCCATCCAACAGCAAGATGTCCTAACCTAGGCCTTGTCTTACATTCTGAGTTGGCCCCAGAGCCAAGCTGCTGCTCCCCAAGGCACAGCCATCAGTGGACAGCTGCTGAAGAGCTTCTATTTGGGACCCAAGCAGACAACGGCAGGGAAGAACCTGGGGAAGGGTTTGGTCCCCTCCTTTTCATTAGTCTTTCTCACACCTTCACGTGTCCCATCTGTCCCACTGATTCTGCCTCCCTGGCTTACAGGCCGACAACCCCTCGTTCCCCAACCCCCGCCGCAGGCTGCGCCTTCAGGACCTGGCAGACCGTGTAGTAGATGCCTCTGAGGATGAGCATGAACTGAACCAGCTGCTCAACGAGGCCCTGCTGGAGCGGGAATCTGCCCAGGTGTAAGTGGCCACCACTGAGGAGAACCCAGCTGCCACCCCTCACTGGCCCTTACTCAGTGCTAGGGGCAGTCATCTGAAACAGGGCCCCATCCCAGCAATCACGGCAGGCATGACATGTGGGTCACAGGCTTGTTTCCATGGCAGGGTGAAGAAGAGAAATACATTCCTCCTAACCATGCGGTTCATGGACCCAGAGATGGAAACACGCTACTCGGTGGAGAAGGAGAAGCAGAGTGGGGCGGCCTTCAGCTGCTCCTGTGTGGTCCTCTTCTGCACGGCCATGGTGGAGATACTTATTGACCCCTGGTGAGGAGGTCCAGGGGGAGGATGACAGGCCAGGAGGGGGATCCAGGCAAGGAGTGGCGGCAGTGTGAGAGGCAGACACCTTTGGTCTTGTTTCTGTTCCTTGTCTCTTTCCCTGACCCCCACCCAGATTCCACAGCAGCAGCCAAGCCCAGAATGGGATCTCTGTAGGGCCAGGAAAGCTGGTGACAGGCCTGTCCAGGAGGATGGAGAACATGGCTAGACGGCTAATAGAGAGGTTTAGGGACAAGAGTGGGGTATTACCTCAGCTTTAGTCACAGAGCCTCACAGAGCCTCGGCTCATCTTTGTAAAACTAGATTTTAGGCTCCAGACACAAACTGACGTCAATGGGAGGTCCTCTGGGGTGAGGCAGGGTATTCCAAAGTCAGCTCAGCTGTGGAAGCCCTGCCTGAAGGTTCATTATCCCCTTCCAGGCCTCAGGGGACAAGTGAGCATCTCCCTTCTGCAGAGGCCTCTAGCAGCAATGTTGGTGGGGCCCTGCTTGGATTAGTTTGAGGAGCTGTCAGAATCCTTGGGACTTGGCTACAGCATCCAAGGTTCTGTAGGCAGGAACAGTGGCAGATCCCAGAAGGCATCCTGAGCACCAGTTTGCTCATCTACCGAGTGAGGAGAGAGACCCGGCCTGAACGGCTCTCAAGACTGTTGTGAGATGAGAGCCATTTGGTTTACAAATGCTGTTGGGTCTGGGGAATGTAGCAGGGAACAAGCTCTTGTGGAGCTTACACCTCATGGGGGTGGTGGTGGGAACCAGTATGAACACCTAGACAGGAAAGCTCATGTGCAGTTGTAATGAGTGTGTTGAGGGAGATGGGGTCTGGCAGAGAGTTTGATTGACAGGCTCTTGTAGGGTGGTCACAGACCTCACTGATAACGTGACATTTCAGCAGAGTCCTGAAGGGCTAGGGAGTGAGCCTTGTGGCCATCTGTGCAGGTACAGATGTGGCAGTGTGCCAGGCCTCTCAAGGCGTAGCAAGGGGACAGTGCTGATAGCGGGGTGTTGCAGGAGAGTGATGGGTTAGGGTAGAGAGCTGGGCTCAGTTCATACTCCTGGACACAGAGGCTGGAGGAAAGATACAAGTTGGGCACGGATCTGAGAAGGGGACTCCTCTGGCTGTGTCACAACAGGCTAATGTGCAAGAGTGGAACCTGAGGCCAGGCTAACAGATGATACTGACTGAGATACCAATGGTGACTTGGGCCAGGCAGAGTTAGAGGAGAGGATGAGGGGTTAGATGCTGAATTTTATTGATGGATGGCTGGATTCTGGAGACAGATGTTATGGAGTATGAAAGGGCAGAGTAAAGGACATCTCCAGTGCATTTCTTTCTTTCTTTTTTTATTTGAGCAATGGACAGGCTGCAATGTGTTAACCAAGACCAAGAATATAGGAGGAGGAAGCACACTAGAGCAGCAGAGAGCTGGAGTTTGAGTTACCTTTGTGGCACCGCCCTTGAGGCAGCTGAGTTGCATAGTCGGGCTCAGGGAGAGGCTGGGGGTTCAAATCTAAGAGCTACCCACACAGCACACTTGGGAGCACGAGGTTCACTGAGATCACGAAGGGTGAATGAGTGGGAGGGGAAGCCAGTTAAAGGCCCGGGTGTGGCGGCAAAAATCACAAGAGATCCCCCAAACCAAGTGAGAAAATGTAAGAGGTGACCCTGAGTTACATACTGAATTAGCAACCTGAGTTTCTGGGGCTCTTGGCAAGTGTTCTCCATGGAGGGGTGAAATGGGAATGGATTTAAGAGAAGGGTCCAGAGCAGACAGATTTCCCAGAGTGGAGGGAGAAATGGATGTGGGAAGAACTCGCTCTCTGGGCTGTGCAGTCAGAGGTCACGTTAGCAGCCTCGGGGCGACTATTCTTTCATCCCAGCTACGGGGCTTATGCTCATTCCTGAGACTCCTTCCCAGGCTATTTCCAGAGCATCTGTGACCCTCCTCCCCTCTGAAAAAGTCCCAGTGGACAGTTAGCAGCTAAAGGGTGGCACATTCCCAGGCCCTGCCCTCTGTTGGCGTTCCTCTCTGCTAGGCCTCTCATCTCGTTGCTGCTAGGCCAGCGACAGTAGTTCCCTGGTGTCACACAGAAGCTGCCAGTCACAGACTTGTGCTCAGCTGGCCGCTGTAGTCCACAGTCACATTCTCTCTGCCCCAGGCTGATGACAAACTACGTGACCTTCGTGGTTGGGGAGGTTCTCCTCTTGATCCTGACCATCTGCTCGCTGGCCGCCATCTTTCCCAGGGTAAGAGGCACTCTTCAGTTGAGTTCAGAACCTTCTAGGCTCTGCAGAGTGGCACTCTATAAGTGATGGAGTTCATTTGGGCATTTGTCCATCCATCCATCCACCCCCCATACCTCCACCATCCATTCTGTAGCCTGGGATCCTGTGGGCCATGACCAAGCATGGCTGTGAAGGGGAAGCCCTAAAGGCAGGTTGACTTCAACTGTGAAGGACCTTAAAGCCAGCTAAAGAGACTGAGACTTCTGCAGGCACCCGTGTGCCAGGCAGTTTTTAGTCAGAATAACAAGGGGAAAGCAATGTTTCAGGAAAATCAGTCTTAATAGGCTGCTTGCCAGGTAACCTGGGGAGTTAGATATACTGACCTGGAAAAGGGAGAGGGAGGCGGCTAGGCAGGTGGCTACCCCTGCATAGTGTCCCCTGCCCTGGCCTTGCCTCTGGTGCTGCCCCCACATTCTGGATGTGTCTGCCTCGCTAGGAGCTATGACTCTGGAGGCCTAGGGGTGTACACAAACCTCAGCACTTTATTTGCAAACTTAAATTCTCTCCCTCTCAGTTTTGGGGACTCACAAGCAAAGCATGGCCTTTTGGGGTTCTGGGACTAGAGTAGGGGAGCAGCCGGTCATGTCTTCAGGGCATACAGGTTAGGCTCAAGCCCTTGTTATCCCATTTCTTCTAGGCATTTCCTAAGAAGCTTGTGGCCTTCTCATCTTGGATTGACCGAACTCGCTGGGCCAGGAACACCTGGGCCATGTTAGCCATCTTCATTCTGGTTATGGCCAATGTTGTGGACATGGTGAGCTTTTGCTTCCTTGTTGAAGGGAGCCTAAACCCAGGGGAGAAGGGCTGCACGCTGGCCACTCACCAGCCCTTCCTTTGCAGCATACATTTCAGGTGGATGAATCTGACACTGAACATCCCAGCCAGGAAGAGAGGGTCTTTGTGGGCATTCAGTGAACATCTGAGACTGACCTCATTCCTTGTAGCCCCTTCCCTCCCACAATCCAGTGTTCCCAGTTCTTGGCTAGGTGTAGCGATATCTGCAGTTACACATGAAGGAATTAAAGTTCAGAGAGGTTTGCTTGTTTTAGGTCACACAGTTAACAAAGCAAAAAAACTGAAGCACTTCTAGAGGCTGGGAGTCAGCGCAGCTGGTAAATTCCTTGGGACCTGAGTTTTATCCCCAGAATGCGTGTGAAAAAAGCCAGGCATGGGTTATACTTATAGGCCCAGTGACGGCGAGGTGAAGACAGACAGGAAGATCTTTGGGCTTCACTGGCTGGCCAGCTTAGTTCTTGAGTTGTATTGGGCCAGTGGGAGACCCTGTGTGGATGGTATATGAGGAGTGACAACAGGAGATTGTTCTGGCTTCTAGAAACATCCATCTTGTGTATGTTCACTGGCGCGCGCACACACACACACACACAACCAAGCTTGAGATGTCTTATCACAGGATTATGTGAGCATTCCTGGGGGGTGTTCCTTAAAGTATAGCCAATGTTGGGGACCCACTGGTCTGAGGAGGTGAGCCTATTTTATCTTACATCCCTAGAGGTGGCTGAGCAGGAACACAGCCTCACAGAGCCCATGTAGCTCTGGGGAGACAAGATCTTCTCTTCTCCTCAGTTCATGGAGAGCTAGGGTCCTGTTGAGAGGGAAGCTGTATGTCTTGTGAGGGAAAGGGGGCAGAAACTGTGACTGTTCCCACAGTTGTATGCATAGCTCTAATCTGGGTAATATGCTATGCAGTCGCTGAGTCCTTTTCTCAAGAATGTTTTTACTTAACAACTTGAGCTCAGGAGTAAAATTGGCCTAGAGACTTCTGGAAGTAACAGAAGTGAAAAGCTGTAGGTCTGCATGGTGTCCACCCTGTGGGATCAAGCCCCTGATCCTTTTTATCAGGAGACATGTGACACAGACACCTGGGTCTGGGGTCCTGTGGAAGGATGCATAGGGACCCTGCCCATCCAGGCACTGCACACAATCCTTACAAAGCCTTGTGGGCTGCAGGTTGCACAGAGGATTACTTAGCTTAGGGGCACATTTTCTGTTGACTATGGTGGGTCAGTAGGCTAACAAGTGAACAGGCTCCAGAAGGCAGGGCTACCCTGGTCGGTGGTAGAATAGCTGTCATCAGAGGTTCTAACTGACTACATAGCTCCTCTTGCAGCATGTGATGAGAAAAGCATGCTGGGCCAGGAGCCTGGAGATTGGGCTCCTGGGTCTCCTTTCACCGCTTGCTGATTGTTGGAGGGGTTTCTGTGCAGTAGGTAGGTATGAGGCTAACAATACACAGCGAATTTTCCTGAACACCAGATAAGACACACTGTAAGGCTCTTCATAGCAGTCACTATGTGTATATGCTTACTCTCCGGTAGACTTCCCCATCTCCTTGAGGGCACTGTGGAGGGAGCCAGCTGCATGACCACTGCCCCCACAGATCCCTCTGACCTGCTACTGACGCTTCCTTTCCCCCCATCTGTCGGCCTCCAGCTTAGCTGTCTCCAGTACTACATGGGACCTTACAATGTGACAGCCGGGATGGAGCTGGATGGCGGCTGTATGGAGAACCCCAAGTACTACAACTATGTGGCTGTGCTGTCCCTCATCGCCACCATCATGCTGGTGCAGGTCAGCCACATGGTGAAGTTGACGCTCATGCTGCTCGTCACGGGCGCAGTGACTGCCATCAACCTGTATGCCTGGAGTCCCGTCTTCGATGAATATGACCACAAGCGCTTTCAGGAACAGGAGTAAGATGAAGCCTGATGGAGGGTGTGCATGGTCTCCTTCCTCTCACGTCCCCCACCCTGCTCCTTTCAAGGTCATGTGCCAATGTTGAGGTGGCTTTCTACCTCAGGTTCATCAGAGAAATGAATGGGTAACAGGATTCGGGGCTTCTCACAAACAGGTGCTGGTAGCGGGGTGTGGTCCTTTCCATTCCAAAGAATAGATTTGGGACACTGAATGTTTGGGCTGTCAGCCTCCCACATCCAGATGTGGCCTGAATGTGCTGTTATCTGCTCAACAGCTCTCCTGTGGTGGCCTTAGAGAAGATGCAGGTGTTGTCTGCCCCTGGGCTCAATGGCACTGACAGGTAAGAGTCCCTGCATTTCCTCCTTGTCTGCATTCATCACCCTTCTCCTAGACAGCAAATGTAACGGGTGGCACTCCAGCACTTCACTCTTCCAAAGGCACATGGTCATAGGCAGTTAGAGGAGTTGCATGTTTCTCTGGGATTGCTGGACAGAGGCTGTATCCAGTGTGGACCTGGCCATCTGGGTCTCTCTTGCATGGAAGACAAGCTTGGAGAGCAGAGCTGTGTGGGTGGAGCTGAGGAAGAACGTTAAGTGGATGGCAGCTGGCAGGGAAATGAGGAAAGAGGGCTCAGTTGGAATTGAGACCTGGGTTCCTATCTGTGGCAGTTGGCATGTCCCTCAGGAGTGAGGCACAGATCTTTTTTTTCCTGAGTCTATCTTCTGAGAACATCGAAGTTCTCTAAGGTACATCTTGAAGTTTTAGATTTCTATGATTCAGAGTTGAACAGACCCTAAAATGAGATTTTTAAAAAAAGATTTACTTATTATGTATAGTGTTCTGCCTGCATGTATGCCTTTATGCTAGAGTAGAGTGCCACATCTCACTACAGATGGTTATGAGCCATCACATGGTTGCTAGGAATTGAACTCAGGACCTCTGGAAGAGCAACCAATGCTCTTAACCACTGAGCCTTCTGTCCAGCCCCTGAGACTTTTTTTTCAAGGGTGGTACTAATGGAGGATGAGTAGGAGACTTGAATATGGCCTTCATAAAATAAGTTTAAATGGCCAGGCAGTGGTGGTGCATGCCTTTAATCCCAGCACTTGGGAGGCAGAGGCAGGTGGATTCCTGTGAGTTTTAGACCAGCCTGGTCTACAGAGTGAGTTCCAGGATAGTCAGGACTACAGAGAAACCTGTCTCGATTGAGGGGAGGGGAGTCTAAAGCAAAACAAAACAAAAAATGCAAATTAAAGCCATAGCAATATATACCCTTACCAACATATACCCTTACCAATTTGGTACAATTTTCAAAACATGTCAAGTACAATAGCAACTCATATAATCTTGGTGGCGGTATACGCTTTTATAACCATTAGAAAACAACTTGGATTTGGTTGAGAATAGACCTATGTGGTTGGAGATACAGCTCAGTTGGTAGAACACTTGCCTAGCGCTGACAAAGCCTTGGGGTCTGTATGAACTGGAAGTGGTGGTGCACACTTGCAATTTAAGTAGAGGCAGGACGTCCGGAGTTCAAGGCCAGCCTAGGACACATGAGATCCTGTCTGAAAACAAAACCACTTAAAACCTATGACCCAGAACTCCACTTCTACATGCAGCTGGCTCCCTCCACAGTGCCCTCAAGGAGATGGGAAATTTACCGGAGAGTAAGCATATACACATAGTGACTGCTATGAAGAGCCTTACAGTGTGTCTTATCTGGTGTTCAGGAAAATTCGCTGTGTATTGTTAGCCTCATACCTACCTACTGTACAGAAACCCCTCCAACAATCAGCAAGCAGTGAAAGGAGACCCAGGAGCCCAATCTCCAGGCTCCTGGCCCAGCATGCTTTTCTCATCACATGTGCTACAAGAGCCAAACGGAATGGACTGTGGCCAGGGAAGCTGGGCTGCTGCTGAGTCAAAGCCCGGCAGCCCTATCCCTTACCGGGGGAGGGTCTCCTGACTATGACAGGGACTGAGGTGGTGGTGGTGGGACTTCTGCTGCCCACAGTGATGGCAGACAGCGTGAGCACTGTCATGTGTTCCTGTCTGTCCAGCAGGCCACCCCTGGTGCCTTCCAAGTACTCGATGACTGTGATGATGTTCGTCATGATGCTGAGCTTTTACTATTTCTCCCGCCACGTGAGTGCCACACACCTCTCCTCCTGCCTCCCACCAAGCTGCCCCAGGACTCTGGAGCAGTTCCTTCACCTACCATGGCTCATGGCAAGCCCTACCTCTGCCGGGCCCTGTTTTCTTCCTCACCCTCCTCCAGGGTGGGCACATGTCCCTTAGGCGGGGCTCACGGCCTCTGCACTTACCCTGACATGGGGCTCATTGCTGCACTAACCTTAGGAAGGTGTAGGCACTAAGGAAGTTTTTGTTTAGTAAAGATGAAGTATCCACACAAGGAGAATTAGCTTGGGTGCCCCCCAGTGGTTTACCGGGAAAGTACAGCCTCCCCAAACCACTTCATAAATGGAGCTGCTAGAGATCCCTCTCTGCCCCTCCCCTGGATCTGCAACTAAGTCTCAGGAGCACCCTACATATATGGAAGGCCTCTTGGATCTCCACTGTACCAAGAGGCCCAGGTCCTCATTGCAGCAGTGGGATGCTATTTTGTAGGTAACTCCTCTTGGCTCTTTTATCATTTAGCTATCTTCCTTCCCATTTTAGCATGTACAACATCCAAACCCCCATTATAAATCTTTCCATTGGACTGCTGGCCTTTGAGCACACCTCACCTAACTTGTGTCTGCAGGTGGAAAAACTGGCGCGAACGCTCTTCCTGTGGAAGATTGAGGTCCATGACCAGAAAGAACGTGTCTATGAGATGCGGCGATGGAATGAGGCCTTGGTCACCAACATGTTGCCTGAGCATGTTGCACGCCATTTCCTGGGGTCCAAGAAGAGAGATGAGGTAAGAGGATGGCACATGGAGCCTATTCTTTCTCCTGTGGATCCAGGTACTTTTTATAACTGGGGTTCAAGTTCAACTATGGTTGGACCTAACAAGAGACTTTCCCAGGGTCTCGTCTAAAGGGCTCTGCTGCATCTCTGGGACTCCATTTTAGAACCAGAGTGCCCCTTCTGTCAATAAGACTTCGCCCCAAGGTGGCTGACCATTCTGCTGTGCTTCCCTGGAGGTTTCTGTTGTTGGAAATGAAACACAATAAGCAACTTGGGGAGGAAAAGTTTTTTGTTTTTTTTTCATCTTACATGTCCAGGCAAACAGCCCATCACCAAGGGAAGTCAGGGCAGGAACCTGGAGGCCTGGAGGAACTGATACAAAAGCCATGGAGGAGTGCTCCTCATATCTTGTTTAGCCTGCTTTCTTAGAGCAAGGAAATGTACTACAGATTTACCCACAGGCCAATCTGGGGAGGGGCATTTTTTTCAATTGAGGTTCTCATTTCCCAAATGACTCAAGCTGTGTCAAGTTGGTATCAAACCAGCTAGCACACTGGACTGTTCCAAGGGCTAAGAAATTTTTTTATTTATAGTGCGAAGGAGCTTTTTTCTAATTATCCAAAGTTGGGTCCAACAAGTTGAGTGCACACATTATGTGTGAGGATGACAGACAGGTTTTCTGTATGCTACCCCATGAGGCAGCTGTCCCTTGCATGCTTGGGCCCCGTCTTTATTTATGTGTGTGTGGTATATATGTATGCATGCATATATGTATGCATAAGGATTCCACAGGGACTGTTTTTCTCTACTCCTTTGCCCTCTATATATGGATGGAGGGTCTCTTGTTGAACCTAGGCTCACTGTATTCTGATTGGCCAGCTTGCCTCTAACTCTGGTGCACTGAACTCTGGTCCTCACAATTGTGCGGCAAGTGCTTTACCTTAGCCTGGCCCCGCCTCTTTTTAGGAACTGTACAGTCAGTCTTACGACGAGATTGGAGTCATGTTTGCCTCCTTGCCCAACTTTGCTGACTTCTACACTGAGGAGAGCATCAACAATGGTGGTATCGAATGTCTACGATTCCTCAATGAGATCATCTCTGACTTTGACTCTGTGAGTGTCCTCCTGTCGTAGAGCTAACACCTTTATATCATATCCCAAGACACTGCACAAGTCAAAGGACCTAGTTCTGCTAAGCTGGCTTCATTTCCCGTAGAAGACTTTTATAGTCATTGGACTTGTGCAGCCACCCAGAACTGATGAGTCTGAGGGGTGAGACAGGATCTCGGGACAGCCCTGGAAGTTCAAGGGATTAAGGACTTCCCATCCCTCCTCCCTCAAACCCATATTAAACATTGACTGCTAACTGCACACCTTTCTAAGTGCTCTAACGTCTAAGAAGACTAACCGAGGTCACTAAGATCTTAGTGTTAAGGTTATGGAGATTTGAGTCAGACAATTGTATGCCAAGGTAGCATGGAATGATAAAAGCTGTTATAGTTAAGTGTCCTTTAGATGCGTTGTTGATCCTTGTAAACAGGCAAATGTGATGGTGAACTCACTCACCTTTCCTTGATTCTACTAATTCTGTTCTCAGCTCCTGGACAATCCCAAATTCCGGGTCATCACCAAGATCAAAACCATTGGCAGCACCTATATGGCAGCTTCAGGGGTCACCCCAGATGTCAACACCAATGGCTTTACAAGCTCCAGCAAGGTATTTCACTTGTTAGGTAACTAGCAAGGCAACAAATGTAGCAGCTGGAGAAGCAGCATTGTAAGAGACAAAGGGCTCATTCCCACAATTTTTAAGAACTCTATCAGTTTTGGAGCAGCAGAAACTCCTGGCGACTGGCCTTTTCTGAGCTCAAGTAGACCCGAGGAGTCTGCGTGATTTCCAGGCCAGAAAAGAAACTAAGGGGGTCTTGGGGACCAAGCACTGTTCTTATATCTCCATTTAGTTTTCCTTTACATCTCCACTCTCTGAATGAGCTGAGTAAGCTCAAGATGGCCCATCAAGTGCTTATGGCCTTGAGGAACCGGGAAAGGACCAGACTCAAACAGAGCTCTGTCTTGTTTAGTCAGTCACATGACAGAGGACAAACAAGACAGGGATCTTTCCTACCTTCTCGACCCAGTCATCACCCACCTTTCATAGATTCATGAATTCTGCAGTGGTGACATGCTGGCCCTAAAAAAGACTGCTAATTCCTTTTGGGGAGGGAAGAAAAGAAGGGTGTTAGCAGCCTGCTCCTTGTGTCTGTCCTGTAGCAGCTATGCCCAGGTGTTATGGTCATGGCCTGGATGGTTCTGACAATGTCATCATTTTCCACACAGGAGGAGAAGTCAGACAAGGAGCGCTGGCAGCACCTGGCCGACCTGGCCGACTTTGCATTAGCCATGAAGGATACGCTCACCAACATCAACAACCAGTCATTCAACAACTTCATGTTGCGCATAGGTAACTGCACCGGCAGCTCGGGGGACCTGGATGACCTTTAGTCCTGTTCTCTATGAGGAAACAGTCAAGCTAGACCCATTCCTAATTTCCACAAGGGCAGTCCAGCCTCCCTTCTGAGTCAGACACTGCAATAAGGCAGTTTTGAGGAGTGGCTCTGCTTTTGGGAGAGTTTATACAAGTTTGAAGTATTAGGGAGGCTATAGAGAAGCTGGCCGCTATAGTCCCGAGCATCAGCATAACACAGCTGTGCAGGACTTTTAGCAATGACTTTTGCTTTAAAAAGGCCACTTTTAATAAGGAATATAAGTGTTATATGATCAGGAGCCCTGTGGGGGCCAGGTGATCATCTATGAAAGAGAAATTGGTAGCTTCTGAGAGGCTAATGCAAGCTTGGCTTGTGGCCATGCTCCACTCTCTCTACCCCAGGCATGAACAAAGGCGGGGTTCTGGCTGGAGTCATTGGAGCCCGAAAACCACACTATGACATCTGGGGCAACACAGTCAATGTGGCCAGCAGGATGGAATCCACAGGGGTCATGGGCAACATCCAGGTACGTTCAGCACCAGACCTGAGCATGTGCTGAATGCAGGGCGTATAAGGAAAGAAGCTGGTGGGCTTTGCCATACATTGCTGACCCTTGTCTGTGGGCCACAGATCAAAGATGGCAGGCTGCAGGGCCAAGCCAAGTAGGCTGGGGCTTCTAGAGACTTAACAGAAGTGAGAAAAGGCTTTGGTCCATTTGTAACATTTAAGATAGGAGTTTTGAGTGAATAAAAGCCTGCTCTTTGGTACAAAGTTGACATGTTGCTCTACCAGCAACTGAAGTAACTTTGACCTGAAATGGTAATCTGATACCTGAATGTCATGTGGCTGACCATGGTTCTCACCCCATGTGGGGTGGGGGTAGAGCACTGTACCCCTGTATCTGCATACTACTGCAGCAGCAGTGCCATCTGGATCTGTCAGCCCTAACCACTCTACCTACCAGTCTCGGCTCCCTCTTCTCTAACCTTGTCTTTGTTCTCCACGTGCAGGTGGTAGAAGAAACGCAGGTCATCCTTCGAGAGTATGGCTTCCGCTTTGTGAGGCGAGGCCCCATCTTTGTGAAAGGGAAAGGGGAGCTCCTGACCTTTTTCTTGAAGGGGCGGGACAGGCCAGCTGCCTTCCCCAATGGCTCCTCTGTTACCCTGCCCCACCAAGTGGTGGACAACTCCTGAATGGCCTCTGGGCCTACAATGGTCCACATATCAGAAGGGAGATTCTTTTGGAAGCAAAGAAAGGCTTTTGGGAAAGGGCAAGTGACCAAGTCCTGGTGTTCCCAAATTGTTGAAGTTCACATTCCCATAGACTTAGGTTTCAGATTTCCTCCAGCCTTCCTGTGTGGATGTGAGCTCTGTGGATGGCTATTCCTACTCCTTGGTGTGCCTGTAGCGTCCCCAGAGTAGGGTCTTAGGCATAGTACCAGAACAGCCTTCCCAGAGCCTTTGTTCCACCCGACCCTTCACCCCTAGAGAGGCCGTGGCCACTGTGAGTGGGATGGCAGCGGAGGGCTCAGGGCAGAGAAAGCTCCCTGCCTGGCTGCAATCTACAGCAGTGCTTTTCACTGGAGAGGAGAGCCCCACTGGCGGCTGGCTGCCTCCTCCTGTCCAGTTAGGTCAGTGGCCCTTTTCCCGATGTTCCTGATAATCTTGAAAGGTTCTTTTGGAACCCTTGTCACCTTAGTCACGAGAGCAGAAAGTGCAATATTTCCTTTCCCCGGGGGGGGGGGGGCAGGGTCATTTCTGAAAGAAAAATATATCAACAGATCTTCTACATTTATATTTCTAACCTGTTAAAGACAGCCTTCCGATATTGCCTTGTCTTCTGAGCTCTTGCTACAGTCGCCTTTGCTACTGCTTCAACAGAGAATCTGCAGGTGTTGGTAAACAACAGGACTGTTTTATTAAAAGCTTTACTCAACTTGATGGTACTGTTATCGCAATTCTGTTACTGTGACATCTCAACCCCTACCACATGCCTAGAGGGCAAAAACTTGACAGAACCTTCTATTCTAAGCCTCTGTAGGATGACCCATGCTGGCTTGCCATCCTGTGTTCTTCCTGGAGTTTGATGGAACGCCCACACATGGAGATTTCTAGGAAGCAGCTAGTTTAGAGTGAAGCCCAAATGCTGGGCTGTGGAGTATAAAGATCTTATTTGGGACTAGCAGAGAAGGAACAGGAATTGTAATGGGAGAACTTGACCAGCAGATAGGTCTAAACAGATGTCAAGAAGTCCTAAGCCAAGGAACAATGCAGGCCCACCAGACACCCATGGTTAGGAAACGGTACTTTAAAGGAATCTAGGAAGGGAAGAGGACTGGAAGGAGACAAGACGGGAGGGTCAGTGATTTATGTACAGATTGTTAACAGTGCTTTCTCAAAGTGACTTTATGCATTCAGCTCTCAACCAAGATATTTTAGGAAACAAAATATTAAATACACAGAACCCCTAATTATAAAAAGTAATTTCTACCACCAAATAGTGGCCTAGAATACATGATCCCAAACCCAAGATTAAACACATTCCCTTATCTACAAAGCCCTATCATAGATTTACAGCTCGCACAAAAGCTACAGATGCTCACAAAATGTCTTTAGTTACCCCCAACATAGCTGATTTTTCAGCATGAATATATACATACGATACTTATAGGCTGGTATTTTAGAGGGAGAGCTGCTCTGGAGCACTGTACCAAGTGACCAGGCAATCAATGAGATCTATCCAAATCGCCTAGTGTCTACTCAACAAGCTCCTTGTCATTCCCATGAAGTGGGTGTCTAGTCTCATGACAAGGCTGGTATCCAGCCAAGCACTCTCCCTCCAAAGCTTTTGTTGACAGGTTCTGTTGGGGGTCCCTTCAGATGTATCCCATGTAGAAAGTTTTTCAGGAGACCAGGCTCAAATCCAGGATTTCAACTTGTTTTGAAAAGGAAGCAAACACCTGGTGCAGTGGCTTGGTTCGGAAGAGCATTTCATGGGATGCTCTGTGTTCTTCCCAACGAGCGGATGATGTTTCTGCCCCTAAAGGAAGAGATTTCTGTCAAGTTCATGAATCCAACTAGAGACTCAGAACCACATTGCTGCTCTTCTGGACCCATGTGACTTACAATGTAATTCTGAGAACAGAAACTTAGGAAAAATGGAGATTAGAACAGTCTGTGGGTGTGATACTTGTGACATCATCACAATACTGCTTTTTTTTTTTTTTTTTTTTTTTTTTAAATGCCTACCTGTGTCCGATTATGATGGTACTTCTACACAGGTGAAAACAAGTCTCCTGGCTAGCCCTGAAAAGCTGCCAGTTACAGAACATACTCTAGAGGACTAAGTGTATGCTAACTTCATCACAGACAACCCCAGGACTCTACCTTAGCTGTCCATCTTGAGGGTGAGGGAGGGCACACATCCATGAAAACAGTCTGTAAATTCAAAGGATTCTGGCCAATCGGGAAAGGCAATGAATAGGAAAAACTAAAATAACAATGCTTAACATCTCCAATGAAGAAAAACTGTAGGCACATTTTTTTTGTTATCTTGGTACATTTCTAGACTGAGAACAAATGGGGCTTTAAGTGGCCCACTTGATGTTACTCTACATACTTCACTCCATTTGCTTGAACTAGAGTATGCAGTTTCTTCAGTGAAGCATCGTTCCCCATACCTGGGCACATCACAGTGACACCTGTGGGAAGAGCTGCTGTGAGGTCCTCATACAGCAATGTGGCACTAAAGGAGAAGGTCTGGTGTCCCTGATCCACTTTATAGGTAAATGACAGCAAGTTGCACAGGGCATTTCTCTGCAAAGGTCCAGTGAGGAAGGCACTGAAGTCAGTCTACCAGGGTAAGGAACAATAAGAGGGTTAGCTGATTACTGCTCCAGAGGCAACTTCTCCATCCTGACAACACACACAACTTTGTCTCAAAGGGACAAAAGACCATCAAGAGTCTGGTGGGAAGTGTTATGGTGAAAACTTTGCCGCAGCCCCTGGCATCTATATACCCTTTGGAACCAGATGAAAAGTTTCTATACCCCAATAAGCCTCTTCACTGATACGGCAATCCAAATCAGACCAAATCAAACTGAATTAGAAAAAGCCCACATTTAATGGATACAATGCTCCCAGATGGTCTTGTAGCCCCCCAGAGAGGAGACCAGAAAGGGAGATGGGAAAAACCATGAGTTTGTTCTCTGGGGGACAGTTAGAGAGGTCTTGAGTATCTCTGGGGAGGGGTCATCATTTGGTGGGCTTTCTGAGATGCAGCAGGGTTTGGGTGTAACTTCCACCATAACATTCTAGACTTTTTGGGTATATGGATGTCAGGGACTGGAGTGAAGCTTCCGCCATAACAGGAAGCACTTAGTAAACGATCAGGCAACAGATAGAAGGAGATACTATTTCTGCCAGGAGTTCCATTGAGATTATCTTATATGGAAAGACATTTTCTTTAATTGATACCTGGGCAGAGGTAAAACTGCCCAGCTACAGAGTCACTTACTTCCTTTGTATTTATTTCCTGCCTATAGTTTCCACCCTTAGAAGACAGGCCAGAGTTATGGAGAAGACAAACTGCAGTCTCCTATGGTACTGGACGCACTTAGGGTCAGCACAGCATTGAGCACATAGCATCAGAGTCCAAAACCCTTGCTCAATTAACAGCATGGCAACTGTCTGTCTTGTGATAAAAATTTGAGGGCCACCAGCAGGAATGTGACCCTGTAACCAGGACCTGCCCTTCATCATTACTGAGAGCTGCAAAAGGGTGTGACATAAAGAGGCAACTTGCTTGAAGAGAAGAAACAAGAATTAGAAAGCAAGTGCACAAGCCGGTGTGGCACATGCCTGTCGTTGACACTGAAGCTAAGGGAGGAGGATTGTTCAAGTATGACGGTGGCCTGGCCTTCATAGTCAGTTCCAGACCAGCCTGGGCTACAGAGTAAACCCCTATTTCAAACCAACCAACCAACCGACCGACCGATCAAAGACAGAATAAAGGTAATGGACAAACTTCTGGCTCAGTGTTAGGAAACATAAGGGCTGGGGTGTGGCTTAGTGGAAAAGATAAATTTATATATAAATAATAAAATAAAACCAGCTCTATGTTGGCACACATTTGTAATTGCAGCATTTAGGAGGCAGAGATGAGTACACTGGCCCAAAGTTCAAGACCAGCATGGGTTGTACATCCAGCTAGGACTGAAGAACTCTGTCTCAAAAATATATGAGCCTTTTCTTTAAGAAAGCATGCTCCTAGCTGGGCAGTGGTAGCGCACACTTTTAATCCCAACACTCAGGAGACAGAGATAGGCAGATCTCTATCAGTTCAAGGTCAGCCTGGTCTACAAATCGAGTTCCAGGACAGCAAGAGCTGTTACACAGAAACCCTGTCTGAAAAAAGAAAAGCAGCTACATTGTCTTCCTGTGAAGTCTGTCTTGGGCATAAAATCGGACACAAAATCCCTACACAAATACCTCAAGTTGGTCCGTCTGGTACTTCCTCCCTGAGTAGGCATTGAGGTACTCGCAGAGACTGAAGAGGAAGCGCTGGATATCAGTCTGTAGGTATTCTGTGGCTATCCTTTCCAGAGGGATGAAGACTGGGATGGAATGGTGATGAATCCTGAGTGGTTTCTCCATGACAAGGTCTACAAAGTAGGAATCCAGTAGGTTCCCCTCAAAGGCAGTGCTGATGCACACACAGACTCCACGGCTGGTCAGCTTCCCACTGAGCCCTAGGTAAACAGTGAGACAACACTGCTCACATCAAAGGTTGTGGGTTGCTGTCTGGGCATTCTAGCAGCCTGCAGAAAGCCTGGTATATCCACACACAATGTGCATACGTGCTGGCCAAATGGATGGTATCAGACACTCACTCTGACTGGTTCACGTGAGCCTGAGTTGTTACAATTATGGAAAGAGGGGGAAGTGAAAAGGTACCCTAAATATCAAATACTGAGGGAAAAGTAAGAAAATTTTGTTTTATGTATTCTTTTTATTACTTGAGTTCTAATTATGATAGTCCCCATTTCTTCCCACAGTCCTCTGTGGCCCAGATGAAGAACAAATTCCTATGTATGCTGAAACAGAGATTTGAAGTTCAAACTTTGACCATTCCCATAACACAGGCAAGCAGTGAAGAAAGTTCTAGTAAAACCTTCCTGATACTGTGACCCTTTAATACTGCTCCTCATGTGTGGTCACCCCAGCCATAAAATTATTTTCATTGCTACTTCACGACTGTAATTTTGCTACTGTTTTGAATAGTAATATAAATATCTGATATGCAACCCCTTTACTGGACAACCCCCAAACCCCGGTTACCCCCAGCAAAGGAGTCATGATTCACAGGTTGAGAACCATTGCAGTAGAGGATCTAGAAAATGATATCATGAAAAGAAATAGCTTTGGCTAGCCACCAATCTTTTACTGTCTAAAGAGGCTGATCTTATAGGTAGATATAAAGCAGCATGCCAGCTTGTCTATGTATGGCAGTGTGTAGAACCAAGTCTAGCCGAATAATACAGCTAGCAACTAAGAACAAGTCATATGAGAAGGAAGGCCTACCTGTAAAACGATAGGCCTGTAGAATGTCTTTCACGTTTCCCCACTGCCTTGCCAGATCCTCCTGCTCACTGAGCTCCACTGTTCTGTTTGGGTCTTCATTGTCCAAAGATGCTTTAATCTACAGGACATGAAGCAAAGCTAATTGGTTACAACAGGGGTACCACAAAGTCTCAGCCACCATTTGATTGCATAAAAATAAGGGCAGCTTCTCTATTGTGTAAGGCATCCGTGATCACTCAGTTGGTGCTGTGACATACAGCAGAGGGAGATGATGTAGGGGTCATGATATAAGGAATTGGGAGTAGAAATGAACCAGGATTTTGATGGCAATGGAGAAAGAAGACTTCAGAGGAGCAAGAATAGGCTCGAACAAAGTCCAGGATGAGTGCAGGGTGGACAAGACAGATGCGTGGAAAGGCAAAGCTGGAAAAGCCTGGACTCAGACTTGCACTTGCAGCTACCTTTTCCTCAGATGGTAAGTGTGCAAGCTGAATGAACTACACAAATAAGCAAGCAGACAGAAAATGATCTGAAGGTATTAGAGAAAAACATGATTGAGAAGAAAAAAACCCCAACAACAAAATGCTTTTGAAGAAGGATTATACACAATGACTGATGGGGAGGAAGAGGCATTTTCTTCAGTGATGTAGCCATTGGTAAGGTGCCCATACTCCTGTAAACAAACCCCTACCCATTCCCTTGTATAAGCAACCAAATGAAAGGCACTGGGCCACCGCACTGAAAAAACGACAAAAACCATGAGAGTAGAAGAGGAACAGGTTGAGAAAAGGGACCTGGGTGGGGTGGGTATGGGTGGGGGACAAAGGGTAATGGGAGTACCACATACATATATGAAAATGTCATAATGAAACCCATTATAAGAAACAATATTAAGAAAAGATGGTTAGATGAAACAGGCATTTTTCATATTTATTAAAGCAAGCATGAAAGCAAAAACAAGGTTAGAAAATCAGTAAAGATCTGTTACAGGAAAACAAACACACAAACTAAAAAAACCACTATTCATAGGAACCCAGACATATATCAAAGAATGCCACTGATGAATTACTTGAAATGATAATGGTCACATTTTTCAATAAATGAAAAACTTCAAGTATATAAGCATTACCAAGCCAAATAATGATTACACCTGACCTCATTATAACATAAAACTGTCAAACACCAGAGAATATAAAGTTGGAGAAAAAAGAAACCACATTCAAACAAGTATTATCACCTGATAAGATTAATGCCTAATTTTGAAAACATGGGCCTGGAGATAACACATAACATCCTTAAAGTATAAACAAAAATGCAAAAATGATGTCTAAATGTAGACTCCAAACATAAGGTCAAAGCTATTTTTTTCCTCTCTCTCTCTCTCTCTCTCCTCTTCCTCTTTTGAGATGGGGTCGCTCTATCATGTGGCTCTGGCTGTCCTGGAACTCACTCTGGAGACCAGGCTGGCCTCAAACTCACAGAGATCCACCTGCCTCTGCCTCAAGTGCTGGGATTAAAGGCGTGCACCATATCTGGCCTTTAAATGTTACATCATTTATATGTATACAACATATAAAGCCTTTATATGTATACAACAAAACATCTAAAAGATAAATAAAACCACACACTTCAGGGGTCACCAAACTACAAACGGTTTGTCATGACAGTTGAGGCTGGTCCTGAACCTCCCAAGTGTTGGCATTACAAGGCCTGTGCTACCATGACTAGCAAGGTGCATCTTAAAAACTAGGTTTAGACCGGAAGCTGGGACGGGACCTTAGTTCTCTTTCCCATCTTGCAAGAGGGCAGGTGAAAACACCGAGAAGCCTGACACAAAAGAGAAAAAACCAGCAGTCAAGAAGGCTGGTGGTGATGCTGCTACAGCTGGTACAGCCAAAAAGGGTGGCCCTAAGTTTAAAAGGCCCAAGAAGGGGAAGTCCCATTGCAGCCTGAACCCTGTCCTGGTTAGAGGAATTGGCAAGTACTCCCGATCTGCTATGTATTCCAGAAAGGCCTCGTACAAAAGAAAACACTCAGCTGCAAAAACCAAGGTTGAAAAGAAGAAAAAGGAGGAGGTCCATGCTACTGTCACTAAACCGGTTGGTGGTGACAAAAATGGTGGTACTCGGGTGGTTAAGCTTCGAAAAATACCCAAGTGTTACCCTACTGAAGATGTTCCTCGGAAGCTGCTAAGCCATGGCAAGAAGCCCTTCAGTCAGCACGTAAGGAAGCTGCATGCCAGCATCACTCCGGGGACTGTCCTGATCATCCTCACCGGGCGCCACAGGGGCGCAGCTGGACAGCGGCTTGCTACTTGTGACAGGGCCTCTTGCCCTCAACAGAGTTTCTATGCAAAGAACACACCAGAAATTTGTCATCGCCACCTTTACAAAAGTTGTTAACAGCTAGATTAAAATCCCCACGCACCTGACTGATGCTTACACTTCAAGCAGCAGCAGCTGCGCAAGCCCAGGCACCAGGAGGGTGAGATCTTCACACAGAGAAGGAGAATTACGAGATTAGAGAGCAGCGCAATGCTGATCAGAAAACAGTGGACTCACAGCTTTTGCCAAAGATCAAAGCTGTTCCTCAGCTCCAGGGCTACCTGTGGTCTCAGTTCTCTCTGACAAACTGGATGTATCCTCACAAACTGGTTTTCTAAATTGCTATCAACCTCATTAAACAGCTTCATATGTTAAAAAATAAAATAAAAATTGGGTTTAACCAGCTCACACCATGCCCATTTTACACATCTTTCTTACAAACAAAGCAGAGGTACGTAGCTGCTACAGACATCACAGCCTGAAATACCTGCTCCTCGAAAAATAAGGCCAGCCATTAAACAGACCAATGGAACCAAATAATCTAGCTATGACCAAATGCCACACAACAAGACAAGTGATCTTTTCAAGATGTTCTGTTTGGGAGGCATACTGGGATGCAGTTGGGGGTAAGCATGAGCTATCTCCGAAAGATGAAACAAAGCATAAAATAACAGATGAAGATTTATGAACAAGAACACAAAGCACAAAGCTAAATTTCAAAACTGATCTCCACTTATATAGTGAATGGAAGGCAAGCCATAGTCTAAAGGAAAGATCTTAAACGCAAAATATATAAAGAAAAAAATCGTAGTCAATGAAATTTATTTCAAAGGCTGTAAGAATCTAACAGAGCACAGGCACAGCACAGTGCTGAAGGGAGATTGATTCTAGGACCCACTGCAGCTATCCAAATCTATGGATGCTCAAGTCCACTGCCTAAAAGACCAGAGTATTTGCCGATAGCCTCCCCTTCTTGTATACTTTAAATTACCTCTAGATTATCAATAACATGTAATTATGCAACATTATAAAAAAAGCTTAATTCTGCTCTTTAGAGAATGACAAGAAAAAAGTTAAATACAAATTAAGTCTAGAGCAAGATACTAATACACTCCCACCATAATGGCAAACTTTTAAAACTGATAATGCCACATCCTGGTAAAGTTACAAAACAACAGAAACTTCTGTAGCCACCACTGGGACCATAAAGCAGTCACATGCACTTTACAAGGTGGCAGTGCTCACTCAAGTTAATATGCAGGTTCCATGTCCTAGAATTTCTACCAAGGCTTGTACCAAATAGGAAAGTATTGTGTTTTTAATGAAACAAAAGCAACAAGAATATCACAGCAGCAATCTTCATAAAGAACCCAAAGTGAAACAACTCAAATGGTCCACATGGCGTCAACAGTGGAATAGGTAAATTATAATAGTCGTAAGACAGAACTGTGGCCCAGCAGTGGTGGTGCACTCCTTTAATCCTAGCACTCAGAAGACTGAGGCAGGCAGATCTCCGTGAGTTCAAGGCCAGCCTGATCTACAGCGTGAGTTCCAGGATAGCCAGGGCTACACAGAGAAACCCTGTTTCGGAACAAAAAAGAAAAAAAAAAAGAAGGCAGAACTGCTGCACAGTGATGAAGGTATGAATCAATGAGTTTATATCCTACAGCTGTACAAAATTCAAGCCAGGTGTGGTGACTCACACTCTGAGGCAGGAAGACTGCATGATCTGGTACAGTCTGGGTTAGAGGGAATTCAAGCCTGGTTAAGTAGCAAGATGCAAAACATTGTTCAAAATCAGGTAAATGTCATTCTTGGTAACAGAAACTGGACCTGTGGTTACACGGAAGGAAAGTCGGAAAGTTATGATTAACAGGAGGCAAAAGGAGAATTCTGGAGTGCTGGTAATATCCTATGCTTTCACTTCTGGTAGAAACCTGGCTGTATTCCATTAAGATGCACACTACATATACTTTACTTCAATAAAAAGCAAATTAAAGAGGGAGAAAAGAGTGGGAAGGGAGGGAAGGAACCCGCAGGAAGGCCAGCTTTAACTGAGTGGTTACTGGCAGGGGAACAATGTGAGATTTGTAGGATTTAGTGGAAAAATGGAAATATTAAGAAAGCCCCAAACTACTGCAATTATCCTAGGATCCAACCCACCTGGTAAGTGGGTTTTCCACATATGTTGGTAACACTTCATGTACGGCAGGGGAGAAGTACAAAGACAGAAGAGAGGACCATTGGACAGATCTGCTGAATGGACCTCAGCTAGAGTAGAAACCACAAAGAAGGAATGGCCAATACTCACTGTGAAATTCTGAGACTGGGTGACAGAACACTGGCACCAATGGCAAAATCATAAATGACTCAGATCTGCTGAGGTTGAGGTGCCAGGTCAGGTGTCTATGAGAGAAGGCTGAGGCCTGCCTTGCCTTACCATCTGACAACTGTTAGTCACAATTCCCAGCTACATTTCCACAGGTCTGATGATCTGAAGGGGATCAAAGATCTGATGATCTGAAGGGGATCAAAGACTTGAAACCAATCCAGTATGATCCCAAGTAAAACAGGTGATCCAGGTTTATGGATTCCCAAATCACAGCTGATCTTCACACCCCAGGAGAGCCAACAAGGCTTTCCCACTTACTCTGGCTTGCCGTCGCTTCACTTCAGCCCTCAGCTTATCTCGCTGTCTCCGAAGTTCATGAATCTTGGTTCTCTGAGAACTTTCCTTTGTGTGAACTGTCAGCTCCTCAGACTTTCTACTGGATCTGTTCATCTGAGCCTCTAGTCTTTCCAGGTAAGCTAAAACACCTAAGTGGGGGTGGGGATGGGGAGAAGAACTTCATGATTGGACATGGTTTAACTTCGGCATAACACACACTCCAAGAAGTAAGTTTGCTGTGCTAAAAGCTGACCAAAAGCAGCAACTTGGTGAGAAAAGGGGTATTGTCCTCTTACAGGTCACAGTCCATCATGAAGAGGAGTCAGAGAAACTTATGACAGGAACTGAAGCAGATGGAGGAATGCTGCTAGCTTGCTTTCTCAGTTTGCTTACTTATACAACCCAGAACCATCTGCTCCAAGGGTGGCAGGAACTCAGGGTAGGAACTGAAGCAGAGACCATGGAGGACATACTTCCTGATTTATGAAAGCTGCTCAGCAGGCTTTCATATACAGTCCAGGACCACCCACAGTGTGTTAGGCTCTCCTCCCTCTATTAGCAATCAAAAAAATGTCCTAAGAAATGTTCACAGATCAATCTGATGAGGTAATTCCTCACGAGGTTCCCTCTTCACAGGTGTATCAAGTTGACAACCAAAAACAGGCATCACAATAGATGTCTCATTAATCTAGGATTTGGGACAACAAAATTGTTAAATAGGTGAATTGAGGGCACATTTTCTTATTTATTGAGACGGTCCTCTCCTACATGGCTGGCCTTGAACTCACAGAGATCCACCTGCCTCTACCCAGAATGTTGGGATTAAAGGCATGCGCCACCACACCTAGCTCTACTGTAAATTTATAAACACCAGAGGGCCAAACAACCAAACCAGAGACCATCAACCTCTCCGTTGAACATTGGTAAAAGCACTCCCGAATCAGGACACTTATTTAAAGAGAACAGGAAACTCGGATCTGTCCATTGCTTGCTTTGTAGGCAGCAGCACCTCATCTAAGCCTGTTTATCACAGAAGCACATCTATAGGGTAGAAAAGGACAACTCTCAATAGCTTTACCACAAGCCAAATGAAATCTCTCCATAGAAGTCCTATGCTTCTAACATTAAGACTCCATGTAACTAGGTTCCTAAAGCAGATCCATTATCTACTTTGCAGGGCTCACAAGAACACACACACATCTGTTCACTTGTCTTGGGACAGCCCAGGCTTAGCTAATTCACCTACGAGCGAAGTCAAAACTATACATCAATTACTAGTGTATTTATTTATCAAGAAACACACAATATGCAGCACCACCATATTTCACTGGTATTTCTTATGGTTACTCTTCTTTTACTTCCCTGAGAGCCTCAACACTTTTCTCTGCTGTATCCAGTTCCTCTCCATGCTCATACAACAACATAGCCACAATAACCAAGAAGAGGGAGAAAACCCACTTGGCACTAGCCAAATGTTTCAATCTTTTGGATGGAAGAGATGATAAGGGGACTGTAGAACTGTCCAGGCTGGGTCTGCTGATCATTCACAACTTTCACTTGGGACAGGTGTGCTGGCTCACAGAATAAATAAAGTGAAGGTTCACTGTGAGTTCCAGGCCAACTTGAGATACAAAGTATTTCAGTTCTAGGGCAGCAGGTTCTCAACCATCCTGATGTTGCTACAACAACAGTTCCTCATATTGGGGTGACCTCCCCTACCATAAAACTATTTTCATTGCTACTTCATAGTTGTTATTTTGCTACTGTTGTGAATCGTGATATAAATATTTTTGGAGACAGAGGTTTGTCAAAGGGATGGCGACCCATGGGTTCAGAACTACTATCTCGAGTATGGACTACATGCGACTGCAGCACAGCTTTAACACCAAGTCATCACACTTGTAATTTGAAGTAACAATTTCAACCCACATGTCGTTTATTACCTCAAGCTAAAATTTTAAAAATAAAAGGGGAGGGAGGAAAGAAGAAACTGAGGCAGGACTGTAATGTGTCCAAATCACAGTATTTATAAAGGCAGAACCCCAAATCAAACCCAAATCTAATCAACAGAGTTACTGCCCCACAGTGGCCTCTCCTGTGTAATACGGTCTGGAAAGAGTTCTCACTGTGGCGCAGGGAAGGGCAACCCTCTCGATACCTCCTTTGCACTCTCCGCCTTGACGCAATGTATTCGCAGACTCCATCTCCTCTTCAGCTTCTCAAGAGCTTTCTCCTACGAGGCTGGCCGGACAGGGCAAGTTGAACAAGGACCCAAACGTCCTTGACTGTGAACAGGAAAATCCATCTATTGCCACTTGCAGAATCCCTGACGGTCCCGGGATAGACAAGGTGCCTCCGCCCGCCTCCTTTGCCTTGTCAGATGCATCCACGCCTACCTCACCGCCGTGGTCACTCTGATGCTTCCCCCGAACAACCGAAGAAGCTGTGCAGGACTGCTAATCCCTCTACCACCGGGTCTTGCTTTCTATTCAGTGCGTCCTCACTCGGGATCCAGTTTAAGAATTCCCGCCTACGGCGTCTTCAAAAATGCAAACCACCGGCCCCAGCATGCTTTGCGCTTCCGCCGTACAAAAACATGGCGGCGCCCACGGCTCCACCCTAATCCCAGCATGCACCGCAGAGTCGGTCCGGCCATTCAGATCATCAAGAAGATGGCAGGCTCTGGCGCGGAGCCGCAGATCCTTGTACAGTACTTAGTGTTACGCAAGGATCTATCTCAGCCTCCTTTTTCCTGGCCCACGGGCGCACTGGTAGCGCAGGCTTGTCACGCCGCCACCGCAGCCTTGCACCTTCACCGAGACCATCCGTACACAGCGGCTTATCTCCAGGAGCTGGGGCGCATGCGCAAGGTGGTTCTCGAGGTGAGTCGTCGGGGCGTAACCGGAAGGAGGCTAAGGGATGGGTGTGCGGAGGCCGGAAGTAGGTCTACTCGGGCCCAAACCTTGACTTCCGGGAGTATATGCGGCGTGATTGTGGGAGGGTCTTTAAGAGATTGGGGGCATGGTGTGCCGCTTGAGCTGTCGCGCTGTGGACCTTCTTACCCCGCGCAGGGCATGACCGTGAAGAGCGGACATAGACCCCGCTGTCACAGGCGTCTCGGCACTGTTGGTGCACCAGAAACTGGTTGTTCACTTGCCCCTTAGATCCCTGGGAGGGCGGAGCTGGGGAAGCGTGGTCCTTCCTCTCTACCTGTGCCTAAAAGTGCCACTGCCTTAATAAACATGGTTAGTAAGGGAAATAGAGGCCATTTGTTAAGAAGGAGAAAGACACTCAGCCCGGAAAAGGCGTATATTTTTCAGCCTCGAGTCTCATGACCCTGTCATTTACGTGGCACCTGCTTCTCTAGAGAGACAGTTGTGCAGGAAAACACTGTCAAGGGGTGAGAGTGGATGAACAATGGCCAAAGGGACCATCGTGCCAACCTACATGTTTACATCGGCTTTTAGCTTTCTGACGAGTGTTTTCCTATCAATGAAGGTGACTCTTACGCCTATTGGATTAACTTGAATTTTTTTAAAAGGATACTTAAATTATGTGTATGTGTGTGGGTATATGCACATGGGTATGCTTGGAAGACAGAGATGGTGTAAAATCTTCTGGAGCTGTAGTTAAAGACAGTGTGAGCAATCTAGTGCGGGTACTGGGAACCAAACTCCGGTCCTGTAAGAGCAGTATTCCCTGGGACTGGGCCATCTTTTCCACCCCTGGACTGTCTCTTAAGGGTCAGCTCAGCAGTATAGTCTTTACCAGAAAGCCTGGTGCTAGATCAAGGAGACCCTCCCACTCCCCCACCCCAGTACAGTACTTCCTCCTACGGAATATGCATAAACGACACCCAAACACCTGTTTTTACAGAGAGAACCTTTATTAAGTGGGGAAGAAAAAGTGTCTGTTTTCTGTCTGAGTCAGAAAACAGCAGCAAATGACCTTGCAGATATAAATTTCTTGTTTGTTTGCTTTGGTTTTTTGAGACAGGGGTTTTTTGTGTAGTCTTGACTCTCCTAGAACTAACTGTAGACTAGGCTGACTTCTAACTCACAGACATCCGCCTGCCTCTGCCTCCCAAATACTGGGAATAAAGTTGTGTTTCCATCCAGGTCAAGGGTTAGGCCTTAGATCCTATTCTGCTGACCAAAAAGCATATAATGGAGTAGATTAAAAAGAATTAAAGGGTTGTCGAGATGGCTCATTGGGTAAAGACACGTGGGTAAAGGCACGTGCCACCAAGCCTGACAACCGGAGTTCCATCCCTGGACTCAACTGATGGAGAGAACCAAATCTTAAAAGTTATCCTCAGTGTACATGCACAATACAATATTCTAGTTTGCTATTTGCTGCTAGGATAAACACCATGACCAAAAAGCAACTTGGGAAGGAAAGGGTTTGTTCCATCTTTTTGATTTTTTTTCAAGACAGGGAGCTATGGAGTCTGTCCTGGAACTCACAGAGATCCACCTGCCTCCTTAGTGCTGGGATTAAAGGCATGTGCCAGCACCACCTATAGATTTGTTATGTCTTATAAGTTACACCCATCCTCTAGGGAAGCCAAAGCAGGAACCACAGGAGCACTGCTTTCTTGGCTTGCCTCCCTTACTTTCTCAGCTACCTTACACAGTTAAGGGCCACTTGCCTAGGGATAGTACTGCCCACAGTGGACTGAGCTCTCCTACATCAAATAGCTGAGATATGTTCTGCACCAACACTATACTTGGGCCTGAGGGGCTGAGAGAGCAAGAAGGAAGATACATGCAATCTTAGAAATCCTTCCACTAGTCAGCTGAATCAGTGCTGGCTGATGAGGGTGATCTGCTATAGGTGCCAGCTATAAGGAAACTAAAAACTACATAATTCAAGAGGAAAGAGAAAATTGCATTTTATTAACAGATTATTAAGCCTCCATCTCTGTCCCCTCCCAGCCACTTCTATAAGATCCTAAAGAGTGGGACTAGCAAACCAGGACGTGAAACTGCTATATAGTTCTTCTGTGGAGCCACCTCTCCAGTTTTCAGAGCCCCCTCTCCACCCTTTTGTGACCCTCTGACACTTCCAAAATGGGTCTTTCAGTCTGGGTTTTGTGTTCTGCAATTTGTAGGCTGCTGATGAGACCACCTTGAAGGAGCTGGCAGAGGCCCTGCAGCAGAAAAACATCGACCACATGCTATGGCTTGAGCAGCCAGAGAATATTGCCACATGCATCGCCCTCAGGCCATATCCCAAGGAAGAAGTGAGCCAATATTTGAAGAAGTTCCGATTGTTCAAATGACTGCTGTTCTGGTAGAATTGGATGTCAGTTGGGTCTGGGAGCCAAATGGCCTCCATCCGGATGATTATGGACTCCTTTTAATGTTGATGTGCTCTTCCCTTCCAGTTATAATGGTTTCTTAAGAGCCAGCCCAAATTCAAATTAAAGCCGTCATTAACTAGTACTTCCTATTAGCATTATTATCACCAAGTTCAGTCGAGGGAAGCTGATAAGCAGCATTATTATCTGTGGGTCATTGCTTAAACAGAAGATATTTTTTGTTAGGAATAATAGACCTCTTCCAATCACCCATGTTGTCTGCGTTCTTTACCTATCCTATCCCTTCCCACTTTCCAATCACTGATCTCCAGTCTCTAGGGTAGTAATAGAGTCTTCCTCTTCTTCCCCTCTTTTCTGTCTCATGAATTCAATTAAACACCATCACCTTCACAAAGTCTTACCAGCCAAAAACTGTCCCCTTCTCTAAACACGTATACATGACAGTACACTGTTCAAAATATTTCTGTAAACATTTGTACACAACAGAAATTGATCGAACATTTGTAAAGCAAAATTTATATGGAGTAATTTGTTCAGTAATTTGGAGTAATTTGTTACATGAGACATGTAATCCAGGAGTGGTGGCTCATGCCTGTAATCCCTGCACTTGAGAGGCTGGGGCAGGGGAAATGTGCTGAGTTCAAGGCCTTTCTATGCTACTGAGCAAGACTGTGACTCAAAAAAGCTGAAAACATTAAGGTAAGTGAATTGGTCAACTGCCTCTCCCTATAAAATGTGTGATAATTAACTTATGAAGGGAAAAGACTTGCTTTGGCTCGCAGTTTTTGATGTTCCAGGAGAAGATTTGGGCAGACTCATGGCATTAGGTGGCAATGGTAAGCAATGTGACAAAGCCTGCTCCCCAGCTAGAATCTCCAGCTTACTTCTGCTTGACCTGGAAAGCACCATTCCTCTCTCTCCAAGTCCCACCCTCTCAGAAAATCTCCAAGAAAGACGATTTCTGTATTCTTGGCAGCTATGGCAGCTCCTCTCCTGAAGTTGCCAGTAGCCCAAGACCCCACCTAAAGTGGTCAGCTTTTGATCATACTTGGGCACAAACCCAGCTTGTGGATGACACATCATCACCCCTTGCCTACAGGGTATATAAGCTCCCTGATTTAGTTCAGCCACATGACTTTCTCTGACCTGATCTCTGGGTTGAGAGGGCTCATCTGGAAGTTGCTTTCTTCAAATATACCTGTTATTTTGCTACTTCAATTCAGTTTGATCTGGCTGACTGCGTCGGCAGGGAAACCTACTACAGAGGTACAGAAAACCTATTAGAGAGAGAACAAAGAAGAGTCTGGGTTTCCCATTAGGCCCTGTCTCCTGAAGGCTGCACTGCCTTCCACTAGGGACAAGTACTTAGCATGGGGACCTCTGAGGCACATTTCCCTGATGGGTAGAGAATTCCAGGAGGAACTGGTAGAGTGCAGAGGGCAGTACCAGGCCCAGGAAGCCAAATGAAGCTCAGGGTAGGAAAACACACAGAGCAGCATAAATCCCTGAAACGGCTTTAGCGGTCGGGAGTGCACTGCAGAATCAGTAAAAACAGTTTAAAGAGCATAAGGGTGAAAATTAGATTATAGTTTACTGAGGCAAGAATGAGAGGGAAGATAAGCCCTGGAGGCTATTTCAGGAATTTCAAAGGAAAGAAAAGAAGGTAATGATTGAAGGGAGGCTGCAAACGTAAATTCTTGGGTTCCCATATGGGGAACTGTTTGAGCAAGATAATGGGTAAGGCTACACGGTAGCTCACAGCCAATTGAAGAGACTCTACCACCACCTTTTGGCCTCCATGGGCACAGCATATACACGGTACATATGCATATATGCATACATATACATAAAATGAATTTACACTTGATATTAGCCAAAAGGCTGAGAAACAATGTAAAGTGAATTTAAAAACTTTAAATTTAATTAATATTTATTTTATGTGTATGGGTATTGTCTGCATGTATGTTTGTGCGCCATGTGTATGTGTATGCCCACAGAGGCCAGAAGGGGACTTTTGATCCCCTGGAATTTCAGGTGTTAGTGAGCCACCATGCAGATGCTGGGAACCAAACTCAGGTCCTCTGGAAGAGCAGCCTGTGATCTTAGCTGCTGGGCCCTTTCTCCAGTCCCAAAGAGGGGGAAAAATTAGAGAAGACAATAGATATGGAGGAAGGTAAGAAGAAAAGAGATTAAAGTTACTAAATGAACTGATTTAAACAAGTCCAGAGAAAATGAGAAGAGATGGAGCACTGGATTACAGTGTAATGTAACTTAAATTGGGAGATAGCTCTTATATTTGGAGGCTCTTAAATTTGGCAAGCTACTCACCTTCCTTAAGCCAGTTCCCTCACCTGCAAAATAGTTGTGAATTCAGTGCATTGGGATGTACAGCACCTATAAGAGCCTGGGCACTTGATGCTGAGGCCAAAGCACAGGACACAGTGTGAAACATAGCTTCCAAGAGCTGCCCTGTTGCATGAGCCCAGTGTCTGATCCCGTCCTCCTGTTTAGAAGTGATGCTGCCCAGCATGTGTCAGATACTCTCTGAATGCTTTCCAAGTCGGAGGCTGGTTCCTGTGATAATGCAGCTTAAAGTACTTGGATTCTGAGTATTTTAGTAAAATGTGATAGAATCAGATATGAATGGATGTGTATAGACGGGAGATGGTCACTCAGGAAATGTCTAAAGTTCAGGGAGAGTACAAACTTCTCAAGAGGAGGGAAAAGCGGCAGATCTCTTTAGCAGTGTCAGTTTGGACCAGTGCTTCTCTGAGTGTGATCTGGAGCCTCAGGTCAGCATCACTGGTCACTTGTTAGAAATGCCAGTTCTGAAGACCCACTGGTGAGAACCTGGTACTGCCTGGAGGCAGCTGATTTTCTGGAAGCCCTTAGCTAAAAAGCTAAATAATGAATGTGTATGGTTGGGAATCAACCCATTGCTATGTGATAGACTTTTCCTGGGGAGAGGAAATGTATACACTTCCACTCACCTCAGATAGGAAGCCCAAGACAGACCAGTGCTGTGGAGTAATCCTTTTGTACACTGTAAATTTGCATTGCTCTCATTGTTAATAAAAGGCTGATTGGCCAATAGCTGAGCAGGAAGAGATAGGGCGAGACAGCCTGAGACAGAATGTTGGGTTGAGGAAGGGGAGAGTCAGAGGGGATGCCAGCCAGCTTCCAAGGACACAGGATGTGTATTAAATGAGGTAAAAGGTCATGAACTACATGGTAAAACATAGATAAGAGATATGGGTTAACTTACCTGTAAGAGTTAACTAGTAATGAGCCTGAGCTATCAACCAAGCATTTATAATTAATATAAGCCTCAGTGTTGTTACTTGGTTGCTGCTGGTGGGACAGAAAGTATGCCTATAGACCAAAGTATGGATACCACCAAAATCCAACTTGTATTGTGGTTACTTACAGGAATATTAGTAAGAGACTACTTACAGGGTCATAGATGACTCAAAAACAGATCACCAAAGCCCACAACAGCATGAGTGAGAGCTTACAAAAGCTGAAACTTGGAGCACTCTGCACAGTTGGCAGGCAGTACAGCAGGTTGGAGATTATTCCTTCCGGGCAGCTTGGCTGGTTTCTGCTTCTTTCAGGTGGCTTGATTGCCCGAGAGGATCTTTATTGTTTGCTTTTGAGAGGGAGGGGGCCTAGTGAATCCTGTCAGTTTCAGGAACTTCCTGAAGCTTGTTTGAGTTGATTACTTCCTTCTTAAGGAGCTTCCCTACAGGGTGGAATGTTTCAATCTCAGAACGAAACTGCTACACAACACCTATTCTGGGAACTGAGGATATAATATGGTCAGTTGACAGAATGCTTCTAGAATGCACCAAGCTCTGAGTTTGACTCCTAACACCATTAAAATAGGCATGGTGGTATAATACCACCATTATAGGCCTGTAATACCAGCACTCAAGAGATAAAGGCAGGATCAGAAGTTCCGGGTCATCTTGGCTACATAATGAGTTCAAGGCCAAACTGGGCTATAGTCTCAACCAAAAGCAACTACAACAAAAACCCAACAAACAACAATCAAACCTATTCTGTGTCCTTATAATATGCTCTCTGGAAGGAACCAATGTGGAGGAGGGCAGAGATCTGGCTGCAATCTCACTCTGTACCTAACACGCACGCACACACACACACACACACACACACACACACACACACACACGCACGCACACCCGATTAACATAAAGGACATATTGGCTAACAAGATATATCCTTGAAAAGACTCCTCTGCCCTGGTAAGCTTCTTACTTTTGATTAGCAAAGTGCTTCCATATGGCCTATCCTGGCAAGTCTGTGGTGCAGGTAGCCTTGCCCCAGCATTTACAAAAAAGAATCGACTTGCTTAAGACCAAAACCTAGCAGGAGCTGGGATTGAAACCTAGGCCTTCTGTCAGTTCTGTTTTTGTGTTTTCTCAATGCCATGTACTAATTTGGTCTTCTACTGTTGAGATACCAGTTAGCTGTTTTAGAAAGGGACTACAAGTTGTCCAAGCACAGAAACACTGTAGCTGCCTGGGAAATTGTTTAATTCACATTCACATTTAATTAATTCACATTCTCAAGGTCATATAAATTAGTACCTAGAGCTCATTTATCACAGATGAGCTGGCAATTGTGTTTCTGAACTTGTAAAGTGAGGATCAAAGCTAAGTCAGTGTTCTTTGTGGCACTGGGAGTGAAGAGGGCTCCCCTAGTGGGGAATGTGGGAAATAACTTCTACGTTTCATCCTGGCATAACTTCCTCATACGACTTTCTGTCCTGGGACATCTACTTCTTCCTGCTTCCTGGGTCTTGGCATAAGCATAGGGAGTTGCTGTTTTTATTGATGGGATGGTGTTAGTGTGGCAAAACAACTATGATTGCTTCACTGGTTTGAGCTGTGCTCTGAGGTCAAGCTCAGAACAGCTCCAGCCTCTTTTTCTAAGACGGACACAGATGGGCTCTGAAAGCGGTCTACTGTGGGATTTAGCCGTGGGGGGGAAAAAACCCAACAATGACACTCAAGTTCTGAACCTAGGTTCTTGGGAGGCAACAGAAAATGCAAACCAAGAAAACGTGAATCTACAGAGTTGATACTGTCATTAAAGTGGCTTTCTGCTATCATGTGAAATGATAAAGAGACCAAACCCCCTACCTTCAAACTAGCAAGCTTTGATGGATTGGTCCTTGAGACTCAGAATGCCAAACCAGTGAACCACAAGTAATCATCATAGCTAGATTATCCCTCCTGTGCTGTGAGGAAAAGTCAAGTGGAGCATCAGGCTAGAGGTGTTGGGTTAATTACATCCATCTGCAAAGGGAGCTTCCAAGAGTGTGGACAAAGCCACCAAACCTGTCCCTTGCTATGGGTGAAGAAAGTTCTTGACAAGTACAAGCCACAATGGCTCCATCTGATAACACATACAGGATAGGCTTTCTGGGAATGAGAGGAAATCTGGGACATTGAAGGAAGATTGAAATAAGGTATCAGACCATGACCATACAGCTGCTGGAATGGAAAGTGAACCTGAGGGAATACAATGTTACTTCTCACAATATAAATGGAAAGATCAAGGCAGCGGACAGCTCCAGAGGATTTGAAATTAAGATTCAACTCAGCTATGCAACTGTGACTCAGACAAATTCCTCACAGAACAATTGTGAGGTCAAACTGAGGATTGTAGGACTATATCACAACCTAGTTCTCCATATTCCCTGTTTTCTTGGCTTGTTCATGCCGTGCTGATTCCACCCCTGAGCTACCACAGTCTTTCCTTTTTTTAAAAAAAATACATTTTCGCTTTTCTTCTTTTTCTTATCTCATTGCATTGGCTAGGACCTCTCTTACAATAGCAGTGATGCTAATTGGAACCCGTGGTTTACTATCAGTTTAACAGGAATGCTTTTAGATTTTTACTGAATCAAATTAAGGGGCTCTTTTTTTTTCTGCCACAATTTCAAAAATTAAAACAACAGATTTAAAAAATCAAATACTTTTTTGTACATATGGAGGCAACTATGTGGCCTTTCTCTGCTGTTACTGTAGTGAATTACACTGCTAGACTCCAAATATCAAATCATCTTTATTCTTGGCATAAACTCCCCTGGAAGGGGATGGCTTAATTTTGAACCAGTCTCATTAAAGACTGTCTGCTGATAATTTCCTGTCTGTATCTTCAACTCCAACTTCTCCCCTAAGTTTCAGGTCCATACAGATCTGGATAGCTGCTTGCTGATCTGAGTTCACTGAATGCCTGATGAGAAGCTCAAACGTATGACAGAAAGAGAAGCAAATACGTCTCTTCCCTACCTCTGTTAAGGGCTGTCCCATCCTGCCAGTTGCTCAGACCCAACACCTTGGAATGTGCTGTACTCCTTTTCTTACACCCTGCATCAGATATGGCAGCCAATACTTGTATCTGAGGACTATATCCAGAATCCCGATCACTGTTGGTTCAGTTCATCATCTCTTACTGCTGCAGCACCTCCCAGCAGGTCTCCTTGCTTCTGCGTTTGCTTTCTTTGTAGCTGTTTTTGTAGGCTGATCTTTCTGTCCTGCCAGCAGATCCTCAAATAACCACACAGAGACTTAATATTAGTTATAATTGCTAGGCTGATAGCTTAGGCTCATTTTCACCTAGCTCTTGTAACTTAAACTAACCTATTTCTATTAATCTATGGACTCACCCATTTCTATTAATCTATGGACTCACCCATTTCTATTAATCTATGGACTCACCCATTTCTATTAATCTATGGACTCACCCATTTCTATTAATTTATGGACTAACCCATTTCTATTAATTTATGGTTATGGACTCACCCATTTCTATTAATCTATGGACTCACCCATTTCTATTAATCTAGGGACTAACTCATTTCTATTAATCTATGGACTAACTCATTTCTATTAATCTATGAACTAACCCATTTCTATTAATCTATGGAGTAACCCATTTCTACCTCACGCATGTATGTACTTCCCATCCTGTTTGCTCTGCATCTCATGGCATCTCCTCTGACTCCACCCTTCTCCCCAGAATTCTCGCTGCTCCAAAAATCCTGTCTAACCATCGACCAATCAGCTTTTTATTAACAATGAGAGCAACACATCTTCACAGTGTACAGAAGGCTTATTTGACAACACGTTTTTAGCCTTAGTACTGGCTTTGTTAGGGTTTCTACTGCTGAGATAAAACAGCATGGCCAGAGCAACTTGGTGATAAAGGGCTTATTTCAGCTTACAGTTCCACATCATAGTAAGAACTGAAAGAGGGCAGGAACCTGGAGGCAGGAGCTGATGCAGAGGTCATAGAGGGTGCTGCTTACTGGCTTGCTCCCCACAGCTTGCTCAGCCTGCTTTCTTACCACCCAGGACCACCAGCCCAGGGGTAGTACCACCTGCAGAGACCTGGGCCTTCTCGTATCCATCAATCATCAATTAAGGCAATACCTCACAGAATTGCCTACAGGCTAATTACAGAGGCATTTTCTCAATTTACTTCATTGTCTTCTTCCTAGGTATCTTTAGGTTTGTGTCAAACTGATAAACACCAAACGGCACAATACTGGTGTCCTGAGAACCCCTTTGATCATGGCTTCTGTTCTTTATCTCCTCCGGCATGTCTCTGTGTTCTCCATAATGCTATGCTTTGCTCACTGTCTCTTTCCTCCAGCTTGTCACTCAAAGGCCCCCTCTCCTAAAGACCTGTTCTGATTTTCCCACTTTTTTTGTTTGTTTGTTTTTTTGGTTTTCCGAGACAGGGTTTCTCTGTGGCTTTGGAGGCTGTCCTGGAACTAGCTCTTGTAGACCAGGCTGGTCTCAAACTCACAGAGATCCGCCTGCCTCTGCCTCCCGAGTGCTGGGATTAAAGGTGTGCACCACCACCGCCCAGCGATTTTCCCACTTTTTAAAACATAATTTCTTTACTGATTATTTGGGAATTTCATACCATTCACCCCAATTCCACTCACCTCTTAGTACCCCCCATATCCTAGCCTCACCCCTGTAGCAACACCCCAAGAAAATTTTTGAAAAAAGTCAAACCAAACCAAAACACAGCAAGCAAGCAAGCAAGCAAGCAAGCAAACAAAAAACCCAAGAACAAAACAAAACAAAAACGCTCTCCACTTCTCTATCTTTCTCACCTCTCCTCACCCATTTTTAAAATAAGATTTATTTTTTATGTATATGAGTGCTTTATCAACTTTATTCCAGAAGAGGCCATCATGTGGGTGCTGGAAATTGAGCTCAGGACCTCTAGAAGGGTAGCCAGTGCTCTTAACCTCGGAACCATCAGCCATCGCTCCAGCCCCATTTGCTGTCTTAAATGGTGGGCACTCCCCTCCGGTGTGCTATCTCTCCCCACTCACATTCGGGAACTTTCCCTCCAGCACTTGCCATCTTCTACATATATTTTTCTAATTTATCTGACAAGCTCCCCGAGGGCAGGGATTTTATGTAACCCCAATGCTCAGAGTTGTTCAGGCAAATAGTGGTGCTGCTTCACAATCATTCATTGTGAAGTGTGCGCGCAGTCTGTGTGCTGGTGTGCGTGCCACCTGCGCAGTAGAGGACAACTTTGTGGGGTCAGTTTCCTCCATCTACTTTGACACTGGTTTGGAGATTAAACTCAGGTTGTCAGGCTTGTGTGAAAAATGTTTTTACCAGCTGAGCCATCTTGCTGACCAACTATTAAATTATTTTTTGAAAAATCATTAATTTTTAAAATAGGTATTGCAGTTTTTATAAGACAAATCCTTATAGAATTCCAACTTCTTTGAGGCATAACTTGAAAAAAAAAAAAAAGACTGGCTACTTTCACTTAAAACCACACAAGATAGATCACTTAGGATACATCATAAAATCACCCAAGAAGCCAGAGTACCTAGGATCAAAAAGTCACAAACCAGAACTAGCTCTTTACATTAGTGCTTCTACTTCTCTATATATATTCTACCTCCATATATACTCACTTCCTCATACCTCTATGTCCATATATACTTCCTTAATAAAAAGCTTCCGAGAGGAGGTAGGACAAGTGGAAGCCCAAGCAGAGAGGTACATGAGTCTTTAACTACAGTATGCTCAATAGGTAGCATTCTTCACATTTTGATTTCAACTTTAAATTCTAGCTTACTGAGTAATTATCATTTAAAGTGTAATCACTAACATCAGAAAAAATGTTCAGGTGAGAACCAATTTAAACAAGCTCGTTGTTTATATAAGTTTAAAATGGAAAATGAGCAGGCAGTGTGGGGCCTAAGATTTGGAACAGGCAGGTATATGACAGTCATTTTAGAGCTGAGAGCAAGGCAGAGCTAAGCAGGACTGGACTGTTTTGAGGCCAGAAATCCCAGGTAAGACATCTGACATCTCCCTGTTCACTGGCTGACTCCATTCATCTGCCCTACATTCTGACAGGGCAGCTTTCAGAGGCACTGGCTTTAAAGGGATCTCATTATTGTTTAATCTTAACTTAACTGAACGTTGCTTTTCTGAGGTACACACTGCAGATCTGAAGGAGCCAGGGACAGCTTTCTGCTCCTTTGGGAAGGAAGTCTGGAAGTGTTTCAGCGCATCTACAGTCTGGCTCAGCTCCTGCACTTGAAGACTTTCAAAGACCAGTGAAAACACATTCCCTCACAGTTCATGAAAAAGGGAAAACAGAAACCACCATAGAAACAGAATCATGCCACGCAAGTTGTACATAGGTTTGTAACCTAGAATGCAACGATGCTGACTCCAGGGGGACAACTTAGGGCCTACTTGTCCCTTGGCAGTTGAAACACGGCCTCCTACAGGCCTATTGTTCTGATCAGCATTGAAGAGACCCCTATGGAGTCTTCTGACTGTGAGGAGGGAAGAGGATGGTATCTTCTGTAAGAGCCTTGACAACTTAGTGGAGAAAAGAGACCAGTGTGCAGACAACCAATTGCTAATGAGGCAAAGGGAGTGCTGTAACCAGGGAGAGATCTTGGAAAAGGGCCCTGAAGGGTAAAGAAGGAAGCATTCCAGATTAGGCAGGAATGAATGCGGTGACAGAGTTAACTCAAGTAAGAGGATCATTAGTAACCTGAGTGTGGTGCCTGAACACCTGAGGCAGAGACTGAAGGATTTTAAATCCAGGCCAGCCAGGGTAGTGTGTGGTTGGAGCATTTGGTTTTCTAGAGAGCAGAGGTTGCCAACCTCAAAAGGTAGGCTGATCTGAGATTTGCTCTAGGCACAAAGTAGTCACCACTAATAGCTTCAGTAGGCTGTTTGGAAAGGCTCTCTGATGGTAGTGTGGAGGGGCCTGCAAGAGAGAGAAGGTGGTTACTGGAAAAAGAAGCGCTTTCCATTTGGCTTGTCATAATAGGGCTACAAAGGAGGCGTGAGGCCGGAAGCATCTATAATCAGGACTCCTTGGAATCTGGTGAAAAAAGGAAGTCACTGCCAATGGCTACCAGAAGAATGACTGTTCAACTAGCTCAGATAAACGATGCAAGAGGATATGGCAGGAAAGTAAATCACTTGGTTTGAGGCTTAACTTTGAGGTGGTAGAGGCATGGACCCCATAGTCACCAGTGCTAAACTTAGAGTTGGGTCTTGCAACATACCCTGGCTATAAGAGTGTACTCAAGATGAATGCACTATAAATACTGCCTTCACAAATTAAAAACACACTTATTCAACACCCAGTACTGTTTTATTTTCAAAATGGGAACCTTCAGTAGCCTTCATAAAACTTACGTTCTAGAGAATAATTTTTAGGGTTCCCAGTGTTGGGGCTCGAGAAATGAATGGGTAAGCATTAAAGCGTTAAAAGTATTTGCTGCTTTTTCAGAGGATCAGAGTTCCATTCCTTGCACACACAGTGGGTTGCTCACGACCAATTGCAACTCCAGCTCCAGGGAATTTGATGCCATGTTATGCCCTCTGCTGGCCTCCATGTGAACCTACACACACACACACACACACACACACACACACACACACACACACAGAAACACATACATAAAAGTAAAATAAAGTTTAGACAAAAATACCAGCCTTAAGCAAGTATGGTGTATACACCTTTAAATTGGCACAGAAACAGCCAGGCAGATCTCTGAGTTTGAGACCAGCCTGGACTACTTAACAAAGTGAGACCCAGTCTAAAACAACCATGATGACAACAAAGCAGTTTGTCAATGCCTGATGGTCTCATCTTTGTGTATAGCACAAAGTTGGTTTCATCCCAAAGCCCAACAACTAATTTTTAAACCAAAATTTCTGAGTTCCTTCACCACAAATTGGGGTTTCAGTTTCAACATCTGTGAATAGGCCTGCTCTATGTTGCAGTATAGGGGGTCTGAAAGATCAGTTGCAGGTCAAAAGCATTGGCCTATTTGTTATTAGTACCAGAATAAACTTGTCAGAATGGGAAGAACAATGTTTAGGGCAATGGTTCTCAACCTGGGGGTCGTGACCCCTTTGGGGGTTGACTGATATTCACCCCCCCCCCCCCGCATATCAGGTATCCTGCATATCAGATATTTACATTAAGGGGTTGACTGATATTCACCCCCCCCCCCCCGGCATATCAGGTATCCTGCATATCAGATATTTACATTAAAGTAATAACAGAGCCGGGCGTTGGTGGCACACGCCTTTAATCCCAGCACTCAGGAGGCAGAGGCAGGCAGATCTCTGTGAGTTCGAGGCCAGACTGGTCTCCAGAGTCAGTGCCAGGATAAGCTCCAAAGTTACACAGAGAAACCCTGTCTCAAAACAACAACAACAACAACAACAACAAAACAAAAACAAAAAAACCCACATTCTGGGTTGGAGAGATGGCTCAGCAGTTAAGAGCACTGCCTGCTCTTCCACAGGTCCTGAGTTCAATTCCCAGCAACCACATGGTGGCTCACAACCATCTGTAATGAGATCTGGTGCCCTCTTCTGGCCTGCAGTTATACATGCAGGCAGAACACTGTACACATAAATAAATAAATAAATCTTAAAAGAAAAAAAATAACAGTAGCAAAATTACAGTTATGAAATAGTAATGAAAATAATTTTGTGGCTGGGGGTCACCACAACATGAGGAACTGTATTAAAGGGCCCGCAGCTGTAGGCGGGTTGAGAGGCACTGGTTTAAGGGTTGTGAAGTCTCTACCATGGGAAACGGGCAGCTCAGGCGGTTATCTCTGGTGCTGTCCACAATGCCTGTCACACACCAGCTCATCAAAAACAAAAGTCATTTTTATGGCTTGTTTTTTTTTTTTTGTTTTTTGTTTTTTGTTTTCCTAAATCTTAGGAACTCTGGACACTGGAGTGGGAGGAGTATCAGATGAGGAAGCAGTGCCCCTTTCAACATTTTAATCTTTTGGTATGCTTGCTATGGATACTTGTTTACATTGGTTGTAGAATGTTGAAACAAGCACAAATGATTGTGGCAGGGCCAAATCTGCAGCATGTGGGAAGGTTTCCGCATCTAAAGCATCAAGAATTCAGAAGAGTGTGAGCGCTTCCAATTGTGACCCAAGCCTGCTGCCCTAGAATTACAGACTATAGTCATTTTGTAGAAAGATTCCCGATAGCCACACACACCGCTGGGGACCTAACCAGAGTCTCATCTGTGCTGGGTGAGTGCTCTGCAATCCAGCCGCACCTCAAACCCTGTCAGATAGTCTCAGTATGCCTGCCTGTAACTAATCTTCTAAAATTGTTTAAAGCTAGTGTTGACACTGTTTACCGAGTCCACCCTTCACTTCCTGTTTAGATATAGAGACAAACTACATTGGGACACTCTACTAACTATACGCCAAAGAGCCCCTCCCCCATTTATTTGAGGACCCATAGGACAAATTCTCATGGTCTCCAGAAAAGGGGTCGGGTTCTCTCTTCACCACCTTTGACCTCTTACCCTTCTTTTCAAGGCTGGGCTTAGCATACTTCAAAGAAAAAAGCCAGGCTTAAGGTCACACAGATGAAAATGACTCTGAACAATCTTAAGTCATCTAGTTCAGGACAGGAAGTCATAATCTGGAACAAAAAGATGGAGCTTTGGGGGGCTGGAGAGATGCCTCAGTGGCTAACAACACTTGCTTCTGCAGAGGACCCAGGTTCAGTTCCCAGTACAACCTCTAACTCCAGTTCCAGGTGGTCCAATGCCTTCTGACCTCTGCAGGCAAACGGGCACTCATGTGGCACACATACATGCATACAGGAAAAACACACACATTTTTAAAGTTGAGATTTCTCATCCCCACACTGCTAAAGTTGTTTGTGTCCTAACCTGGTAGAGCCTGTTTCTTTCCTGTTTACAACTCTCCCATAGGTCTGCAGAGAAAGACCGAGACACTCCTACCAGCACTTTGGAAATTGTCAGAGTGTACATTTACTTTCTCTGAATGTCTTTAATATCACCAGCTACAGATGGGTGGATAGAAAGAACAGAAGGCGATGCTTCTGGCTGGGTAGGGCTAGTTATGGAAGAGACCTTAGCTATCAGCTGTTACAATTTTCACATGAGACCCCCAAGCCTAGCACATGTTTGTTTCTATTGGAGTCGGTCCCTTCAGCTACTTTCTGGCCTGCCAGCTGACAGTCTACCGGCTTGTTTATGAGTGCCCCATGCACTGGCCAGCAAGTCTCAGAAGCCGCTATCTATGGCTTCTTCCGGTCTCCACCTTCCCATGTGCTGCCCCTCAGAACTGTCCTTGCTCCAGTTCTTCACAGCGCTCCTCCTGCTGTTTAAGCTCCTCACCTCAAATGTCATCTCTTCTTCAAGAAAACCTGCACCGACCTCCAGGGAGGGCCTCACCAAATACTCATTTGCACTACCTCCCCAACTCAGACTCATGCTTCTCCATTCCTCCCCCGCCACTCCTCACTCCCTCCCAGTGGCTGTGAATATAAGTCACACAGGGCAGGGCCCATTTCTGTTTTCATCTTTTCTTATTCCTGGAGCCTTGGATAAGGCATAAAATGTGTTGAACAAGTGAATGATGATAGAGCTTTTAGTTTTTCCATGTTCTTAAGAGTTATGGTAGCAATGAAAATAAAATACGCAAAGAAAACCAACATTGCTGGCAGAACAGGCTCAACCTTCAACAAAAAGAATGTATGGATTCAATTAAATCAGTAAAATTTAGAAGCAGGGGGATGGACTGTTTACTATACTCAAGTGCAGGTGCTCTTCTGGCAAGAGCACTTAATTCAGCATAGGATTAGCACAACTGTTATGTAAGCAGACAACTGTTCTTTCTTTTACTCTGTCAGCCCAAGAGACAGTGTCTTAGAATTTCTTTATGAATGGAAACTTCTAGACAAGACCACAAATAAGTTAGTTTCCTCATTCTTCTATTTGCTCTTCTTGCTCCACTGTCATTCAGGGTAATTCTACATCAGTGGGTGACCTCAAAGAAGCATCAATTTTCTCTTATCCCAACTATGGGTAAAATGTATTATTTTTACCTCAAAATATGATTTTAAACAACAGATTCCAAGTCTAGTTATGTGTGGGAATGTATGTGAGAAACAGGTCCAGTTCCTAGCCTCTGGAATTGGTTCTACTTAGGGTCTAAATTTAAACAAAAATTGTTATTGGCATGTGTATGTGTGTGTGTGTGTGCGTATGCACATATGTGCTGTGTGTATGGGTATGTATGTGTGTGTGTATGTACTCTCTCTTTCTCTCTCTCTCTCTCTCTCTCTCTCTCTCTCTCTCTCTGTGTGTGTGCCATAGCACCCATGTGGAGGCTACAGAGGACAACTTTCAGGACTTAGGAGTCCTTTCCTGCCACCACAGGCTCTAGGAACAGAACTCAGGTTGTTAGGCTTAGCTGCTGAGTCATCTCACTGGCCAGGAGCTGACTTTCATAAAATGCGTTATCACACCGAAACAGCATCCTGAAATAAAATTCCACACCTGTATCCATGCATCAAGAGAGGCATGATATCCTGTAGCTCTTTAGTGTTGCCTGGACAGTGCCCTAGCTTCAGACACAATAGGGTTTACTCCTCAGACAAATGGCCCAGCTAAGTTAGCATTTCCTAAAGCCCCTAACCACAGCTTGACGTTGATCTCATCTAACTTTACAGGAAAGGCTCACATTAGAGTGACTTTAGCGGTTTTTGGCTATAGGGATCCTTTCTTTTTTATTAACCTTCAGTATCTGAAGTCATCTGGGCTTTGGCAATTTTTCTAGTCACTGCCCCATCCCACCCCCTTCCCCATCCTGACCCCCACATAAATGAAGAGGCAGTTCATGAGGTTGTTAAACAAATTCTATTCAGTAGCTGGAAAAGTCAATTTCCTGTGGAATGACAGGAATTACATAGAAGCAAGCAATTTCATTTTCCTCAAATGTAGCAATAATTTTAATCTGTACATACATAAAACAAACAGTGCAATTATAAACCCTCGAAGGTGACATGCATACTTTAAGGTGCGGTGGGGATGGGGGAGGGCGTTAGCATCTCCAATTTTCCATACTGCTTTTCTCTTCTAGGTCCTTATGCGAAAGCACTGAGTCAGGAAACTTCATCTGGAATGCTGAAGTTAAAGGTGAACTTCCTGAAGTCTGAACACTTACCATCACAAACAGGGGAAACGACCTCCTAGAGCAGTTTGGTAGGAACTAGAGTAATATGGCTGGGCTTTCAAGCTGGAAATGCATGAGCTCAGGGATGCATTTTCTGAAAAACTAAAAAAGATAATGTCTGTAACTGAGGGTCCTAGTTCTGTTTCATAGTTGCTACCACATGAGCCCTTCCACCATTTTCAAAATGAATAGTTTCTGAATAGATGCTGCTGTTCAATGGAGTTGTTTGAAATTAGGGGTGGTGAGATGCAGAAGGAAGGAAGGACCTGGGGAAATGGCTTCTTCCTTGAAGTCTTAAGTCCATGCTCCTCATCTGCATTGGTTCTTATGGCCTTTTCTCTGCTGTGTGAGCAGAGGTAGCTGGTGCAGAAGGTCAGTGTTGCCGTCCGCAGGCCCAGGGACGCAGATCAAGGTTAGCGCTGGAGGGCTCCCTTGGCCTCTCTTGCGACGCCTTGCTCAAGCTCTCCCACCTGTGGCAGAACTTCTAGCACTAGAGTCAGTTCACTGGCTCCTTTCTCAGGGCCAGGATGAGACAGGATGTGGCAGAGTAACAAGACAACGGGAAAACATGGTACCAATTAGCCTCGGAGCAGAACAGAGAAACTTATATTTGCACTGATGGAAATTCAAATTCCCAAAGTCATTCTGAGACAGAAAAAGCAGATTTTCTCTGAGCGAGCACTGATTTCCCTTCATACAGGCGGCCGGTGACACTCTGGGGTGGTCTGCCCAAGCTCAGCTAGAAGAGCTCTTTCTGGCAGTGCCACTCTGATGAGTTCCAAAGTAAATCCATACATGGCTTCACAGTTACTAGGATAATGTAAATTACCAGCCAAATGTAATTGCAATTCAATCAACATTATATTTCACACACAAATTTAGAAAAATCAAGAGGATGATAAAAGCATAAAATTAAACAGAACAAAATCAATTTCTACAAGAAATCAAAATATATTTACAGTGAGATCTAAGGAAAAAATAAGCTACTCGGATCATAAATTTAATTTTATTTTAAATAACTTTAGCTACCTTGCTGTTAACATAGTAAAAGCAGAAAGAACAGGCTGCTTCTCCCCACAGACTTAATCAGAACATTTTATCTACAATAATTGATAGAACCTGGTTCTTGTCCTTCACCCATCTCATCAAAAAATTATTGCATTTTCCCCCAAACTGCATTTTTTGGATTCCTCAGTGAATATACTCATTTCATCCTCTTTCCTAGAGGCATCTTGGTTTCAATCCATCTCTATAAAAAGGAGAAGGGGTGCATATGTAGAAGCAAAATATTCTCTCGATGCCAACAGATAGAGTTGCTTGGAGAAGCTGATTGTGCACATGAGCTGCCGGGGTCGGGAGGGGCGGCTGTTGGTGGGAGGAACATGACAGCCTCTGGTGGACAAACAGGCAAAGCCCCGTGGGCTCTTCGTCCAGGGCAGGGGCAGGGCTGACCCGGTGGGACAGGGCTTCATCTCCCCTTGGAACTTGTTATTTTGGTTTCCCTCCAAAAGCCTTCATCCAGATAAGAAGCCAATGACTGATTATAAAAATAAGAATAATTAACTTTTGGCTCAAGAATTAAGATTGTCCAACTGTTCTGCCTTGTTATTCTTTTCAATATCCAAGGCCTTTACAAAGAAAGAAACAAAACCATCTCTCAATCTCCCAACAAAAATGAACTCTTTTTTTTCTTTTTTCTTTTTTTTTGCTCCAAATGCTATGACCTGAAGAATGGCTGCAGATTGAGATATCAAAAATCTCAGAAAAATATATAATATATTTGTATAACTCTGCATGTCTATTATTTAAACTTCACATTCCTTTAAAAGTGGTTATTCAGTCAGTAGCTGCTGAAGGAGGCTCTTCTGCTGGGCCTGGGGGGTCTGTGGTCCTGATGTGGGTTTTTGAGTTCCCAGTGGACCAGGCTGGTTCAGGTAAGGGTCCCCGCCTACCAGATTCACTGTACACTGGACGTCAGCAAACACCTGAACCTGTTGCACCTGCTGGAACACAAATAAAAGATGTGTTTAGACAGAAGGGCCTGCCCCCCCGGCTTATGAGTGGGTACTACTGAAGTGGGAACTCACTAGAGCAATTCCTCTAGTCTGTAGTCACCACAGAGAAGAACTCTTCTGTCTTCTTGTCCTACAAAAAGAAAATCGCTGCACTCATTTTGCTCAGGGTTCTGGAAAGTTCACACTTAAAAATAAAACCCAAACTGGAATGGTCACGCCTCCTACAGGGTTGCCATCTACACTCAGTGTGTGGTCCCTAATATTACCAAGGCTGGGGTAAGCCCAGTTTCAGAGTTTGGGAATACAGTGGTGGGTTTCAAAAATAGCATGCTAATTGGAAAACTAGTTCAAAATCATTCTATGGATGACGTTAGTAGGAAAAAAAATCTTTATGTCTCTGAGAAATAAGGGCTTTAACTTAGTATTAGCAAAATAAAACCACCACACTCCACACCAACACCAGCATCACCGAGGTTTGTATCAGATGACCAGTGTTGTAAACTGTTACACAGCTCCTTCACACACTGGCTTCAGACTTACATCAAATACTAGCAGAGAAATTTTGTATTTGGGTTCCCCCTCATAGACAATTTCCTTAAATACATGAGCTAAAAATAACAATAAATATCAGCTGAGAACAGTGTGAATTTTCCCTTTACTTGCAGTAGTAATAAATGTATTCCTTAACAATGTCTAAAGCTGCATAGTTCTGGCATCTCCTATTGGAAAACAAAGCCAGGTAGTAGTCCTCCCAAGAGCCTTATCAAATGTTGTCTACAGAACTGATTAGCAGGCCACACTTCTGAATGCTCCAGATGAGGAAGAATTTTGGACATTATGCTTCATGTTTAATAGGTTGTAAAGGATATCTCTTTTTTTTTTGTCATTTATCCTCTAATGCATGCCATTTACATTTAGCTTTTCTGAAAAATTTTCTATCCTCAATGGAATACAAGTTGTTTTCCTTTGCCTTCATTGACCAAATGGTCAGTCCCGACCATCAAGTTTCTGTATCAGGCTAGCCTGTGGTTTCTTTTTTTTTTTAATTTTATTTTACTTATTATGTATACAACATTCTGCTTCCATGTATATCTGCACACCAGAAGAGGGCACCAGTCTCATAACAGATGGTTGTGAGCCACCATGTGGTTGCTGGGAATTGAACTCAGGACCTCTGGAAGAGCAGCCACTGCTCTTAACCTCTGAGCTATCTCTCCAGCCTCTAGCCTGTGGTTTCTTACTCTCAGTCCCTTTGCGTGCCCACTCAACTCCTCTCTGAGAAGAAGACAGCCTTGGACCCTTCAGTGTCTGGTGAGTTGGTTAGGCTAGCATTCCACCTTTTCCACCATCCTCTGTCACCAGCTTCTCAGGGATTGCTCCTGGCTTTACTGCGACCTGGGGCTCCTCCTTCCAGCTTGCTTTTTCTCATGAATTTACCACACTCCATCTTTGGTTCTGTGTCATTTGCATGGCATGCTCTGGAGCTACCATTCCTATTCTTTTTCTTCTCCAGACTCGGGGCCTTCTTTTCTCATAGCAACCTCCCAGCCCACTTCCTGCTTCTTCACTCTGTGTTCCTTTTCTTTTTCTTGGCTGGCTTCCTATAGCTGGTCCCTGGGACTCCTTTGTCACTCTTCTCTGTATACTAGTCTTGATAGTTCTAGCTAACTCACGTTCCAGTTTCTTTGGTAAACACAGAAATGAGATAACAAGATGGGCTACAATGGAAAGAAGATTGCGCCACTGGACCTTCATGTGAGTACAAACAACCATGCTTTTTAGGCACTGATATTTTACAATCAACACAGAAAATTTTATGTTTATTTCTTTCTAAGTATGAAATACTGGGGTGGAACATCTAAGGTGGTTTTTCTTCCCTAAGTATTATAAACCAATCTTGATAAAGAAAGGAACCATAAAACAAACTAGAGAGAAAGTTCTGTTTCTTTAAAAATAATATTTTAAAAAGAGTGTATAACAAGTTATAAAGACTAAGTCAGATTTCAAAACTCATGTTAGCCTGAGACCAGGTCTCAAGGTACTTTCAAACTGCCACCTCTGTCCAGTCAGGCACATGGCACAGGAGGAGCTGAAGGTGTCTGGAGGGGATGGAGAACTCAGCACTAGACTCTCTGAGTTCCCAGCACACGTTTGACTTTAATTCAAGCACTGTCTGATAACTCTAGGACCTTAAAAGATGCTTGTTCTGCATTAAATAGTTTGTGATGCCTCCTGGGACATGTCTCTATGAGGGTGACTTTCAGTTTCTAGTGAATGAAGACTGTCTTCTATATCTCCGTCACAAAATGCCCATTCTTTATCTCATAGAACTCAGACATACTTCCTACAGCTCCTTGTCTGGACACAGCCTCCTGACTCCCCTTTCCCATTCAAAGCCCCCAGCAGGCCCTCCTTCACCTCTTCCAGCGAAGGTAAGTCCAAACTAGTGTGTTATCAGTGGTCTCCTTCAGGGATGACTTTGTCTATAGGACAGAGCCTGATTCCTTAAATAAGAATTCAAGTTATCTAGAAATTTGATGCCATCTACTATAACCCTTTTGATCCCTGTGATTCCTAATCACAAACTTTTTAATGCTCAGAAGATTTGGCTTCTTATAACTATGTGAAGACATTATTATTTCCCTGCCTCTGGCTCCCAACAACTGTCATTCTTTTCTCCTTCATGTGGCTTGAGAATTGTTCAACCTGTTTAGTCTATCTCCTGCGTAAATGTTCTCTGTCCATCCTAGCTTAACTCCCTTCTTTTTTTTTCAGTACTGGGATGGAACCTAGAGCCTTCCATGAGGTAGACAGGAGTCCTACTACTGAGTTGTATGCCATCCCATTTCTCCTTTCTGAGAATGCTTGGTTTTTGTTATTTACAGCATGCATTTGGTAATCTGCTTTCTTTGGTGACACGACAATTTATGTGCATGTATCTGTGTGCTATATTTTGAACAGGCTCTAAGAAGACTTTGGTACTGGGAAGATCTGGGTCTGAACCTCCCCAGCTTTGTGAATAATGAACATAATTAAAGATCCTCAGGTCCAGTTTCTTCATCTGTGAAGGAAAGGACTGTGGCCTCCAGAGTTATAATGGAGGGTTAAATGAGATAAAGCTCACAATGGGGAGCACAGTGCCCTGCAAATCATAAATGTTATAGTCAAGACATATGTATTTTACTTTCTGTACCACGATGCCTATGTTAATATTAAAAGACTGAAGACTAAATCAGTGGCTGAAGTGAATTAACTCCACTCCCAAATTTCTGCTAATATAGAGACCACCTTGCTATTTGTGCTGCTCAGAAATGCCCTGCTAAGAAGGTGTAGTACCCAGCAGGTGCTGCTTTGCCTTAATGTATCGGATGTGTTGAGATCTTTGGTTACAGTGTTTTAGAACTTTGATCTGCAGACTTTATAACATTGTTTAGTCACATGTGAGTCTATCTGACCAAGAGCTGGTTAAGTCCTTAAAGCTTATCTCATTTAACCCTCTCAACACCCTGTAAGCAAGCATCCCCGTAGTATACAGAGGTCCCAGAGAGTTATGTAAAATCCCCACAGTGCCACTGCTGACAAGGGTAGACTTCTGGGGTTTGGCTCTCAGTCACATGCTATGGGATGTCTTCCACGAATCCAGAGTGCCCCTGCCAGCTCTGCACTAGGGCTTTCTTTCTTACTGACCTGGTTCCCATCTGCTTCTGTTTTGAGAAGGTCAGTGGATGAGAGTTGGTTGCAGTAGAGGCCTGTGTGTCTTAGTGCTGGATCATTCATCTATTAAAGATAAATAAAAGACCAAGTTATAAGCTAGCTGTGTAAGCTGAAAACCATGTTTTTTTGTTTTTTTGTTTTGTTTTTGATTTTTTGAGACTGGGTCTCCCTGTGTAGCTTTGGAGACTGTCCTGGAACTCATTCGGTAGACTAGGCTGGCCTCGAACTCACAGATATCCACTTGCCTCTGCCTCCAGAGTGCTGGGATAAAAGGCGTGCACCACCAATGCCCGGCTGAAAATCATGTTCTGAATGAGAAGACCAACAAAGTACTTGGGGGACTGCTAACCTAACAGCAATTTATCACACTGCCATTCATCAGTCAGACAGGAGCTCCCTGTGGGTGGAGACTGTGGGGACAGATGCTGGTGCTACACTGTTTCTGACCTAGCTGTTACTTGGAGTGTTTGCCTTGTGAAAATCATGGATTGTCTACTTTTCTGTATATTGTAATATCTGATAGTTGAATAAAAAGTAAATTCTTTTTCTCTATTTCTCTGACTCAGTCTGTCTTAATTTCCTTGTCTCCCTCTCTGTTCTCACATACAGACACACACTCAAGCTGATTCACCACCTCAGTTAAGACTAAGGAACAAAGGTCTGGAGAGGTGTGGTGCTCCTCCTGCAGAGGGTCTCATTTGAGTTCTTAGCACCCATATCAGGTGGTTCAACCCATCTGTGACTCCAGCTCCAGGGGAATCAAGACCTCTGGCATCAGCAGGCACTGTGCTTACATGGGGGTACAAGTACCCGCATGCATGCACACATGCACATACACACACACACACACACACACACACACACACACACACACACACTAAAATAAATCTTAAAAAAGAATCAGTAGCAAAGATCATATTCATACCACTGTCTGAGTCCACCAAAACCTAGATAGGGTAAGAAACATAGGCATTCAAGATACCAGACAAAGGCAATGCAGGACACTGAGCTCTGAGATCTGGGAAACTACTGGGAACTTGCTCCTGTAGCAATTTCCTCGTCTACAGCTGAATGCATCCTTGAGTTAAGAAGCTGATGGAACTCGAATGGCAGAATGTCAAAGGAGAAAAGTCCACAGAGACAGGTCTAGACATGTGCAAGGCCCCCTGGTCTTGGCTCACGATGCAGAGGAAAGAGCTGAATAAATGACACGGGATAATTCCAAAGGATTACACAGGCCTAGGACCAGGTCTCCATCTCAACAGCCAGAGTGGAAAAATGTCAGATTTGGGAGGCAGCAGGAAATACAGTAGATGTAATACGAAGGCAAAATTGGACATAGAATGAATACTTCTTTTGTCCCATAAAATAAAAAGGAAGACCTGAAAGGATCAAATTACTTCCAGGGAACAGAATCATTTCCCATAGCAAAGATCAAAACTACTTATAAGAATATAAATGGTAGGCACTGGAGACATGACTCAGAGGTTAAGAACACTAGCTGTTCTGCCAGAGGTCCTGAGTTCAATTCCTCACAACCATCTGCATTGAGATCTGGTGCCCTCTTCTGGTCTGCAGTGTAGGCATACATTCAGGAACTACACCGTATACATAATAAAGAGATCTTTTAAAAAAGAATATAAGTGGCAAATTTCGTAGTTTTGTATTCAATAGAAAAATTGCCAGTCATATAGAAAACAGACAATTATGAGCCATAATAAAAATGAAAACCAATGAACTGAAATTAATCCCCAAACAGTTCAGGTGATAGGACTGATAGGTGATTTACTGATTAGGTGACAGACTGATTTAAGATAGCTGTAATAATTGCATCCCTGTGTTCAAGAAGAAAGAAGAGCTCTTACTTTGCCATCACGAAGTCCTACAAAGGTAGAGGCTTGGAGTACTCAAGATTCAGTTTCTCATAAACTTACTGCTATACTCAAGGAAGGCATTGCTGGTAGAGGTGTGATGGATGTTAACACTGACTACAGGAGGGACTGAAGAGCTCCCTGAAGATATCTACAATGACCTAGGACATGAATTGTGAAGTTGCTAAAGCCTTAGACAAGCCCACTCTGTGTGCTTGCATCCAACTGTGATAAGCTGACATATGTCAAATTGGTGGAGGTCCTTTGTGCTGAGCAGCAAATCAACCTAATTAAGGTTGATGGCAACAAAAAGCTACGCTTATTGGGTAAGCTTCTGCAAACTGATTGATGGTTGCTGTAGTTGTATAGTGGTTAAGGCTGTGGCAAAGAATCTTAAGCCAAGGATGTAATTGAAGAATACTTCAAATTCAAGAAACGAACAAATTAAAAACCTGGCTCATTCAAGAAAGAAAGAGAGCTGGAAAGTTGTCTTGGTTTCTCATATAATTCATAGGGCAAGATGATTCAGCTGGCAAAGAACTTGCTGCACAAGCCTGATGACCTGAGTTCGATGCCCAGAACCTACATACAAGTGGAAAGGAGGTGACTCGAAGCAGACAGAGGAAAGATGAAAGATATGCTAGCAATCTGAAATAGTAAACAGATTCACCTCTAACATCTACATACTGAAATGTCTGAGATGAAAAACAATGGACAAAATGAGCAGGTTAGACAATGAAAAAAATAGTGAACCTTAAGCTATGGAAATAGAAAGTATTTAAAACAAACACACAAGGGCCTGGAGATGTAGCTCAGTTGAAAGAGTTTTTGTGAGTGTGCAGGAAGTCATGGATTCAATACCCAGCACTTCATAAAGAAATCAGATGGTAACACATGCCTCCAATCATTATATTTGAAGAGGCAAGAAAATCAGAAGTTCAAGGTCATCCTTGGCTGTGTAGTGAGACTGAGGTCAGCCTGGGCTATATGACCCACCCACCGTGTGTGTGTGTTCATAAGTGACAGAACTTCATGCTAAAATCAACCGCCTTCTTCATCCCCAGGATATCACTGAATAATGGGATACCTTCAAATACCTACTATATGTGTGACTGGGGCAGGGGGTAATGACAGAAAAGAAAAGTTTGGAAAAAAAGAAAAGTTTGAAGAATGACTTACATTTTCCTAAATTTGATGAAAATTACACATTTGTGGACCAAGAACAGAAATAAGCCCCAAGAATAAGAAACAAAAGCACATCATAATCAAATACTTAAACTCTGTTACTAAGAGAATAAAATGACAGTGGAAACAAATCCCTCATCAGCATGAGTGTGAGGCAGCATCTTTTCTTTACAAAGTGTGAAGTTAACACTGCCATACTGGGACTCAGGGAAAGTACTTCCAAAGATAAAGCAAACATAAAAAGCCAAAAGAACCAGTAGCAGAGCTGCCCCATGATAAGCACTACAGGAAGAAGGGAATCATACCAGACCAGATGAGAACTGGAATTACACAAAGAACAAAGGAAAGTGAACCTGATCACTACATGGGCAAATATAGAAACATTACTTAAAATTTAAAAACAGTTGCTGTCTGAAGAAAAATAACAACACTGTAGTGAGATATAGAACATATGTAGATACAATATGAATGATAGCATACCATAGGAGTGGAGTATGGAAATAGACTGTTACAAGATTCTTATACCACATATGAGGTGATTTAATATCACTAGAAGATGGCTATGATAAGTGAAAGAATATAAACTATAAAGCAAAGATTAAGATAACCAAACAGTTATATATAATAATGAATAAACCAACAAAGGAGAAAAAACAAAGAAACATTCAATTATACACACAAAAAGGTAAAAAGAGGACAAAGCAAAAACAAATAAGATGGGCCATTTAAACCCAAACATACCATGGGTGGAGAAAGCTTTTAATTCCAGCACTCAGGAGGCAGAGACAGGTAGATCTCTATGAGTTCAATACAAGCCTGGCTTACATAGTGAGTTCTAGGCCTGGCAAGACTATATAGTGATACCCTGTCTCAAAAAACAAAACAAAAAAGAACCCCACTCATACTAATAACCACATTAAATATACATGGACTAACCAATCTAATTAAAAGACAAAGACTGTTGAATTGAACAAAAAGGCAAGACCCAACTATATAAAGAGTACCTGTTAGATATAATATTTTTACCCAATTCATTATATTTTGGTTGGCATATGCCTTTAATCCCAGCACTCAGAAGGCAGAGACCAGCAGATCTTGTGAGTTCAAGGCCAGCCTGGTCTACAGAGAGAGTTCCAGGACAGCCAGGGCTACACAGAGAAACCCTGTCTCAAAAAACAAAAAGAAAAATCATCAAAAAATTTATTACATTTTGTTTTAATATAATAGAGATAGTGAATAATCCTAATAACTGAATAGTAACAAAGATAAAAATAATTCAATTTTGTACCTTTATTTTGCTACAAGATACAGATCACAAGATGGGCATGGAAGTACTCAGTACAGGAAGGTACAGGAAGGAGAGCAGGAGCTCAAAGCCATCTTTATTCACATAGCCAGTTATAGACTAGCCTGGGCTATATAACACCTTATCTCAAAATGAAACAAATCATTAAGTTACTGGGTTCTGTTTTGTCAGGTTTACCATGTAATTCCTAGGAAACAGGGATTTGAAAAAGGAAATCTATACAAGAGTTAGCCTGTGTGTGTGTGTGTGTATTATAATTTTCTGTAAGTTATGGCTACATGCCAACAATCTAGTTCATAATCTGCTTTGTGGAGGCTAATATGAATGATGTAAGTACTCACTCTAGGCAGTCTTTTTTTTTTTAAGAGCTATTTATTATGTATATGGTGTTCTGCCTGCATGTATCCCTGCAAACCAGAAGAGGGCATCAGATCTCATTACAGATGGTTGTGAGCCACCATGTGGCTGCTGGGAATTGAACTCAGGACCTCTGGCAGAACAGCCAGTGCTCTTAACCTCTCTGAGCCATCTCTCTAGTCCTAGGCAGTTATTCTAATAGTCGTTTACAATCATTTTCGATTTAATCATTGTCACCTAAAAATGTGCAGGAGGCTCAAAGATAAATTCCAAACGTGTGACTAGAATGTACTATCCCACAAGAGGCCTAGCACATAAATCCTGCCCTAACTATAATATAAATATCCCAGTAATGTCCATTAGCCATTCACCCTCTGTTTCAGCCTATGTTTTACTTTATTAACTAATCCTGAATATTCTTTTCAATCCATGTTGTCTCTTTCTGTTTTGCTCTGGCTTTGCTGGGGACTGATTCCAGGCCCTCACATGTTAGGCACACATTCTACCCTAGCCCTCAATTCTTATTCTTTCTTTATTTTTATTTAAAAATTTTTGTTTTGTTTTGATTTTTGGAGACAAGGTCTTGCTTGTGTAGCCCTAGCCAGTCTGATATTTGCTATGTAGACCAGACTGGCTTTGAGCTTATGGCAATCCTTCTGCCTTAGCCTCCTGAATCCTGAGATTATAGGTGTGTGTCACCACATCTGGCTTTTCAATATTCATATCCATTCTACCCTGATGACCAAGGTATCCTTATGTAAACAGGCTAGCTGTAGTTGTTTGCTTGTTTGTTGTTGTTGTTTTTAAAGACAACTTCTCCACAACAATTTTCCTGACCAGGCCAGGTCCCTTTCCTTTTAAACACTTACTAATAGTTGTACATACTGGCTTCGTCTGACCTATATAAATAATCCTATAGGAGTTTACCTTTTTTGTTTTTGAGACAGAGCTCCAGAGCTCTAGAGAACTTGCTATGTAGACCAGGCTGGTGTCAAACTCACAGAGATCCACCAACCTCTGCCTAATGAATGCTGGGATTAAAGGTGTGCACCATACTCAGCTCTGGTGTTTCCTCTCTTATGAAGCTGTGCTGTTCTATTATTTGATGGATTCATTGCCCATGTGTTTACTCAATACGTTAATATGTATGTCCCATGGAACTATCTTTATGAATAACAAAGAAAAGGTGTCCAGAGAATCAGTGTCAGCAGGGTGGTAAACTCCTTGGCCTCCAGGCTCAGAAGAAGAGGTGGAAAGACTGTAAGAGCCAGAGGTTGGGGAGGCTGAGACAAATCAGTGTTCTCTCAACAGGACATGGCTGCTGTTCTCATGAATCCACAGCAGCTGTGGTTTCCTCCATAAGACAGAGGCAGTCAACATTCTAGCATTCTAGCTCACAAGTCCCCACCTCTAACTGAAGATCTGTTGACAGCTGATGCCCTATGGGAAGGGAGAGACAGTCTTTTGAAGGGTGTGACCTCTGGAAGGTGGACCAAACTCTGCTAGATGGCACTACATTTAGGACTATGTGGTCAGCACAGATTGTCATAGTTAATTATTTAAGAATGGGGGCAGTGTTACAAAGTTGGGAGGGGTGGGGAGTTGGAGGGTGAAATATAATCAAAATACCATATATGAAATTCTTAAGAAATTAATAAAAATGTTGCATTGAAAAAAAGAAAATATATTCGGCATATATAGGTGTATTCTAAACCAACGTGTGTACTGCTTTTCAATAAGTGAAAATGTAGAATTTTGTGAAACTAAAATCTAACTTATAAAGTTTATCAAAGTGTGTGTGTGTGTGTGTGTGTGTGTGTGTGTGGAGGAGGAGGGGTCAGAGGACAACTTATAGGAGTCATTGCTCTCCTTCTACCATGTGGGCCCTAGGGGTCCCAGGGACTGAACTCAGGTAGTCAGATCTGGCCATCAAGCACCCTTATCCATTGAGCCATTCCTCTGTCCATTCTCTCTTTTTTATTTTATGTGCATTGGTATTTTGCTTATATGTATGTCTGTGTACCACATACATGCAGAGGCCAGAAGAGGGTGTCGGATCCCTTGGGACTGGAGTTACAGATGGTTGTGAGCCACCATGTGGGTGCTGAGAATCAAGTCTTGGTGCTCTAACTACTGATCCCCCTTTCTATCTAGTAAGGATGGGTAATGAAGACAGTGGGAAGGACTAAAGAAGCACCGTTCTTTCCAGTAATACCTGGTTCTCCTTGGGTACTAACTGTGCTGTGTTTTGTGTGTGTGTCGAAAGTGTGCCAGCCAGCTGCTTACCTGCTCAGGGCACACAGTATTCATCCCCGGCATCTGCAAAGAGCTCATTTGCATCTGGCCCATCATTGGATTCATGTTCTGAACGTTTGCATTTCCACCTGCCATGGACACGGTGATGCTCATGTTGTTGTACACTCCTGGCTGTGCGGGAGATGGCTGGTTCTGGACAGCTTGGCTGAACACACTGTTAACTCAAAAACAACACAGATTACATGCACTGCTCATGAACATGCGGTTAATGAGACAGATTTTTTTTATTAGACAGAATTCTAAATAAAATGTTTTCTATTTTTAAATACATGTAAATCTATATCTTATATATTAAAGCAGATCATAATTCATGTATATCCTGAATTCTGTCCAATGGACTTAATAATAAAAAAGGGCTCATGTCATGTTCTGTCCTCAGGGACGAACATAGGATACATTTCACATCTTTCCCAGGAAGCTACATGTAAGGGCAGCCATATTTTTCAGAGGGCTTGCTTTACTGACTTCTTTCCTTTTTCATGGTCAGGTTCTAGATTAATGCTATTCCAAAGATTTCAAATGTAAAGTAAGTGTTTTAGTAGTTAAAATAATTTGGAGTAATTCCAAGTAAATTCATATTGGAACTTTATATTTGACACTTGAAAATTCTCAATGACACAACTGTATACTTCTAAAAGAAAATAATATAAAATTGTTTTTTATAAGATCCAAAAATACCAAATATTTTGATTATTACTAAATTGTTATTTCTGGTGAAAGTGATTCCCAAAACAGTTTCCCCCATTGTTACTTATTTAACCCTTAGCTCTCCAGTGGTAAGTAGGATACCATGACATTTATAGTTTCAGTTCATTAAGGTAATCACACTGAAATCAATAAGCCAAAAAAAGTCTGTCCATCATGTCTGAAGAAAAGCAGCAATTTCCTACCCAAGTTAATTATAAAACACTGAATATTATATGCCTTAGAGTCAGTCAGTGATGCATCTATGGACCTTTAATGTCTGCACAGTGTGTATGCTTGCTAGGCAGTGTTCCCACAACTAAAGGTACTAAATACATCTATTAAACGATGTTCACTTATTTTGCCTTAGATGGTGTTCATCTGTCAACTGGTAAACAAGTCATCTCTGCATGGAACGAGGCTCTGTAAGTTAACACACGCCGAAGTTCTAAGCACTGCGGTGATGTCAAATTGAAGAAAGCTCAGGGCTTAATTTTCTTTTGATTTACACTTGGAACTATATTTTAGCTTATGTTCCTTCAGATGTTCTTAGTTCCATTTTACTTTCTTCCACCAAAGGAAGAAGATAGGACCCCCGTGGCCTTGATCTCTATTCTAGGTCAGCTAGGCTCCCTAGCAACTTAAGTCTAATTCTCATGCACCCTGCATTCCTATCTACTTCATGGCAGTTATCACTGTTTTCTTGAGGAGCACTACCCATCTGTCAATCCTTAGGAAAGAAAGAGAAAGAGGAAGACACTGGTCTTGAGTGGTTTCCATAGACATCACGTGTTAGTAACAACCAAAGAGATCCTTGTTTAAGTAAGACTAAGAAACAACAATACGATGTGAATTTTACAGTGGTCCTAAGCACTGGAACTTTCCACCCAGAAAAGTGTTACGTGGAGACACAGGCCTGTTCCAGGACACAGGTTTGCTGTAACTACTAGAGTTCTGACGTCCTGCCTTGGAACTCTGGCTATAGCAGAGACAGGTGGCATCATGTGACAGTTCAGGACACAAGTGATGTGTCTTGACTTACAGTGTGTTAAATGCAATAGGTAAGTGGAGCAATGACATCATTTGTTGGTTTGTTTGATGTAAGATGTGGAAAACAGAAAAGTTTTTCTTCTGAACAACTAGAATGGAGTTGTTGTGTATTAAGACGTAAAGAAGTAGAAGAGCAGGTTTTAGGAAGAGTATCGGTTTAGTTTTGTCATGTTAGGTTTATGATGTCTAAGTGTAGATGTCAATTAGGCAGTTGGACATACAGTATAGTATTTAGGGGAGATGTGTAGGCTAGAGATTAAATCTTGACTGTAATAGCATAAGCATATAGATATTTGCTACAGAAAATCTAGAAGGAGAGAGAGAGAGATGGGGTAAATGAGAAAACAAATATCCAAGTGTTTATAGGCCCATGTGTCAACCTGGGGCCAGCAAGGTGTCCTCTTCAGGATTATCACCTACTTTCTTTGGAGTAGGATCTTTCATTGGCTGAAGCTTACCAATTAGACTAGCATGGCTAGTCAGGGAGCTCCAGGGACCCTCCAGTCTTGGGTTGTAAGAATGTGCCACCGTGCCTGGCATTTTTATGTGGTTTCTGGAGTTCAACCTTGGGTCCTTGTGGTTTGCAAGGCAAGTACTTCACTGGTAGCTATTCACTTAGCCTCAACACTCACTGTTTTTTCATGACAGTGTACCATGCAGTTCATGTTGGCCTTGTATTCACTAGGTAATGAAAGACAACCCTGAACTTCAAATCCTCTTGCCTCGACTTCCCAAGTGCTGAGATTACAGGCTTGCCACAACACCAGCCTTAGGATTGGATGCTACAGCCAGGGAACAGTAGCTACGAGGATGAATTCCTGGGCTTGCATGGAGGCCAAGGAGATGATCTCCTAGCAAATGATGGCCTCCAGCAAAAGACAGTAAGAAGTAGAAGGGAAGTCACCAAGAGCAAGAGAGTAAGAAAGAGATGTTCCAAAGTGCAAAAGAAGGAAAGAACTTAAAAAAAAAAGAAAAGGTAAACATGTCAAACGCTGCTGACAAGGACTGTACCCGCTTTATGGAGGATGCTAACCACCTTGGCAGAACATTTCTGGTGTAGTGGTAAAGATGCACCTGACTGGCTCGACAGGGTGTGGGAGGAAAAGAGGTGAGCAGAGCACAGTCTAAAGAATTAAACTGTAAGGTGGAACACAGAAACAGGTTAGGACCTGTCAGCATGGCTTCCCCTGGCCATTCTTTTTCCATTCTTTCCCTAGCTCTCTTCTCTTCTCTTTCTTCTTTACTTCCTTCTCATTCTCTATCCTTCCTTTCTGTTTCTAGGGAACTACCTCAGGGCTTGTCTGTGCTAAGCAAGAGTTCCCCTGCTGAGTTATTCTGCTAGCCACTGTCATATTTAAATTAATCACACAGGTGCCTCCAGTTGGGTTTCATTAGAGAGTTGCCTGTCTAAGTGCAGCAGAGGGAGAGAGCTAGGCAAAGGAGCTGCATGCATACAAGGGAGCATTTAGAACGATGGACAGTGGAATACAAGTGATGTTAGGAGGTTAGGGTTAGAACGCATCAGGAGGCTATTCTTGCATGTTTCAGAGATGGCTCCACTCCCATCCCATTTACACCCAGACCTTACTGCGAGCCACACAGTTCTCCTACAAAAGACTTCCTCTCTCACCTTTCAGTGAACTTTAAGAGAATGTGGTTTTATGTTTTCAACTTTAACTGCCTTACTTATTATGTTGTCAGACTAAATGGCTTCCCTGTCATCAGAACCAAGACACAACCAAATTAAAATCCTTATAAAATCAAGTGATGTGTGAAAAGTTCAGCATTCAGAATTAAAAAAATAAAAAAAAACTTTAGTGAGATAATTTTATAAGCTAAACGGGTAAGATGAGGCCACTAAAAATACAGGCATGCACGAGGAGGTGAGGCAGAATGACTTAGGAAGCCTCGAGATTGCTGGTTATTGTAGGAGGTCTTTCAAACACTCTGAGTGGAATGAGGCTATGAGCCCCTCTGCTCAAATGAACTCCAGCACTTTACTAGTGTGGCTTTAAGACATTATCTACTCTATTTTCAATAAAGAGGTTTTCTTACAATCTGGAGAATGGATTGTGGATATCAACTTTGAATTTTTTCTGAGATAATACAATATTTCTTCCCCTTTGAAGAAAATGTACATCTGTCCTAGAAAAGCTGTTACGAATAAGGGTGGGCCACATCCCTCAGGTGTGTGAGGACTCGGGTAAAAAGGCCAGAGGCCACTAGATCCTTATACTGTAAATACACAAACTGACCTAAATGATGAGTTGATACTTTAAGCATTTAACAATCATTTTCCTTTGCTGATAACAAGAGACAGTTCCTTCTAGTACACAGATGGATTGTAAACACACAGTCACCTTAAGGAAGTATGGCTTTTCTTATGAGCTACAGAGTGCCAGGGATTCTCATACAGAAAAACTATCCCCTTACTTGTTGTTTCCCATTGTTCCTTGTTGCCAGGCCTTCATGTCTGGTGACTGGTACCCAGAAGCGGGTGGAGTTTGTTGGAGCAGAGAGCTTTGAGGAGGAGGGATTGGCATCGGCACCATGGAGCTCCCAGGGCTTAGAGATGGGGCAAAGTTGGCCTCCCCTTGGGGAACCAGTCCTGAAAATTGACACACGTTAACTGATGTAAATACACTATAAATGTATCACATTATAAAATAATGATAATAAAAAGCACCTTCTATAATTTATGTAGAAATGCCTTCTTTCTTTCTTTCTTTCTTTTTTTTTTTTTTTTTTTTGGTTTTTCGAAACAGGGTTTCGAGCCTATCTTGGAACTAGCTCTTGTAGACCAGGCTGGCCTCGAACTCACAGAGATCCACCTGCCTCTGCCTCCAGAGTGCTGGGATTAAAGACGTGCGCCACCACCACCCGGCTTAGAAATGCCTTCTTTAACAGAGGAAAAATTAAGGAAAAGTGGTTTTTTAAAAGATGGCAGGAAATCCTAGTACAAGTAGATAAATAAGCCTGAAGTTTGGAAGGAGTGCTTTTAGTTCCAGTGATATTGATTTGTAGAACAGGACTAATATTTGATCTTGTTTTTTTCTTTTTGTGCTAATAAAAGTTTTCAAGTGCAAAAAGAATAAACATACATTGTAGATTACTTGTCTAATAAAAAAAAAGGAAAGGAAAATAGTCAAGAAAAACATACTTGTGAAATGCAAAATCATCAGAAAGTTGTTGCCACTCTTCCCTAAGCTTCTTTGTGTGCTATGCTTCCCTCCCCCATCTTTAAAAAAGCTTTACTTATAAACATGAACATCACCATGGGATCCATAAAATTCAATGACTTTAGTGAATGTGCAGAGCTGAGTGACTGTTATCACGGTGCAGTTTAGGCATCTGCATCACACTTCATTATCCTGTGCCTGTTTTTAATGGATGATTCCCACTCTCACGCAAAAAGCAATCTGCAATGTGTCTCCATATAAACTGGTTTCTGTTTTCAAGAGAGAGTCTGAAGAATTCCAGGCTGGCCTTGAACTTATTACAGAGTCAAGAATGACCTTGAACTTCTGACCTTCTTGTTTCTACCTCCTTAACTGCTGAGAGTATAAGAGTGTATGTAACCATGTAAAGTTGATGTTCAGGGCCTGTGCAAGTTAGACAAGCATTCTTCCAATGGAGCTGAATCTGCAGACTTCATAGGGATATCACCATATACATCATATATGTGTCTGGCTTCTTTCACAAAGCATAGTACTTTTGGAACTTAACCATCTTGTAGCATTTGCCAGCTCAGGGTTCATTGCTTTTTAAAAATAGAAACATGCTTACCCACAGACATCAGTATAACTTAAAAAGCAATTGATATAAAAATAGGAGTTTATCTATAGCCTTCTTATTCTGTTCCAGTGATATATATCACTCTGTGTGTGTATGCGTGTAAAGTATTTGAAATTAGGCAGTTCTCTAGTTATGTCTTTCATACACAAAACTGTTTTGGTTACTCTAGTTCCTTTAAGTTTCCATATACATTAGAATGTATAATGTAGGATGTTTTCAATTTTGCTAAAAACCATGTTGAAATTTTAGATTGCAATGGATTATAGGATCAATTTCAAGTGAATTATTAGTATTTTTTTAAACTCTGCTTTTATGAGGATGGATGTTTTGCCTGTATGCATGTCTGAGCACCACATGTATGCAATGCCCATGGAGGTCAGAAGAGGGTGTCCAATATCCAGGGACTGGAGATACAGACAGTTGTGGGTGCTGGGACTCAAACCAGGTCCTCTGGAAGAGCATCCTGGTGCTCTTAACTGCTGAACCATCTGTCTATCCTTTATCACAATTAGATTTTTGAGACAAGGCCTTTCTGTGTAGTCCTGGCTGTCCTAGAACTTATCATGTAGACCAGGATGGCCTCAAACTCACTGAGATCCACCTGCCTCTGCCTCTTGAGAGGTGGGATTAAAGGTGTGAGGCACCACATCCAGAATACTTACACTTCTTTAATCTTGAACAGTTTCCACTGTCATTCTCTTATGTAATTTTTAATCAGCTATTCACCCCATCTACTATGTTTTTCATCTACCCGCCTCTGTAAATTTGATTTCTATTTTACTTATACTATGTACTATTTAGTATGCTCAAGCTTCCTTCTAACTTAATGAACATACAGAACACATTCATAGTTTCTAAGTCCTTAAAGTTCCTAATCATTTTAATATCTGTGTAGTTTTTATTAGTGTGTATAAATTATATAAATACTAGGTCTCACTATGACATTTTTACATATGCATATAATATATTCACTTCTGTCATTATCTTCTCTCCCTGGTCCCCTTGTCTTCTCAAATATTCTGGGTTGGGTTTGATGGCTAATTTTTCTCATTATTAAATTTTCCTGCTTCTTTGCATGTCTGATGGTTTTTAAAGCCAAACTTCAGATTCTCTGAATTTTACCTTTTGAAGAGCTGGATTTTTTTAATTATACAATTTTTAATTTAAATTAGAAACAATCTTGTTTTATATGTCAATCCCAGTTTCTTCTCCCTCCCCTCATCTCTCGCCCCCTATTGACTCCCTATTCCATCCCCTTTCTGCTCCTCAGGGAGGGCAAGGCCTTCCTTAGGCTAAGGTAGGAGTCCCTTAAAAAGTGTTTCTTTTCATGCTTTTATTATGCTAGTACTGTTTTCTTTTACACGTGTTTCCCTAAGAAAATGTATTTCACAGTCGAAGGCTTTTAAGACAAAGTTATAAAAGTCTAGAAGAAAAGAATGCCATAAGCAACTCATAATTTAGTATGTTTAAATATACTTAATATACTCATGTATATTTTTAAAAATTATTTATTTTTTTAATGTGGGAGTGTCTGTACATATGTATATGGACCATGTGCATGCCTGGTGTCTGCAGAGGGTAGAAGACAGCGACAGATTGCCTGGAGCTGGAGTTACAGACAGTTGAGAGCTGCCATGTGGGTGCTGGGAATTGAACCCAGGTCCTCTGCAAGAGCAGTGCATGTTCAGCCCCTTCATAACGCTGACCACAAGCATGTTACTATGTTCTTATGTCTTTATAAATACAAATCCCTGTATATAATACTCTACTGTGTTCTGTCACTGTTAATGGTCTTTTTATCTTTTTGTGTGATTAATCTGTCCAGAGATGTAATTTACTCACTTTATATTTTTCACAGGCTATAATTTAAAGAATACTTTAAATTTTCTGTGAAAGCTGTAATCTGTAATTTGTATAGTAAATTTCTAAACTTTCTTTCATTTAATGCTTAACTATTTTTTAAAAACTGGATATAAATAAAGCTACGTATTCCTTATCTATATGTAACTCAAACTCTAGAAAATAATTTAGATTACATGGAGAAATTTTTCTTTCACTTATAATTCTTGAGGGTACATTTTTGTATTTGACATAACTTTCACTTTTATGTGGATGATTTCTGTATGAATCTACATTTAAAATTTTCTTTGCTTGAAGTCTTAAAATATTTGTTTGATGTATTTGTTGTTAATTTTATATGTGATGAAATAATTTCTTTGAGAAAAAAAGGTATATCTGGGAAGAGAAAAGATACAATGTTCTAGATATTAAGCTACAGAGTTAAAATGAGCAAATTAGAGAATCCAAGGACATTGCAATTCTTTTTTTTTCTTTTTAGATAGGGTCTTAACCCAGACTAGCTTTGTAAGGGACACGTAGCTCAGGATGACCTTGACCTTCTGATCTGCTTCCACCTCCCAAGTGCTAGGACTACAGGTATGTGCCACCATGCCTGGTTTGCATGGTGCTAGGGCCTCATGCATACTATTACCAACTGTGCTAAATCCTTAGCCCCCAATACCATGCTTTTTGATGTTTCTTCCTGCTCTATACAACATGTATGTTAGAATGCAACTGGAGTAACAGGTGTTTACAAGCCAGCATGTAGTGCTGTGAACCAAACCTGGATCCTCTTCAGGAGTAGCTAGTGCTCTTAACCCTGAGTCATTGCTCAAGGCCCCACCCCCAGTTTTTAAATGATTTTAAAAGAGGACTTTTAAAAGTAGTTTATAACAAAACTGAGTGGAAAGTGCAGAACCCCTGCACTCTGCCATTTTACATGTACAGCTTCCCAGTCCCCAGCTTGTACCAGTATGGGGCTTTGCTTACAGTTGACTGACCTACACTGACATTGTTATTATCCAGAGTCCAGCAGAAAGAAGAACTTGGCCAATAAGGAGTCTGAGGTAGAGTTGTATCTCTGGGCTCAGTTGTGTCAAATTTACTGGCAACGGAAATAGAAGCATAAAGCAAACATAGTTGAAAAGCCCTTGCATCTGTGTTTCCTTACAATGTGCTAAATGAATTTCCTTCTCCTCCCTTCCCAACTCTATCTTCCTCCCTGCTCTCTTATCCTGCCCTTCCTTGTACTGCCTTGCAATCCCTCACTTCCATCTTTCTTTTTTTGAGGGATCTGAAAAAGGTTGAGCTTTTCTGGAACTTGGATTCCACCAATTTAAAACCTGGTTTCAGAGCCCTGTGAGCTGGCTCTGTCACTTGGGAGCACTCTACCATCCAGAGAGTAAAGATCACACACTTGCATCCTGAAACACTGCTATTCAAGGAAAAGGAACAGATTTACAGTATTGTTTCCAGGCAGCCATTTCATGTCAGTGTGCAAGCCGGTAAAGCTGCCCTTCTTGTTGCGTCACCTTCTGAGTTTTGCTTACATTGTGAATATAATACAAAGAAAAGTTACAGTTTGTAAAAGGTTTTTAGGGGTGGAATGCATGCTGCCTGCACATGCCCGCCAGTCAGCTGCCTGCTCATGGGATTCTTCTCTTAGAAGCCTTAGAACTCATGTTTAGTTCATTTAAGGAGTTTTTTTTTTTTTCAGCAATTGGTCGTTAATTTTTCATAAATATGACTAGAACATGATAGATTAATCAAGTATGTATTATCACTACTGCCTTTTAGAATTTCAGAGTAATAAAAAATAAAAAAAGATCATTGTCTAGGATAAAGAAAGTGGAAAACACTGCAAAAAGATTAAAAAAGAAAACTTCTATAAATCAGAATATTCACTGTAGAGTGGGTCATCTTACTTAGCTAAATGTGGTATCATCAATAAGAAGTCTGAGATACTTGGTAAATATTAATTATCCTTATATAAACTATCAACAAAATCATCCAATGGCTCTGAGTTAATCCACTAAAACATGCCAGCTGAGAAAAATTTTGAGTAGATTTCATAGGATTCAGGAGGGAAAAGTAAGTGAATTTGCTTTGTACGAAAAATGTTAAGTGTCTTAGTCCCCGGATTTATTAATCACTCAACCATTCAGTGGTAAATGAGCCTGGAGCCTGTGTCTCCTGACTAGTAATCTTTCTTCTGCAGCATATGCCCCAAGGTCTGGGCATGAGCAAAGCAGGACCTGTATCTACAGGTGGATTGGAAAAGCAACAGAAGCACTGCATACCTGATCCCGGATACTGGAAGACATTCTGCTGCATCTGAGGATTGATGCCAGTGCCAAACTGTCCTCCCATGTTTCCTGACATGCCTCTGTTCACCATGCTGCTGCGGGTGGCCAAGGACGCCTCAGGGTTGGCTGCCAGCTGAGAAAAAGGGCTGGTAGAAGCAGGTGGGGTTCCTGGATTTGTACCATAGTTTGGTGGGTAGGGGAACTGCTGGGGAGCACCCTGAGGAAGACGGGGGTTCCCCATCTGAACTGGCAGTCCAGATGAAGGAGGGATGCTGTTCCCAAAACTTTGGTGCCTCATGAGCATGGCTCTTTGCTGCTGTATAATCTGCCTCTGTCGATGCTGCTGACTGTACAATTCCCGTTGACGCTGTGCCAACATCTGAGCATTCAGGGGAGGCTACAAAGAAGGAAAAATACCTTTTAAAAATATTGATGATTTATTTTTACTTTTTATAGCAATTTTTTATAGAATCTTTGGATATTTCACATCATGCACCCCAATCCCACTCATTTCCAGTTGCTCCATATTTGCCCTCTACCTTTGAAGCCTCCCCGTGAAAAGTAAATAAAAACTAAAATAAAATAAAAATTCAAAAAGAAAAGGAAGGAAAACAGAAACCAAGAAGAAAACCATCTTGTTGACCCCTCTGAGCAACGACCTGCTCTTCTATCAACCTCAGCATTCTGTGCATGTACCATTCTGTTCCTCCATCTTTCCCACATCAAGGAAAAATATCTGATTAAAATTATTATAATCATCTACCTATTCTAGGAAGCTTATAAGATAAAGCCTGGTAGCTTGGAGCAAAATAAAATGTAGCAACCATTAGGCTACAAAGGAAGCTAAAATGGTAAGGGAGGATCCCTTAAGTAAAATCACAAGGGAAAAATAAATCAAGTATATTTTATTTTAAAAATATTTTATTTATTTTATGTGTATGAGTGTACACAAGGAATGCAGGAACCTGATGAGGTCAGAAGAGGGCATCATCCCCTGGAACTGGAATTACAGGTGGCTGTGAGCCACCATGTAGGTACTGGGAACCAAACCAGGGTCCTCTGCAAGAGCAGCCAGGGCTTTTAACTGCTGAGCCATCTCTCCAGCTTCTTAGTACATTTTATAGGTCACAAGTAACTAATAAATGCTAAGATATTATCTATTAGCTGTTTAAACACAAATTCAAAACTGAATATCAAAAAGAACTACATAAGAAAACTCAAAGTAAATGTTAACTAGTTTTGTGATACTGGACACAAAAATCACTGAGACAAACTGAGCTTGATGAGTTCACCCTAACACAGTGGGACTATGAGTTCACCCTAACACAGTGGGACTATGAGTTTACCCTAATGCAGTGAGACTATGAGTTTACCCTAACACAGACTGAGTTCACCCTAATGCAGTGAGACTTCCATTTCTAATGCTCTTCTCTGTTTCTCTAGAGAGGCAGTCTTCCCCCTTCCTCATTGTCTTTACTGCTGCACTCTGTTTAAATGAATAAAGTATGATTGAAAGTGATGTTGATTTCTTTCATTATTCTTTTCTGTATTTCTCAAACTATATCTGTAATAAATAGGTATAACCTTTATAAATAAAGGAAAACTTATAAATATCATTAAAATGTGGAAAACTACAAATTGGAAGATTCAGTGCCTAACAAATTACCATTTAAAAAGAAAATAATTAACTAGAAATAAGATCATTAGCAGAAGTAAATGGAAACAGCTATTTTATATCATTATGCAGCATAATAATACTCTAGGCATTATCATAAGTGGCTTAATAGCTTCACGATTATGGATGAGGAAAGAGGTGGTAAATTAGGCTGAAACCACTTTTCAGTTTTCCCATGAAAAGCAACATGGCATATCAATAAAGCCTTCTTTAGAAGGTGTCATTTTAGCCTGATATGTATATATATATATATATCTTCCTTAAAATGAATCTGCTGACTAGATGTCGTCCACTTTGGAAAAACTGAAACATGGTTTTCTGGAAGAAACTTGAATTGTTGAAGTGAGGTCTTGTTTCCATACAACCTAATTTCTCCTACATGGGATCCAACTCTGAAACTTACAACTTAAAAGACCAAGAAACTTGAATGTGGACTTGTGAGGAACTCATATCTGTTTTTGAGAAGCAGCTTCATCAGCACCACCCCTTTGATTAGTGGTAGCTTCCTGTATTTGTCCCAAGTTTATCAAGTTTGCCAAGAGATTTTTGAAGATTTATTTTTACCATTTTGTTTTATTTTAAAGATTCTTTATTTTTATGAGTATGAATGTTTTGCGTTCATGCATGTCTGTGTACCATGGGCCAGAAGAGGGTGTCAGATTCCCCTGGTACTGGAGTTACAGCCTAATTGAGCTGCCACGTGGATGCCGGGAACTGAACCTGGGTTCTCTAGAAGAGCAGTCAAAGCTCTTACTCACAAAGCCATTTCTCCATTTCTGTTTTGTTTCTTAAGATTTCTTTATTTATGTATTTTATGTATATGGTAATGCTTTGCCTTTATGTATGCCTGAACACCACAAGAGGGCATTGGATCCATTATAGATCAGATAGGTGTGAGCTGCCATGAGAGTCCTGGGAATTGAACTCAGGATCTCTGGAATAGCAGCCAGTACTATTAACCTTTAAGCCATCTCTCCAGTACCATATTTTTATTGTTTTTAATTATGTAGAGGTGTGCATATCTGCACATGGGTATGTGCACATGAGTGCAGGTACTCCTAGAGGTCACAAGTGTCAGATCCCTGGAACTGGAGTTACAGATGGTTTTGAGAAACCTGACCTGTATGCTGGGAATTGAATGTGGGTCCTATAGAAGAACAGCCAGTGCTTTTATCTGCTGAGCCATCTCTCCAGCCCATGAAGGGTTTTGTTTGACTATGATTCTTCTTTACAATTCTTTTCTCTCAATACTTATAGCACCTTGGTTTAAGAAAACTTAAGTTGCTGAAGTAAAAATATTAAAAAATATATGGAAGGCCACCCAGGCTTTTTTGTTTGTTTGCTTTTTTAAAGAGTGAAGCCCCAAGGATAGTATGGTTTTGCCAGTTATTCCAGATTGGTCTTAAACTTTGGATTCTTTTGCTTCAGCTTCTTAAGTACTTGTGATTACCATACCTGGATCCACCCAGTTCTTTCTTTCCTTCCTTCCTTTCTTCCTTCCTTTCTTTCTTTCTTTCTTTCTTTCTTTCTTTCTTTCTTTCTTTCTTTCTTTCTTTCTGGTTTTTTTTTTTTTGAGGCAGGATTTCTTTGTAGCTTTGGAGGCTGTTCTGGAACTTGCTCAGTAGACCTGGTGGTGCCACACCTTTAATCCCAGCACTTAGGAGGTAGAGACAGGCAGATGTCTGTGAGTTCATGGGCAGCCCAATTCTTCTAAAAGTGTTTACTGTGTTATTGTGCATGTGAGTGCATGTGTGCCATACTGCATACACACACAGGTCAGAAGACAACTTTGTTGGGTGGATTCTTTCCCTCTGGAGAATTCAGGTTGCCAGGCTATGACAAAAGCGTCTTTACCCACTGTGCCATCTCACCGGCCCTCATACAGTTATTTTCAAGTATAAAATTCTATGACTTTAGGTTTATAAACAAGGATCTTTAAAACAAATATAACTAGAAAATGTTGATGTTTAGGCTCGTCATGGTGCATGGTTTTCTACTTGACCATCTAGCATCATGAAACAATAACAAAAACAGTGAAACGAAATACAGAACATTTGCCTTTAGATGAAATACCAGAAAGAGCATGACAAGTAGACTACCAATTCATTCTAGAAGCTCCCAGGCCATTTCATCAACACTCAGCCAACCTGGAGAAGTTTACCAATGCCAGGCTCTGCTTTACCTGAGGCGTGATCTGCTGCTGCATGCCTGACCTCATGTTCATGCCAACAGGGGCAGTTGCTGCAAACTGGTTCAGGATCGCTTGCCGGTTTTGGTGCATCAGCTAAGGAAAATGGAGACAAGGAAGGGTGACACTTCTACAGTCAAGCATGGCATGACATTAAAGGTAGCGCAGGCTTTACTGATCAGTGAAGCTTTTTAGTAGTGTGGTTGGTAACACCTTCCATTCTACTTGTCAAAAGACCAATAACTCCCACTGTTTATCACACAAGTGTTGCTGACAGGACATTTATAGGCAGGATATAAACATCAATATACACACATGCAACATTAGTGTACTTCAGAGAGCACGTGAATAGTTACTTCAGGAAGGATGGTATTAGATGAAAAGACCTTAATATATCACGAATGAAAAGCAAGTATGAAGTGAGGTTAGCCCTGCAAAGGTCTGGAAGAGAAATGGAAAGCAGCATGCTCATTTGGATCTTTATATATACTTGGGGAAAATCCAATGATAATCTGATATCATTAGCCAGAGAGAATTACATAAGAAACAAATGCTCTGAGAAAATGGATTATTTATTTAACTCGAAAAAGTAATCACTTTAAACCCACATTTCCCAAATTGGTGTTCTAAAGAACATTGTTCTGCAGGATATTAATAGATGTGCCAGGAAAATGGCATACTGTGCTGTAGGACATATTGGAAATGAGGGTTACATAAGGTGAAACAGATTTATTTACTGCAGTAATTTTATGCGCCTTTAATTGGCCAAAGCACACTGTGCATCTCCAAGAAGGGTAGACTGCAACTTGCTCATCACAAATCTTTTTTTCTGATTTATAACTATCAATATTTATCTTCGAGAATAATCTGTAGGGCACTGGTTTGGAAGCTCAGTCTAGGCATCCCTTCACTTCATCAGGTAATAATAAAGTACACCTGGAAAATTTCATTGTAGCTAATCCATAGATCAAACTTTCTTCCTCAATATAATTTCGGAAGAATAACCCCTTTGAAGGGCTAGTAACAATAACACTATTACTACATTGTTTGTTGTTTTTATTCTTGTTGCTGCAGTGATGGGAACCGACCCTTGCACATGCTATGCAAGTACTCTGCTTCTGAGCTATACTTAGTTGTCACTGTTACCCAGGTAGGTTTTAAACTGCTGGGCTCCAATGATACTCCTGCATTGGTTTCCTGTGTAGCTGGTAATAGAGGCATATGCCATGAAATTCAGCAATATGTTACCTGATGTTTATTTAATATTTTGCAACTTGCAAATTATATAAATGAATAATTATGGACAAGTTTTATTGAACTATATATAAGAAGAAAATCTATTAAGAGTTTTATAAAAATAAAAATCCAGCCAGGTAGTGATGGCTCATGCCTTTAATTCCAGCACTTGGGAGGCAGAGGCAGAGGCAGGTGGATATGAGTTTGAAGTCAGCCTGGTCTACAGAGCTAGTTCCAGGACGGCCAAGGCTGTTACACATAGAGGGACCCTGTCTCAAACAAACAAAATAAATAAATAAAACCCCACACGAGCAGTAATTCAGTTTCTTCTTGCCTAACAGCTTATGTCTTAATTCTGGATTCATTTATTTTCTGACTTACATTAGATCAGAAAAAAACAGACTTTGAGGAAAAGTTAATACAATATATAAATGTTAAAATACAAATTCCAGGCCTAGTGGAATAAGATAAAACATTCACAACTGTTTAAAAAAGAAGTCAAAGGAACTCTTGGTATCTAACCTATGCACTTCCTACACGCAAAAGACCATGGCCATAAGTATACAGAAAGCTGGAAAACACTTCCCACCTAGAACAAGCCCTCTAGGGTAGAGCCCTGGCATTCTCTGCTGCATTCTTACGCCATGAATATTCTTTGTAGCACTCTGCTCATCAGTCCTGCCACTTCAGGAACAAATGGAGGCAAACCCAGCTTTCCCCCTGAACTGAATATGAAACATTGTTTCACTAATTCAGGATACTGACCTCATTCCCTGGCCAGCCTTGCTTGTGCAACCTTCAACTTGAGACCATATTTTCTTTTCTTTATTTTTTTTTTTGGGGGGGGGGCTCGAGGCAGGGTTTCTCTGTGGCTTTGGAGGCTGTCCTGGAACTAGCTCTTGTAGACCAGGCTGGTCTCAAACTCACAGAGTTCCACCTGCCTCTGCCTCCCAAGTGCTGGGATTAAAGGCATGTGCCACCAACGCCTGGCTGAGACCATATTTTCTTAACTTCAGCTTGTGAATTGAGGATATATGCATATCTCTACATGTACCTCTATTAGTTTTGACTTAGCACTTAGCACTTTAGCACAGTGCCTGTAGTGTGATCCAATGTTTCTGGCAGACACAAACATAGTCAGTTTTGGCTACTTAAATTCCTTGTATGATTTACTGTTTGTATCTTTTAGAGTAGAGTAGCACCCCAAGTGTGTTTAATTAAGATGCCAGCATTTCTATGATTATTTTCTTTTCTGAAAGTGTACAACAGATCTGAGTATGATGACACTCACCAGTAGTCTCAGCTCTTGGTAGGTTGAGGTGGGAGAATTCTGAGTCTGAGGACAGCCTGGGCAATACCTACCTTGTCTGAAAAGCTAACAAACCAAAAACACAAACCACAAAAATACAGAGAACCCACACCCACAACAATGGTCAAGGAACCAGCAAGTCCAATGAGAAGTCCTTTATCTTCACTAGTTCCTTAGGAATATGACTTTTATTTCTCTTTCTCTTGTCTCTTAATTCACTTTGAGTGCTTTATTCTATCCTAGCATTTTAAAACATATTCCTTTTTATTACATTATTTAGATTTTCCCATTTCATCTCTTCTTGTCCTCTCTTTCATCATCACCCTCTGTTTATAGAATAGAAATACATTTACACTGTTTATTATACTTGCTGAATATAATTTTATAAAGCTAGAACTCATTAAATGCTACAATATGCCTGGCATTGTGCTAAGAGCTTTACATTCTCTTATTTGATCCATATGCTTCTTTATGAGGCAAAGGAATTATCTGACTATTTTTTTGTATTCAGAATTGATTACTCTTATAGCCATTATGCCATATTGCCTTTCCTTTTTCTAGGATGTGTGGGTTGAACACAGGGCTTTGAGCATGCTGGAAATGTCCTAGCTTTCTAACGTAGCTTATTATTTATTTTCCTTCCTGAATTAGTACAGCTCTAAGCAATTTCTTCAAATATTTTTCTAGAAACTCAAGAAAATATACATGTATGGCTGAAAAATTAATAACAAGCAGCAACGACCTATATCCCCAGTCATGATTCTTAGAGATGGCATTTTATACCATCTTCCTCTGTGGTCCTTGATGATCACCTCCCTGTCTGCTGCTAACACAATCTTAAATATTTATAGCACTACATTGATTCATTTCCTGTCGCACAAGATATCTGAATCATGCACAAAGCCCAGGTCCTCAAATGCATCTTTTCTTTCATTCATAATATCACTAAATTTCAATCTCACCAACTTTAAATAACAAAGTTTACTTTGTTTCAACAATCCAAAAGGTCTTTCTTGTTCTACTTTATAAACTAAGGTACAGTTCTCTTTATTAATTTAGTAACTATATGATATATAATCTAAAACTAGTTTATATCTTAAAAACAAAAATTATATTGCTTTTAAGCTGTAGGGTTCAAAATACTTTGCTACGATTAGCAATCTTTAATAAAAGGCCCTTACTCCCATCCTAGCTGTCCCACGTGGCTTTTTGAGTCTTTCACCAAGATCTGGGAGTGGATCAGGCACTTTCACTGTAGCAACTCGGTTGTCACAGAGTGCTTTGGCACAAATCTTGGGGAAGAATCAACTGCAGAGGACAGCACTCACCTGCTGCTGTCCCTGTAACCGCTGCTGTAGCTGCAGTCGCAGCTGGTTGGGTGCAGCTGGAGGTCTGTTTAGAGTCTGCCGGGGCTGCATGCCCATGCTGGGTGAAAAGGTGCCTCGGGGAGGTGTTACTTGAACTGGCATAGTCCCCAGTGAAGGTTTCTGCCTGACCATGCCTTGGAAAGGACCAGGGAGGCTGGCAGTAGGAGAAGGAGATGAGTATGGCTGGGGGTAGAGGGCGGGTCTTTCTTCCATCATCAGAGGTGGTGTTGCTTGCTGTGGCGGAAACCTCTCAGATAATACATCTAATCCACCTCCCTGTTGGAAAAGAAGCCAGAATATTTTATAAACAAGGTCTGGCACCAAAGAGATGATGTCTGTACATAAATTTGCTTCTGGGAGCACATTATCTCTAGAAAATTTTAGAACACATTCAATCTGAATTCATGCTCTTTGGAAGCTCATCACCCAAAGAGACCATTGCTTTATAGTCGCTCTGGTCCTCAAGACTAGTCTGAACAAGCACCTGGACAAGCTTGTCGATCCCCAGCGCTCTGTCTAGCTCGGCCAGCTCTGTTTCATCTTTGCCACTGAGGAAGGACACCAGTTGTTCCAGAAGGGCCTTCTCATCGTTTCTTCCTTCTACTGTTGTTGGTGGGCAAAGAAGCTCATCTAATTGTGAACTAATGCATTGGCTGTGGGAGTAGAAGATGAGAAAGGCAGGAAAAAACAATTCAATTTTAAGAACACAAAGGATACACAGACATATATGCACTAATCTGGTTTTAGAAAGGTCTGTTATGTTGGCAATGAAATTCAGAAATTCAGAGAACATGTTATTGGATGTGTGTGTGTGTGTGTGTGTGTGTGTATAGGGCACAGGTTGACACTGGGTACCTTTCTCAATTATCACTTCATCTTATTTTTCTGAGACAGGGTCTCTTCTTGAACCTGGAGCTTGGTTAGACTGGCTAATCAGCAAGCCTGAGGTACTCTCTGATCTCTCCTTCCTCAGTGCTAGGATTACAGGCAAAGCTATGCTTAGATTTACTCCTTCCTTCCTAGTTCTCTCCCTTCCTTCCTTCCTTCCTTCCTTCCTTCCTTCCTTCCTTCCTTCCTCCCTCCCTTCCTCGACTGTGGGCTCTGGGATGCATGCTTGGGTTTTCATGCTTGTGTGGCAGCACTTTACCCAGTGAACTATCTTGCTAGATCTTCAGAATTATTCTTATTCTATTGTGTAGAATTACCATTAATTACTATGACTGAATCATAGTCAAAATAGTGAATTTATTTTATGCTTTCAAAGATGACTAAATTATCTTGATAATAGAAAGTAAATATTATATACAAAAGAAATTAAGTTGAGAATTATTAACATGCTAGTAGCTCAGACACTAGCTAGTAGCTAGTGGCTCAAAAACCAAACTGTTCATTGATTCATGAAGACAACACCCAGTCTAATCCAAACTGACATTAATTGACGAATAAAACAGACACATATGGAAAATAATAAAAAATATAATCACATAACAAAGAATTACTCTTTTGAGAAAACATAAGGGGAAACAGTTCTGATAATGTTCTAAATGTATTTATTCTTCCTTTGATTGCCATGTGTGACATGTAGTCTGTGCTGTGAAATACAGATACCTGTGTGAATTGAGAAATTAACTCCAATGAGAATAGAACACCGAGCAGATATATTTTCTTTCTTTACATACTCTTGCTCCAAACAAAGAAAAATGATGGACAGAATAACCCACAGCTAAAAGTTTAAAGGCAACATAATTGGTATATTAAGGCCAGTTTATCCACAGCTCCCATGAATACATGGAAATCAAAGAAACTCGAGAGATGAAATATAAAATGAGACCTGCACATCATACCAGCCTTGTAGTGATTACAAAGTATACCTGCCTCAGTGGTTATATGGTAAATTAATTTGCTTGATTTGCTTCACTGTGTCCTCTGGTACCCCCTTTTAATTAAACATTCATATCAATTTATACCTCAAAAATACTAGCACCGACTGGAATCCAGTTGGGGAGAGTAGTTTCTGGCTTAGAAGCTGATACCTGATAGTGTACAAATTACAAAGTGTCTCACTTACTCGTCTGGTTTATTCTGATTTATTGCTGTCACAGTATTATTTGCCCATGGAATCTGATCGCCTGCTCCTGGTTGTCCAAACTGGTTATCGATTGCTTCCAATTCTAGTTCAGGCAATCCTGATTGAGGAGAAAGAGCTCATGGTCACAAAGGAGGATCAGGTAACATTCCAGAAGTAACAAATTATACAGGGGGGTAGGATTTCCCCATAAAGCATTATCCTGATGAAACAGAGGGGACGTATTTGAAAACTTAAACTGGATGGTGTATACATAGAACAAAAAGTAAATGAGAAAAGGTGTCTGAATCAAAACAAAATTGGGTGTTTCCGGCACATAGGCTGACGTCACTACAGGAAATCAAGGACTGTCAGAGGTTCCTATTTTATGACATCATTTTGGTTAGCTGCTTTTTCAGCCTACACTGGGAAATGAGTGCAACAATCAGAAGACAAAATACATCCACAAAAGACAAGAGACACTGAGAGGCACTGCAGCTCGAGGCTATTCGGCAAGCTCTGAGAGGCTAACTGTATCACTGAACAAAGCCAATGCTTATGATGCTCATGTGACAGCAGGCTGGATTATGTTTTGTAACAAGAAAATGATACATGTACTTTAGAAAAAATATCTAGAGAAGCCTTTACAAATGATTTTATTTTATGTATATGATGTTTTGTCTGCATATATGTCTGTGCACTACATGTGTTCAGTGCCCAAGGAAGCTGGAAGAGGACATCAGGTCTCTTGGAGCTGGAGATACAGGTGGTTGTGAGCCACTATGTGGGTGTAAGGAACTAAATTCAGGTCCTCTAGAAGGGCAGTCCATGCTCTTATTGACTAAACCATCTCACCTCTCCAGTTCATGCAGCAGCTTTCTGGAAGTTTTATGGCTGTCTCTGAACTATTCACACTAGGGAAACCAAAAAATAATCTAAATTCCAGAAACTCAGAGATTCATTAATGAATTAAGGTGCATATACTGGTAATGTAAAAGAGAAAAAAGTGTGTTCTGAGACACTATATTCAGCTAGATTATATTCTTATAAAGTCATAAATACTGAAGAAAATTCTAGGAGGCTCTCCTTGTATATCTTTTTGGTTCAATTTGGGCAGCAAGAGTGAGATATTTTTCTCTATATAAGGTTTTATTTAATTTCTAAAATGAATACACTCTCATCCATCATTGTTATAAGCAAAATTGTATTCCCCTCCCCAAAATTCATTATGTGGAAATTCTAACATCCAGGACCTCAAAACATGACGATCTGGAGACAGGACCTCTGAAGAGGTAATTCATTGCAAACAGGTCATTACTGTGACTCCTAATTCAATGTAACTAATGTCTTCATAACAAAAAAAGATCAAGGTACCAATATCTCAGAGGGAAGGTGGCCATTCCCAAGAAAAAGGAAAGAGACTTAAGAAGAAAACATACTTTGACACTCTGACCTTGAACTTCTGGCCTCCAAGAATTGTGAGAAAATAATCTATGGTGTTTTGTTACAGAAGCCCTAGTTAACTAAAACAATGTTTAGGAAGTAAAATGGCCTTGAAGTTTGCTATTTTTGTGGTCTGAAGCCATGCCTATACATGCTAGGGGGTGGACTTTGAGGTTTCAAAAGTCCATAACAGGCCCACTCTTGACCCCCTCCTTCGCCCTCTGCCTGCTGCCTGCAGATCAGGATGTAAAGCTCTCAGCTACTGCTCCAGTGCCATGCCTGTCTTCCTCCTGCCATGATGGTCATGGACTCACCCTCTAAAATGGTAAGCAACCCCCAATTAAATGCTTTTATAAGACTTTCCTAGGTCATAGTGCCTCTTCACAGCAACAGAACAGTAATTAAGACACACTGCCTATGTGCCTGTGCCTTTAGAGGCCAGAAAATGTCACCAGATCTTCAAGAACAAGAGTTACTTATGATTGTGCTGACATATAGCATATAGGTGCTAGGAATAGAGCCTGGTTCTTTTGCAAGAGCAACAAGTGTTTTTTCTTTTTTTTAAATTTAGAAACAATCATTTTACATATGACCCCCTCTTTCTTCTCCCTCCCATCCTCCCATGCTCCCTCCCCCCCCCCAGACTCCCTCCCAACAAGCGCTCTTAACTGCTGTGCCAACTGTTCATCCTGACCTTTGCTTCATGTAAATGCATGTAACTTCAACTTTTATTTAATCAAACTAAGTCTAATTGTGACAAAGGATATAAAAATCAAATTCTGAAGATTCTGAAAGACAGTAAACAAATGATAGGACCTAATCACTTGATTTCTATCACTATCTAAATCAGGATGGTGGCCACACGTTTCTTAAAGTTGTCCCACTGCTCTACTTTAGCAGCAGATCTTCAATACTAACTCTAAGAAATATAGCCTAGAAAAAGTTAATTATGTTTCATTTTGAGAAAATGTACATGGCTGTGTACTATTAAAGCTAAGCACGGTAGTAAAATAGTTTACTTAACTTGATATTAGGACACAGCATCTTATTTTACTAGTCTTGATGGAAAATGCCAAGAAAATAAGTTAAAATATTTTCAGAACATAGCCAGACCTGGTGGCACATACCTGTAATATTAGCATTGAGAAGCTCAGGCAGGAAGTTCTAGAGTTGGAGGCCAGCCTGCCTTATCTTATATTAAAAACAAAATTAAAACCCAAAAAGACACAAAGAGAATAAGATTCAAGTGTTGAGTTTGATGTCCAGGCAAACATTAGTAAATAAAAACAAACAACAATAAAATCTACAACAGAAACATTTTGATTCACTTAAGTTTTGTTTATATAGGTTCTATGCTTACAGGAACTTGGTTTTTATCTTTATCTCAGTCTTTAGAAACTACCTTTTATAGAAAATTTGAGTTATTTGTTAGAATCTAGGAAACACACATTTTCTCTTTTGTTTCATGGGGGGGTTGCTATTTTTAGTTACGTTTGTTTTCTCACCACAAACATGAATGAGTGTGAGTGTGTGTGTGTGTGTGTGTGTGTGTGTGTGTGTGTGTGTGTGTGTGTGTAAAACAAGACAAAAGGTCAGTTTTTGGAGAGAGGCAGCTAAAGTGGAGTTTAAAGGAGAAGCCCCAGAGACAGCTAGTAGAGCATTTACATGTGCATATATAATGTTATTCTTCTTTTTTAAAATTATTTTTAATTGTTTATCTGACAAAATAATTAGACATGTTTATTGGGTACTATGTAATATATATATATTGTGAATAATCAATTCAGAACAATTAGTAATATCCATCACTTTTAACCCTTATCAGTTCCTTGTGCCAAAAGCATTTAGCATCTTCTCTTATCTTGAAACACAACTTGTTATTAGCTATAATTACCCTATGCCCTAACACACACCAGAATGTGTTCTTCCTTTTTAACTGTACATTTATACCCATTGGCCAAGCCTTCTCTATTCCCCGATTGCCACCTACATTTGCCAGCCTCTGATAGCCATTGTTCTGCTCTATATTCCTATGAGATCAATCTTTTTTAGATTCCGGCATATATAATGTTATTCTTTCAGATGAAGGTTTGCTACATTGGCAAGCAGTCCTGGGACTCCTGGGCTCAAGACATCCAGACATGACTCTACAAACAGCTCAACACTAGATCACATTAGTTTCAAGAGAAACTCTGTATCCCATTAGCTACAATGAATTCAGAAAAAGGTTATTAAATAATTAAAAAAAAATCTGCACAGCAAGGAGAAGGCATTGTCTTTCAAGAGGCTGTTTTTTAGTCCGAGTTACTACCTCCAGTGGTTGATCTAACAACTTCCCATTCTCACATTCACAGCTAATCTTCCTCAGCTGTTGAAAAGAAAGCTTCTGGCTCAGTTTGTGTGATATCTGGCAGTAACTGTGCATGGCAGTTTGTTGTGTTTTAGACAGTAAGGAGAAAAAGGACTGATTTCTTTAGTAAATAAAAACTTGCATAAATTAGAGCCCAATAACCAAGTAGAATAATGGTCAGAGCCTATAAAGAGATTGTTTAAGATCATTGAAAATGGTCAGCTTAACTCAGTAAAAGAAATAGTTTGAAATTACACTGTGAAAAAAAAAAAACACAGCATTTACAAAGATGAGAAAACACATAATTCAAAGTACTGAGAATGATACACAGAAATAGGAAAATCAGTGGTATAATTTGTGAGAAGCCTTAGATCCAGACATTTATACTTCAAATATATCCTCATAAGTGATAATCACCTCTACAGTTCTCTGTGATTACAGTTCTCTGCAATAGTAAAAGATACCAGTCCCCAGTCAACTCTAAGTAATTCTAACCCTCATATAGACACAAGAATGCACAAGTTATGAACAGCATGCTATCTAAGGAAAGGGCTAAAATGCAGAACAGTCAATGTGCATAGGATCATGCCTTTTTCTTAATGTGTAGCTCAGGCTGGCCTTGAATTTGCTTATGTAGACCAGACTGACTTTTAACTGGTTATCCCCCTGCCAGATGTGTGTATACACACATATACACTTAAGAGTACACACATGGAAGATGAAGAGAAGTCTGCCATATATTGTTTATACTTACAATAGATATGACATTACAGTTGGGTGGTGGTCATGCACATCTTTAATCCCAGCACTCAGGAGGCAGAGGCAGGTGGTTCTCTGTGAGTTTGAGGCCAGCCTGGTCTACAGAGTGACTTCTAAGACAGCCAATGCTATACAGGAAAACCCTGTCTCAAAACAAAAAACAAAAAACAAAACCAAAACCAAAGATATGACACTACTTCTAGAATGAAAAGACAATATTACATAGTCTTATTGTTATTGTTTTGCATTTATAACTATGTGAATATCTTAATTACTAAAATAAATTGAAAAAAACCTGAATTGTAAGTACTAAAAACTTATTCTATGTGGAACTTATTACTTTATAGTTATATAGTTTAATAATCTACAAGTTAATAGGATTTAAAAAAATAATCATCAAAGAATGTATATATTGAGGGAATGTAAAAACATCTATAGGAGGAGCTCATTTCTTCACTTGGATGTTCTGGAATTCTCCTGGAACTATTTAACCAGTCTATAAGTCTTTTAAAAAGTCTCTTTATAGGTAAACTTGATTATACTTTTGAATAACACAATGTTATTCAGTGTTACTGTCATGGCAGGATGGCTCAGCAGGTAAAGGCATTTGCTATCAAGATCAAGGCTGACCCGTCTTTACCTTGTACATGTGGTCCTCCTGCTTCTACTTCCCTGGGGGCTGCAAGCAGGTACCACTGTTCTCAATTTTATGTGGTGCTAGAGACAGAACCCAGGACTTGGTGCATGCTAGATAAGCACTCGGCCAGCTGAGCTACACCCTCATTTACTATTACTTACATGTACTTTCCTTCTTATTTACTTACTTATTTTAATATTACAAAACTTTATTACAAATTTAAGATCTGGAGAAACCCCTGATCCTGCTGAAAGCATTAATAACCACGGACAGCACAGCAAGTTGTAAATATGGCATTCCTAGGCTTAGTTTCACTCCTAAGGGAGTGACACCCTCAAATAGCTAGCTGGATTTGTAAGGTTACTGTACCATTCAGTATTTAAACCTTAATTCCCACACTGGACAGGAAGGAAGAACACTTTTATGCTCTAGCCAGAGTAAACTGTCACTCAGCAACACACTTAGCTGATTACTCAGGTACTAAAGTTTACATAACAGCAAGCATTTTTGTTTCACTGTGCTTTTAGAGTCATGCTGTTTTCTTCCTTTTCATTACAAAGTGGAAAAATTAGAATGCACAAGTGTTACTGGGATGTGGCCAGTGAAATCTAACTTTACTTGGTTGTATGTGGTTGACCTTTCAATGACAATAACTAAAGAATATCATTAACCCTGATGCCTCAACAGCCCTGCTCAGTGAAGGAGATGGGGCAGGCACATCCAAGGAAGAGTTCCCTTGGCTGAGATCCTGGCTACTCACTATATGGACTCATTAACTCTGACCTGGAGTGAGGCTGTGCTACAGGTTATAGCAACCACATCAACCAGGCTAGGGACTGAAAGTGAAAGCATGAGGAGCTTTTCTGGTGACCTAAAGCCTCACAGGGTCTCATGCTGAACTTGGGAGCTTGCTGATCTGGCCAGCACGCCCCAGGGCACCTACTGTCTGTGTGCTGGGGATTGACTCCAGGTCCTTATGTTTGCATGGCAAGCACAGTGACAATTAAGACACCTCTCCAGCCTTGGTATTACTTCTTTGATCAATGAGCTTGGTTAAAATAACTTCAAATTATTGAACACTCAATTGCCACTCAAAGACAGAATCTGGAGACAGTTCAAAAGGATGCTGTAGGGCCGAGAAGAAAATTACTGAGAGCTTGAGGCCACCCTGGGATACTTTGCAAGAGAACCCATCTCAAAGCAACAACAGCAAAAGCCCCAAACAAATAACCAAAAGAACAAAACCAAAATCAGTGAAATAAGAAGGGAAAAGTTCATGACTAAAAGGAACAAAGACATATTAGCAGAATTGTGAAGGATGAAGCACAGATGGAAACAAACTGATGCTATAACTCAACTAAATTGAGACACATGGGAGAAGACTTTCCTAAATGGGTTTTCTCAGAAGAGCACTAGAACAACTCAGGAACACACCATGGGCTATTGCTGGGGCAATTAAAGGACAATGAACAGCTGCCACCAGACCTCTGCTCTGATGCAGCTGACTCTGGAATGCACCCATGGATTAAAATGGTGAGTCTGTGACTCATGGTAGAAGTTCAGCTCAGGGAGTCTCCCAAAATGGGTGCCAAGGCTGCCACATGGAGTTTCCCTATTGCTGATCTCTATTCCCTCTTAGCAACTAAGAAATGAGGCATCTACAACCAAAATTGATGTTCACTGTCAGGAAAAGAGGCTTCTTTAGCTAAAGAAACATGCTAGCTCCCAGAACTTTCAAATCTAAGTCTTCCAGATATACTGAGAGATAGTGAGAATTCACCACTCAAGCAATGTCAATAGCAGCAAAGAGAGAGCAAGCAAATTTAATACTGAAAGAAATAAAAAAAAAATAGCATTAGTTCAGAAAGGATGGACCATGAAGTAGTTACAATAAATGATCCTTACACAGACTCTGGATTCTCCCAGCTTCCTCCTTCCATTAGGGTGGTCTACTGCTTGGAGTGAGGTCTGAAAGAGCCAAGACTGGTGGGCAGAGCACCCAGGCCCCACCAGTGTGGACTCAATACAAAGTACTGACACACTTGGGAGATACACCCCTGGCCTAGGCACTGACTCTCCTGAGTAGACAAACTAGGCGAGGAGGCTCTGGAGCCAAGGGGAATCTAACCAGGTCACAAAGCTCTTTAGGGCCAGTAGTGGGTCTCAGTATTGGAAAGAAGGAAAGATGATAAAGTAAATGCAGCCCTGAAGGTAACAAGTAGGAGTGGCTCTCAATGAATATCAATACCACCCTGTACAGCAGGAGAGGACAGAACTCACAACAGAGTCTAGCTGCACTATGGCCATCCAAGAGGAACTCCTCCAGTTCTTCTTTCAAAATATTTTACTTCTATGTGCATGAATGTCAGCCTGCATATATGTATATGCACCAGATGCATACCTGGTGCCTGTGGAGGCCAGGAACAGGGAGGCATCTGACCCCTGAAAATGGAGTTATTGACTGCTGTGAGCTGTCACCAGGGTGCTGGGAACTTGGCACCTCTGCAAGAGCACCCAGTGCTCTTAGCCTCTGAGCCACCCCTCCAGCTCTGACTTCTTCAGCTCATAATCATTTTTTTTTAACTTCACAATACTTTTAGTATTGTTTTACTTTATTTTTTAAAATCTTTTTTTTTACATTTTATTTTTCTCCTTAAAATGTACTTAATTTCATTTACATATTTTTCCTTTATTTTAATATCTACCTCCCAGCCCCCAGCAGAGCCAGGGGTTGAACTGACATCCCTCAATGACAGGCACAGCCACCACAAAGATCTTTCCTCCTCACACTCTTCCCTTCTTTTTCCTTTCCTGGCTCTCGTCTTCACTGTGCTATTTTATTCATTTACCATGAATTCTTAACCTTGTAGTTCACTTTTGCACTTTCTTTTCTTTTAGTTACTATGGCTTGTTTTCTCTTTCATTTTATTTTTGGTTCTCTCTAATACTTCATGTAGATAAGACTCCATTTCCATTTTCTTCTTCTTCTTCTTCTTCTTCTTCTTCTTCTTTTTTTTTTTTTTGAAGAGTAGTATAGCCTGCTGGTAATTTACAAAACAAAACAAAACATGTGTACTTCACCTATTTCTAAGTGATCCTGTGTAATGATAAGTCTTTACTCCATCCGCCCGAGCCCTGCTGCCACGTGCGCACTTTTCCTGCTAGCCACCCGAGTTCCGCCCAAGTTCCTCCTGCCATGTTAGGGTCCCAAATAATACGCAGAGACTTATATTAGGTACAAATGCTGCTTGGCCAAAGGCTAGGATTTCTATCTGCTAGCTCAGTCTTAATTATCAGCCATAATCATAAGACTTATCTTATGGAGGATGCAGGCAGAATGCATCCTGTCTTCCTGGCAGTCACATGGCGACTGCAGAGCAGAGAGCAGGAGGAAGAGCAAGATCAACAGAGCGACTTCCTTCTTGTCCTTGCTTATATATGAGTCTGCCTGCTATGTCACTTCCTGCTTGTATCACAAGACTTCTTTTTACTACATTTCCCAAAATTCTCCTTGACTCCTAGTCCCGCCTAACTTGCTTCTTCGTTGGCCAACAGTACTTTATTCAACAACCAATCTTAACATATACAGAAGGACATTCTCCATTATCTCCTCTTTTCTGTCTAAATAAAAAGAAGGGTAACTTATCTTTTATAGGAACTGAAGAAAACTATAACCAGAACTATCTGTCTTCAACTCCATCAAAGACCAAAGAAGGATAATATATAAACTCTAGAGTTGACAGAGACCTGGACAGTCACCCAAAGTTCCTCCGTAACATTGGGGCATCCATGCATTTTCATAAGCTATTGTGTATATGATTGATTTTCTTGTTTCCGGATCTGTTACCCGAAATTCTACTGCCCTAGTTAACCTTTGTAAAAAGTCATGGAACTGTTCTATCAGTTTCTGACCCATCCTGGTATAAGTTTCTTCCTCTTTCTCCTGCTCTCTTCTCTATGGAGCCGCCATGTGAGCCCGGGAAGAGGACGCATCCTCCATAAGATAAATCTTATGATTATGGTTGATAATTAAGACTGAGTTAGTATATAAGAAATCCTAGTAAATTATATAAGACTCTGTGTATTATTTGTGGCCCTAAAGTGGCGGGAACTAGGGCGACTGGAAGAAAGCACCCAAGTGGCAGCAGTGCTCAGGTGGCTTTGACAGAAAGACTTATCATTACAATCCTGGGTATAGGAAGTCAGTGGTTTTATTTGTTCTTCTATCACTTTTACAACTTTGTTTTATTTTAAGTGGTACTGGATATATAAATTAGTAGGTTTTTGTTGTTGTTCATTTGATACAATGTGTCATTTTTCTTTGTCTTAAAGATTTTTATTTTATCACTGGTTTTAATTATTTTCAGGAAATTTGACTGTGATATCTTTTTTTCTTTTTCCACTGTTCATGGCACATGCTTCCTTGCTCCACCCCTAATTGGGGATCCTCCCACCTGCACTTGGTTTGGTAAGTGTCTCAAAAGAAAAACAAAGCTTTGTTGTCTAGGCATAGTGGGAGGGAGGCAGGAGGACTGCTACAAGTTTGAGATCAGTCTGGTCTATAGTGGCAAGGCTCCAGAGCAACAGTGTCTCAGAACAACCAGACTAAACAACAAAATTAAACCAGGCCTTACAAATCAAGCCAAACAAGAAGCTGTTGACTCAGAAATCTGCCTGCCTCTTGCCTTCAAAGTGCTGGGATCACCTGGCTGTAAAAAATGAGTATTTAGAATATGTATAATGCTCAAGAATTGAACAATTACAAGGTGTAGTATGAGAACTTTTTGTTAGGTATTTGTTGAAGCCTTTGAGTCTGGAGATTCATATCCTTAATTAGTTCCAGAAAATTTCCCCTAGGTTTTGTTTAGTATTATCTTCCCTTCCTATTTTCTTCTACTTGTTTATTTTTAGAATTCTTACTAATAACTAGCCCTCTTAAGTAGATCTTTCAATTTCTTTAACTTTTTCTTCTGTGTTTTCCATTTGTCTTTTGGCCTTTTTTCACATTTCCTTCATTATTCTGTCTATCTATCTATATACCAATCTATATATATCCTTCCATACTTACATCTATCCCCCTGCCCAGACAGAGTCTCACTATATAGTCCTGCTGGAAATATAGACAGTAGCAGGCTTTTTAGACTTACATTTGAAAAACATGATCCGACCTAATACTGTATTTCTGAATGTTATTATGGGATGCTCTGGATAAAAACACAAATCACTCTCCTTACCATCAACCACTCATTGTAACACCAATTACAAAAGGATAGGGGTTTTACTACATTAGAAAGAGACAAGATCAGTGCATGCTATAATCCTAGTACTTGGGTGACGAAGGTAGTAAGTAGGGTTAGGAGTTCAAGGTCATCCTCTGCTACATAGTGAATTTGAGGCTACTCTGGGACACATCAGAACCAGTCTAAATGGAAATGAATGATAAATTAAGTTCTTATGTCTAAAGATCACTTTAATGTTTAGAATGACATAATGAAAACATGTTTCATTCTTAAAAGACAAAAAGGTTCTGCAATCAAGGAGCAAGACAAAGTGCTAACCCACAGTTCTATTAAATGCTTAAAATGAGATGTTGTCCCCAGCACATACTGTTCAGCCTGGGGGCAGATCTGGCAGTGGTGGGCTGAAGCGAAGCGGGCATCATCTCTGACTTGATGTTGACACCAGTGACTGCACTGTCCATCCTGTCTGTCTCACACAAGCTTGGCAACTGTGCTGCCTTCTCCAGTGTGGGGAGTAACTGATCAAACTGGTCAAGGTCAGCTGCAAACTGAGAAGAGAAGCAAATGTTAAAGGGAATTAATTTTACATTTTCAGTTGTAGATGAAGAAGAAAGGTGTTTTCTTCAGTTCTAGAAATCAAATGTGCCAGAGACTGACTTAAGAAGAGACAGGAACCGAACTTTATTAAAATTGCATGATCTGGCTTGATGTGTTGGCGCACACCTTCAATTCCAGCACTCAGGAGGCAGAGGCAGGCGGGATCTCTGAGTTTGAGGCCAGTCTGGCCTACAGAGTGAGTTCCAGGACAGCCAGGGATACATTTTTCACTGCTGAATAGTATCCCTTTGCATGAACATATCACAACATAATTATCCATTCGGCTGTGATGGAATTTTAGGCTATTTCCAGGTTTTGGCTAATAAAAATAATGCTTTATGGATAGTTTTAAGCATGTCTTTTTATTATACATGTGCAAGAAACATTAGCCATCAGGACAAAATGGACAAATTCAACTATATTAAAATAAAGATTTTACTTCATAAAAACTAAGACAACAAAATAATAACCACAAGAGCCCTGCCTAAACAGTAATGAAAATAGAAGCCACAGCACGGAGAGGACACCTGCAAATATATAACCAATGGAGGGCCATCCCTTAAACACATGAGGAACACTTATTTAAAAAGCTGACAGACAGGAAAGCAAATTAAAAAGAAGGTATGGCTAGACTAGGAAATTAACAAAAGTAAATATCCATTGATATCCACATAATCAATGGATATTTACCAGGGAATGTAAACTATGAGCTACTACACATATATCCTAGAATAGCTTAGTTTAAAAGACTGAAAATACCAAGCATTAGCAAGGATATGAAACAATTACAACGAATTCTTGTACAATAGAAAAACCACATACCTACTAACAATGAGTTGATTGTGTAATTCCACTTTTAAGTACACACTCAGTAGAAACGTGTGCACATGAGCACTGAGGCAGATGTACCAGCATTATCTGATATACAGTGCCATTATTTGTAAAGAGATTTTAAAATTTAATTTTAAAGCTTGATATTTTAATATGCTTGATAGTTAAAGACGGTTTCCTGTTTTTTTTTTAAATGCTAGTTTTATTGTACCTAAAACAGGAGACAACCCTATCTTCAAAGAGTACACATGTAAAGAAAGAGTCAAAATAGGGAGAGGGTCATAGACCTTCCCAGGAGGAGAATATGTTAAGGAAGAGAGATACTCTAAGAGAAAGGGCAAAAAAATCAAGCTATTTCAAGAAACTCAAGGGCCTGGGCACACTAAGTGTGAACCTTGTCTCACAATGGAGAGTCTTAATAAAATGCACTGTGAATGTAGTGCCATTCAATGGTGAAGGGTGATCTACCTCTACATAACACAAAAGCTCTTAAAAGGGAAGGTTTATCTTTTTCTGAAATTCACTTGCAGTTTATAAGCAATTACAATAAATGAATCTGCCTATTAATTTTCATACCTGCTTCACAACATCCTAAACATAGATGTTCCTTCCTTCCTTCCTTCCTTCCTTCCTTCCTTCCTTCCTTCCTTCCTTCCTTCCTTCCTTCCTTTTTCTTTTGAGACAGGGTTTCTCTGTAGCTTTGGAACCTGTCCTGGCACTCCCTCTGTAGATCAGGCTGGTCTTGAACTCACAGAGATCCACCTGCCTCTGCCTCCCAAGTGCTGTGATTAAAGGCGTGCGCCACTGCCGCCCAGCTAACATAGATGTTTCTAACACTTACAAACAGGCTTCTTTTCATTCAATTCCGTCTCAGGACTTGCTGAGTAAAGGCAACAACCTGCTACCCAGAATCACTAAGTTCCCATCTTCTGCTGAGGATGCTCAGAAGCAGAACACAGTGGAAGCAGTCGTACCTATCTCCTCATATTTCTCTCTTCATATCAGAGGTTCCCCAAATTAGCTGTTACCCAGAGTCCTTTGGAGAACTTCTTTTAAAATGCATGTAGTCCTAGATTCTGTCCCAGAATGGGATTTAATACGTGAGGTTGGGAGGAAGGACGATGAATGGAATATTTTAAAATGTCCTAAGATGCCGGGTGTGGTGGCTCATGCCTTTAACTCCAGCACTTGGGAGGCAGAGGTGGGGGGGGGGTCCTCTGTGAGTTCAAGGACAGCCTGGTCTACAGAGTGAGACTGTGTAGTTACTACACAAATATTCTAGAATAGCTTAATTTAAAAGACAATAGGGCTGGAGAGATGGCTCAGAGGTTAAGAGCACTGGCTGTTAAAAAGAAAGGCTGACAATACCAAAAACAGTCCTAAGATGTGAACTCTGCAGAAAGATAATGGAAAGAGAAGAAGGAATAAAGTCATCATTTAAAAACACAAGAGGAGCCGGGCGGGCGTTGGTGGCACACACCTTTAATCCCAGCACTCAGGAGGCAGAGGCAGGTGGATCTCTGTGAGTTTGGGGCCAGCCTGGTCTCCAGAGTGAGTGCCAGGATACGCTCCAAAGCTACACAGAAACCCTGTCTCGAAAAGCCAAAGTAAATAAATAAAAACAAAAACACAAGAGGACTGTTATGCCTCTAGAGCAGTGGTTCTCAACCTGTGGGGAGAAGCCCCTTTGTTGTAGCAGGGTATCAGATATCATGCATCTCAAATATTTACATTACAATTCCTAACAGTAACTAAGTTACAGTTATAAGGTGGCAACAAAATAATTTTATGGTTGGGAGTCACCACAACATGAAGAACAGTATTAAAGTGTCACAGCATTAGGACGGTTGAGAACCACTGCTCTAGAGTTTTGGAAGGAATGTCTAGGGATACTCTGTGGTTTCAACCTCTGAACTTAATGCCTTAGTGCTGAAAAGAAGATACAATAGAGTCCATCCCAATCTGGTCTACAGTGGGATCAGAAAAGGCAAAACTGAGAAGAATTAAGAAATGCCCATTCTGTGAAGCCAGCAATCACCCACCTGGCTCTGGGACTCCAGTTTAACTTCCTCAGGAGCAGGTTTGGTCATTGGGGTTGGGTTTGTGTTACAAGGATCCATCTGTTCTTTCTTTTCCACTTTGACCTTTACATCATCCAGGCTCAGGTTTGGAGTTGATCTTAAATCTTTTTCATCTTTGTCTAAAAGGTAGCGCAGGAGTTGATGGTCTTTCGACTCTTTTTTCTTTGAAGCATCCAGTTCTAGTTTTATGCTGGCGGTCCCTGGGGCTTGTCCAGGTACTGACACAGCAGTAGAAGTTGGCGTACTGTCCTTTTTCTCAGGTTCTACAGACAAAGTGGTGATGTCTGAGGGGCTGCCCTCCTGTAAAAGCCGGTGCAGAATTTTATGTCGTTCAGTCAGAGAACTGTGGGAAGAGGGGCAGGTACCTCCTGAAGGGTTAGAGGAGGCAGAGCTGGAAGTGCCGGTGCAAGACAGTACATCTTTGCAGCTCGTGTCTATATCGGCATGCCGTAACTGCTGTTCTGCAGTTGTTGTCAACAGCTGCACTAGTTTGTGACTAGTTTGAGAGTATTTACTGTCTCCATCTGAGAGTCTGTCATTGTTATGCAGAAGTCCTGAGTCCAGAGGTTTGCTGTCATTAGCACTGTTGTCAGACTGGATCATCTCATTTAAGATGGATGCAATCTCTTTGTTATCTTTGGACTCAGCTTTTGCTGGTTGCATACTTAATCTGCTAGGCGAATTCTGTGAGCTCATCTGCCTAAGGACTGGAGAACCAGCAGAGAAGCCAACAGAGTTATTGGGTCCTTCATTCATACCTTGTAAAGATGTTACTGGGATATTTGAATAGGATCGGTTATTATTATTACAGGCACCACTAGTAATGCCAACTGGGGAGCTTAATGTTGGAATATTTGGTGGAAATGAATTGTTTGGCATCCTGGCTCTTGTTGCCAAGCCAGAATTAGCCTGTCTCCTTGGAGACATGAACTGCGAGAGGGAAATTCCTGTACCTTCCATAGGAGAATTATTGAGGTTTAAAGAGGGATTACTGCTCTGGGAACCTGCCTGTCCCTGGTTTAAGGCAACATTGGCTACAATCTGATTTCCAGGTGAACATCCAAAACTCCCTTGATTGTTGCTAGAATTGCTATGACTGCTGCCGCTATTAAGGTCTGAGCTCTGTTGTCGGTTTACTCTGGCAGAGGCCATGTTGTTGTTGGATGGTGGCAATGAAGATGAGCGGGTCACACCATGAGCTGGAGCGATACCAGGATTGACTGAGGGGTTTATTCGGGGAATGGACATTCCAGAATTAGTGTCATCTTGAGGAGAAAGCCCACTGTGCTCCCTGAGGAGAAAAAAAAAAAAAAACCACATTATTATTCAATCATATTAATTTGTTTTTATTACTTTTTCATGGTGACATTATAAGAAAGGCCATTAGCATCATTGATGTTCCATCAAGTAGAGAATTTCTGTATCACCCTAAATTAAGGAAAACCATGGAACTGCCATTACCACTGTGGAGGGCAGCACCACTTCCTAGGAAATGGTACTTATGGACTCTTAAATCGCTGACAGTTTCGGTTGTGTGAAAAATAAACCTCTCTTGGTGTTGTGAAACTATGCAATAGATATTATAATAAACTTTTATAAAATTAATATAAATAATTAGTAATAATAATTTTACTTGAAAGAGAATCTTCCCATACCTTTATTTAGAAAGCATTTTATTTAGGACTCCCCTTTTACAGCTTTTAAGTATTTCAACTCCAAGGAGGAAGACTGGGTAAGGAAAATACTGTGTCACTGATGCAAAAATTAAAAAGGGTGATATGCAGACATAGCAGATGTTTTGAAAGAGAAACCACAATATGAAAAAAGAACTGTGCTAATTCCACTCACAAGAAAAATTTCAACCAAAACTAGAAAAAGTCAGAATATTGAACTCAGGTTTTACCCGAGCTCTTTAATCAAATGTGTAACTATGAAAACAGATTTGTGACTGGCATTACCATGTTCCAATACTCAAAACATCAGATGGAAAAAAGATGGAAGTGAGGGGAAATGCCTCTGTTTTTAATGCTAAATTTTATGCAGTTATAACTTAGGGCTTTTAAATAAATAACAGCATAAAAGAATAATTTCATGAATTTGTTATGTGTATCAGTATAAATTTTACTTAGAGGGAGGGAACAAATTAGAAGCAATATTGAAAGACATCAAGTTGAGAGTTTAATTAATGAGTACGACTTCTATGATAAACTGTCAACTTGAACTCGAGAGACATAAATGTTGTCCTAATAAAGTACCCTTGAAAATAAAATAATGATGTAAAAACACTGAGATCTCTTCTAAGACTGTTAAGTGCCTATGTAGAATGTTGTAAGTTTTTAGGCACCATTTTGTTTTCACCCCCTAAAAAATGATTTTTCAGTCCCACCTTTCCTATCTCCCTTTATGAACAACAAAGCTATTTGGTAACAAACTCTTAAACCCATTGTGGATATACTAACAGATAATTATTATTAATTATGGATATACTCATCATACTATTCTTATGCCTAACTTATAATTTCTCTCCAAATAAGTAGTACCTGTCGATGATATGAATTCCCATGATGAAAGGTTGCATGTCAGGACTTTGAGGGTAGCAAAGTTTACACTTGGTGTGGGCGCTAAGCATTGTCCCATCATTCAATATGAATCTATAGGATGGGCTGGAGGCAGTGCCACGAGTCATCACTGTTTCAAACAAAAGAAAAACCTAGTTAAAATTCTGACACTTGAACGCTGGGCAAAGGAGAGTTACCAGGTCTTATTTCTACCAACAACCTCATTGAAAATTCACAATTGCTGCCTGCTCTGACTCAAGAATAGTCCAGATATTTAGGTGTGTATGTGGGGGGGGGGGGTTCCAGTTAAAATACACCACTTGACAGGCTTTAACTTATTCTAATTTGAAAGGCTGCCTCCTGACATAAATTAAGACTGTGACTAACTCCAACCTAGTAAGATCTTAAATCTTTCTCTATGATAGGAAAGTTATTCAATTTATTAAGTCTCCATTCAAAATACTGGGAAGTGCTTCTCTGCCTTATGCCTTCAGTGTTATCATTAACAAGTTTTCTTTTATTATCTTTGGCTGGCTGATGGTTTAAATTATAACTCTGATGAGATATAACTCATATACCATGAAGTTCATCCTTTCTATTTTAAGGGGTTTTCAGAGTTCTTTATTTACTGAGGAAAGTTCCTTGGGTCCCATCTGACAAATTATTACACATATCTATATTATTTTTGATGTCATAATTTTTGAAGTTTAATAAGAAAATTAAGATAAAAGCTAGGTTGTCAAAGAAATTACTTTATAAACAATATCACATAAATTCTGTCTTAAGCCTTTACTAACTGCAGGCAAGAATCTAACCACTGGTATAAGTGCTTGTGAAATATGTAGAGACTATCCAAGACTGAAGGATTGAAATGTCATTGATATTTTACTAGTACCATAGGCTTAATAGATTTGGCAATATAAAGATTAAAAAAGTAACACCCACTGAAATACAAGAACTACTATCACAAATGACTGTTAAAGTTAAGCCTGTAAGAAGTATTTTGAAGAAATTTTACTTTTTGAGATAGTTTCTGTATGTAGCCCAGGGTGTCCCAGAATTTGCCATATAGCCCAAGTTGGCCTTAAACTTAAACTCTTCTTGCCTAAGCCTACTAAATACTAAGATTAAGAACCTGTGCCAGTATGGCTGTTCAATTATACTTTAAATATCACTTTCAATTATACTTTAAATAGAAGAGATTTAAAATGATCAATTAATATTTTTCACACTACATACTACTCAAGATAAGAGAAGACATGTTCTTTTAATCTTTGGTATCTGGTACTGACTGAGATGGGAGAGTCTGGTGAAAATTGGCAGTATGATAAATCTGCCTATGTAGAGAAACAAGGATGTAAACTTAGTGCACTCTCAGCTAAGCCACTGCCATGCTTGCCAAATACAGTGCATGGAGAAATTCAGGAATTAATAAAGAATGAAAAGAATCTTTAATGGACACTGATAATTCCTGTGGAAGGGTATAAGCAAATTTTTACTATAGTCAGTCCAAAAAACAATCTTAACAATCCCAACTGCTTGTATCTTTTAAATAATATATTTAGAAAAACACAACTTCAGCAGAAAAGTGGAATTATACAATAAATTATTTACATGAGATTTTAAAGGGCCAGAGAAAACAGATAATACATCTTACATTGTTTTACTTATTCCATTTTATCCATTTCTTTATCTTTTCATTTTTCAGATCTCCTGAAACACTGGTTACTTTACAGAGCTGCTCAACACAGCAGCATTAGCACACATGTGGCCATTTAAATAGAACGTAAAATTCACTTCCTTAGTCACATTTTTAGCCTCGACATCCACATGGAACTAGTGCCTATCAAACTGACTTCTTTAATTTTCAACATTATTTCTTCTTACTTCCTAAATGTTTCTTCCAAGTGCCTTTTTTCACAAACCATTCTTCATTAGCTAGTGTAAGGGCTGATGTTCTAGCCCGCTCTTGTTTTCTACTCTCCACTGACCTTTACCCTATGCTCTGCCATAAAGTCACCCAGTAGGTAAGCATTGGCTGATTGACCTTCAGTCTGAAGCTTTTGTAACTAGGCTAGTATTGGCATGTGATTGGATACCATAACTCTTTGCAAAGAACAGAGTTCCAATTTTAGGTATGTTTTCAAATACTTGTATCTCAATTTATGTTTTACTCTTATAGGTATAAAAATTTAATTTTATAATGGAAATTGATTATGGGGAAATTCCTTAATGATAATCAATTGCAAGTGAGAAACAGCTAGAAACTTGGGATAACTTGGGAACCTTAGGGTATTCAGTAGGATTAGAGAAACATAAGTCTTTGGTTAATTATGCTGCATAAACTTATGAAAAGTTTGAAATTTGGGAAATATTTTTAAGTATCATACTTAAAGTTTTAAAGTCAGATTATTATAGATGATAATGAATGGACTAAAATTCAGTGAGAACTATTCTTTGAATAGCAAAGTTTCCTTTACTCCCCTGTTATGGGGATCCAGCTCAGACCTCACACATGTTAGGCAAGCACTCTACTTTTGAGCTACAAAATCCCTAGTTTTGTTTGTTTTCAAGTTTTGTGCGACAGACTGTCCTGGAATTCACTTTGTAGATCAGGCTGGCCTCGAACTCACAGAGATCTGCCTCTGCCTCTGGAGGGCTGGGATTAAAGTCATGAGCCATCACGAAAAAACTCCTGTTTCTTAAGACTTCAATTTATTAAAATAGAATATGACTCTCTAGTTAACTAGAATTCTGATGCTCATTTGTTCAAATGAGCAGATAGTAAACAGGAAGTCATCATGAACAAAGAGAGGAATAAGGCTAGGACTCATACTCACACATAACCTTCTGACTTTGCTCCTTATAAGTCTATGACTTAATGGAAATGAACCATAGCCCACTGTCAGTTTATTCACCACTAAAATGGAGCCAATGACATTACCATGCTAGTACGTAGTAGGGTTTGAATGACTAATTCCTGCATAACCAACAAAGAAAAATAAGTATTTTCCAGAATACAAATGGTCCACATAATGTGCATTTAGTTAATTCTTAAACAATATTTATACTAATATCTTCCATTATGTATACCACACTACTGATATTTTGAATTAAGGACAAGGTAGCCATACTCATTATAGATTTAGTTGCATAAACACTTATTCTATATACCAAAACTTCCCTTTAAATGGGTTTCAAAGTTAGATTTGGAATTCCACTTTTATCACAGATCTCCTGACCTTGTTTCTGATCAAAGTTTTGCAAACTTTGATCTCTGACTCCCTTGTTAAAAAATTTGTTCTGAGACAGGATCTTACTACTTTGCTCAAGCGATTCAAACTCACTATCCTCCTCCCTCAGTGTCCTGAGTGCTAAGTTATACATGCATAGGTGTGTGAGCAAGCCCAGCCCAATTTCTAACCCTTTAGAACATTTATCAGGAAGGGAAGTAACTTGAAGGGGTATTGCTGACATCTGAAGAAGTCTCCTGCTAAATCTTTAACTTGACAACTGTCTTCACTGTCTTTCATTTCATCTTGGAAAAGGCCTCAACCAAGGGGAGGAATATATCTACATATACTTCCCTGGTTGTGTGGAAGTATAACTATTTCAGAATGTGATCTTTACCAATTTGTCACTGAAACGACCTGCAGTAGGCTTGCTTTATAGATGCTAACTAACTGAGTGGATAGAAAATGTGTGGCAGCACATGACCTGTTTAGTGTCTTCCTAGATAGAAGAATAATCACAAAAAACTGCTATTAGGTAAAGAAAAAAACTACTCCTAAATAGATGTTCATTTTCTCTCCTCCTCCTGGCTATTCTAAGATTCCAAAATCACCAATGAATAAAATAAATTAGTCAAAATTTCTACGGGAGGCAAGTAAGTTAGTATTTTAAATATTTCCAACAAAGTTTGAAATAAAAAGATTTTTGGTCATCTGAACCTTGACGTATTAGCTACATAAACCTCAAATAACGTTTTGGGGGACTGAAGAGATGGCTCAGAGGTTAAGAGCACTAACTACTCTTCCAGAGGTTTTGAGTTCAATTCTCAGCAACCACATGGTGGCTCACAACCATCTGTAATGAGATTTGGTGTCCTCTTCTGACTTGTAGGCATACATGCAGGCAGAAAACTACATACATAATAAATAAATAAATCTTAAAAAATAACATTTGGGATAATCATTGTATGGATTATGTATTATGAAGTACTATAGCAATATTTCCAAACTTCTTGATACTATAAATCCCTACCAACTCCACTTGTGATATATGTATGTAGATGCGTTATTACACACACACACACACACAGAGAGAGAGAGAGAGAGAGAGAGAGAGAGAGAGTGAGAGAGAGAGAGAGAGAGAGAGAGAGAGAGAGAGAGAGAGAGAGAGAATTGTTTTTTTTTTCTTTTTTGAGATAAGTTCTTACTCTGGAGCCTAGGCAAGCCTGGAATTACTATGTAGCTCAAGCTGGCCTCAAACTTGTGATAATCCTGTCTCTTTAGTCTCCTATATGCTAGGATTACAGGTATCATTTAACATGCCTAGTGATTTATGAGTATGAAGTTAAGGAATAAAGTTATTTGTGATTCTATCACTGAGATAAAATTAACATTTTATTAATATAGAATTGGAAAGACATATAAGAATGAGATTATATTATATATACTGTGCTGTCTTAGCCAATTTTTTTCATGTAACAATACATCAGAGACATTTAAAAGATAAATTATGCTCTATTATACAACTGTAAGTAGATAATGCTTTCACAAACTGCTCTGTAGGTTATAAAGACACATACATATTGATACCTCAGCACTTCCATTACTGGTACCCTGCTGATGGATGTGCTGTAGAAAAAAAAACACTCTATGGAAAGTAAGTACTCTGAGCAATGGAAGAACTCAAAATACTGTAAACATGTCATGAGACTCCTGAAATGGGAGAGTAAAGCCTGTGTCAAACTTACCTAAGCACAAAACAACATTTCCTGGTTACAGACATGAAAAGCTTGTGAAACTTAGCTTTGTATTTTCCAAATTTCTCTGTAAGAGAACATCTTAGGCTTTAGACTCATTCAGTAGTATGGCAGGGCCAGGAAGTCTGACTCGACAGCTGCCACCTACATCCATCCACCTTGCTCAGGGCACCTGAAGCAGATAACCCTCAACATCCCTTTGAAGTACTGGTCTGCACTGAGCAGAACCTTTCCACTCTTCTCCACTCTTTCCACATACATCACCTTTCTCCTACTTTCAATTTCTCAAGTGGTTTAATACCCACTTTTTCCAGCCTAAGTGCAGAACCATGGCTTTGACCTGGTCCAAGCACTTGTCCCTGTGTTCTTGGACTGCACTGTGGTCATAAATGTGACCATGGAAGATGAAGCAGTAAGCATCCTTTGAAAGTATTTCATGAGCTGAGTGTGGTAGTCTACTGCTGTAATCCCAGCACTTGAGAGGCAGAGGCAAGAAGGTCAGGAATTCAAGGGCTTTCTCAGCCACATAATTGGTTTGAGGCCAATGGGCTACAGGAGAGGCAGTGTAAAAAACAAACAAACAAAAACCAAAACAAAACCCAAACAACAAAAGGCCGGGGGCACTTCTTAGTGCTAGTATGTATGAGGTTTTAGGTTCAATTCCCAGCACTAAATACCACCCCCCCCCAAAAAAAAACCCAAACAAAACAAACACTTCCTAAGTTGTCTTGGCTCAAAGCAGCCAAAAACAAAACAAAACAAAACAACTAAGCTAAGAACAAAAATGTTAATGAATATTATGATTTTAGAGCAATTGTTACCTTCAAATAGTAAATTATTGCAAAGGAAAAAGAAAGATGGCAAATGGAAGACAATTTTCTCTTGTCTAAATATCAATCACTATAAAAATTTATATAAAATCAAGGATATAGCAGCAAAATTTGTCTCTTTTTTTCCTAAATTTAAATTTATTTAGGTGGACAAATAAAATCCTATTCATTTTTCCTATGCATTATGATGCCTTGAAGCACTTATTCATCATGGATGGTTTAATTTAGCTAATTAACATATGCTAATCACAATTATCACTTTCATGGTGAGAAGACTTAATATCTACTCTTCCTGTGTTCCTCAAGAATGTAATATATTGTCATTAACTAAAACCATCATGCACACAATAGATCTGTTAAGACTTATCCCTCATATTTAGTTGTAGTGTCTTGAGCAACATCATCTCAATAGCTCCTCCTATCCCTATAAACCACCTAAGCCTCTCATAGCCATTATTCTACCGTTTCTATACTATACGTGTGTAAGATCATATGGTACTTGTATTTCTGTGCCTGGCTTATCTCACTTACTGTAATAATCTCCAGGTTTACCATAGGAGTATTAACTCTTTATGGTTTAAGAGTATTTCATTGTGTGTCTCCAGGTTTACAGTAGGAGTATCATCTTTCTATGGCTTAACAGTATTTCATTGTGTGTGTGTGTGTGTGTGTGTGTGTGTGTGTGTGTCTAAGTTTACCATAGGAGTATTGCCTTTCTATGGTTTAACAGTATTTCATTGTGTGTGGTAAGCACATAAGCTGATTCCATATCTTGGCTAGAGGAATACAGGTATCACTCTATTACACTGATTTTGTTCCTTTGGTTATATACATACAAGTGGGATTTCTAAATCATATGATAGCTCTGTTTTTAGTTTTTGAAGAATCATCATACTTTTCTTTATAATGGCTATATTAATTTATAATCCCATGTATACACACTCATTTTTTGTCTGTTTGATAACAGTCATTCTAACATGAACATGTCTCACTGGCTTCATACAGTCCTAAAGTCACAGAGGCAGCAAAGAAACTGTAAATGTAAATTATTACTCTCTCCATCCTTAATAGGTGAATGGTTCTTAAACTTAAACACTGTCTTTGAGACCTGTTAAGAAATCTGGGCCCTCATCTGAGATTTTAATTCAGTAGGTATTTTTAACAGGTTATTTGCACATGTTTTCGAAGACTGGATCTATTGAATACAAAATACTAGGAGATGCACTTTATCCATGGCATGCCATTTGAAAAATTGTCTTTAATCTCCAAAATCCTAGGATCAGACTCATATGAACTTTGGCAATCTTAGTTTCAAGGGAAAAAAATAAATCAGTCATTTCTACCAAGGAATTCTTTTTTTCTAAAAAAGCGGAAGGCATGGCATTAAGAAATGCCTTATGAGGAAATGGAGCTGAATTACAATTCCTTTTCTTTACATTGTCCTCTAAATTACTGCATCTCATATGCTGAAAGATTAGCTATTTGTCAGATTTTAGTTAACCTACTTCATAGAGATTATTGATGGTTTATAAACTAGGGCTCTTTTGTATCTGTGTGGAGTTTACTCCTTTGGACAATAAATACCTATTTCACCTTAGTAGAAATGTATACCAATTATAGGTAAATAAAATTAAGTTTCTCAGCTATGCTATGGAAGGCTTACTTTGAAATTATGACAAAAATCAAAGGGACCATATACTACTTCACACATTAAGTAATGAGTGGAGGCTGTGCTCCAAGTTCCAAACCTATTCAAATGTTCTATGTAGAGGAAGTCAAAAGTTTATACTTAGTAGAGGGATCCATCATTACTATGATGGCTCCCAAGCCAGGATGCATGTTGGGACTGCCTGGGGAATGTAGATTTTTGGCTCTTTGTAATAAAGTAGTCTTGAGGAGTGACAAGGAGTTTAGTAAGGAGCCCTCTGAAGAAAGACTTCTCTGTCCCAGAAGAACCACAACTGAGATTTCTACAGATGGCTTTCAGGAAAAAGAAATTCTTCCCATTAGGAGACAACTAACCTATAATGTAATGGATGACACACCATCAGGAAACTCAGGACATGATGTTATGGGGAGAAATGTTAAAATTGAGAAGGGTGTGAGAATAATGAAAAAATTTCATTGTATTTTAGGACTAGCAATTAATGGAAGCTATCAAATTAAAGCTTATATTGAATAAGGAATACTATGCTGCCATACATGACAATGTTTTCAAGTGCATAAACAATCCCTTAATTCTAAATGTCTGTGAACTTTCTGACCTTGATTCACAAATAACTTCCCTACTTTTCCTATAATGTTGCTTAATTTCTTAAGGTTTGGGATGGATTTGTTTCATGCTCCCACAGGCCTCCTATGCATGGTAGGTATTCGGCAGTTAATGTCTCAGGGCAGGCACAGTTTTAAATTCAGAACTCCAATCTAGGTCAGAAGACACACACTTCATGAAGTTAAAATGAATGGTACGGAGATCTCTGTCATCCAGACACTCTCTGACACACTTGTTTTCCTGGGGAAAATCTTTAAGAGACATACCAAAAAAAAATCCCTTGGTCTCACAGATTGTCATTAAGTCTGAATTTACTTTTTAAAATAGTATACTTCTATTATCATCAGGGTCACACTAATTTTAGAGCTGTCTTTTTTCTCCTAATATATTTTGAGCAAAACCTTGCTTCCTAGCCACCACTGCAGCCCTGGCACCTTACATACATAGTGTCCTATGCATGTAAGGAACTGGACACATCTGTTGAATGAATGAATGAATGAATGAGTGAGTGACTGCCACATGACATCCTAGTCTTTAGGATGTGCATCCTGGGTCTCAGGATCCACTCATGAGTTACTTTGCTTACCCATTTCTTCCTTTCCTAAAACTTATTACAGAAGCTGTAATTTGAATAATTCAAGCTATGAATTCTAAGAAATCTTACTCAATAGTAACACACAGGTTAATGAAAAAAAATTGAGACAAAGGTATTACCTTCTTGAAACAGTTGTCGGGCATAAGATGGCTCTCTGCCCTGAGGTTGAAAAAAAGCATAAATGCATTTCCTTACTAAATCTTCCCAGCCAGTTCTGCCAGCAGCTCTCAGGGAACTGGTATCAATAGAGATGATTTTACCTACACAAAGAATGAGAGTTGACATTTATGATAGAGTCTTGAAATATACCATCCATATTTCAAAATTATCAAGTATATCCAATGGCTATTCTCTCTTTCCAAGTATTTGGTAGACAAATGCTTTAAAAAGGACCATTTATACTTATCACAGATAGTAATGGAATGTGTTAGAGACATGATAAGGATTGCTTGTTCTTGGATCATTTGCATTAGTGTGTTAGATTCAGTTCTAGTCAGGTATTAAAATCGTATCAAGGCTAAGGGTGTAACTAGGTTGGGCCAGTGCTCGTCTATGATGCATGAAGCTCTGAGTTCAATTCCTGCTAAACAGGGTTTGGTGGTACATGTTTGTAATCCCAGTTACATAATTAGCTGAAGTCATTCTTGGGCTACTTGAGACCCTGTCACAACCACCAATAAACAATCCCCCAATATAAAACAGCATAATCATCTGAAGCTGTTAAGACATATCAGTTCAAAATCCTCAGACCTGTTCTTTGATTCCACTTTGTGTACACTGCTCCTCTTTATTGTTTTCTGTATGCTGACAACTAGCTGCATTATTTATTAGAGAACAGAAGTAAACATTAAATATATTATTGTAGTTTAAACTATTTCCCATGACTAAGTGAAAAGAATATGAGAAAGAAGCAGGCTTTTCATTTTATCTCTGGTTAACTTTCATAGGCAATTAAACAACAAAGACAGGAGACAACAAAAGTGGACTCAGAAACGGCACTAAATCAAAACCGTAAGATTTTTGAGGCATCATACTATTGAAATACTACTTTTATAAAATCTAGCAGTAATTTGCTATGGTTATTGTATTTGGCCAAATTTCCTAATGGCTGTGAGAGAATTCTGGCAAGTTATTAATAGGGGGCCAACTGATGTAGTTTTCATTTTTCAGGCCCATTTTTTATTATATACACCCATGGGAGGCCGAGTTCCAACCCCAGCACTTCCCTACCCCAAAGGCACCGCTAATCTAGCCTCTTTTCTATCATCTGTTCTTGTTGGGTTTCTGTATTTTTTTGGAAATAGTTAAATGAAAAACTGGTATCTCATTGCTATCCAGATTTGAATTTCCTTAGTTACTAACAAAGCTGAGTATTTTTCATGTTTCTTTACATTCATACTTCTTCTATGAATGCCTGATTGTATTTCCTCCTTTTGGTATAATCAAGTCAAGCCTCTCATAATGTGTATGTTTCTTCATTTAACTACAATTAACACTCTTCTCCTCCCTTAGTTTGGTTTTCTTAGTAGCAAAATATTCATCAGCTTTCCTTTAACTTGTTAGGGTCTGGGATCTAAGGTACCCAAACCTACTTGTGGATCTTGTCACTCAGCTCTATGTAGATAGGAAGAACAGCAGTTGAAAATCAAGTAAGAGAATTTTGTTACTTAAAACAGTTTGAAGATAGTCTGGTGAGCAATGAAATTGAAAGCATGGACAATTTTGGACTTTTAATAATTTAACCTTTGTCTTTCACTATGCCATATATAAAAGTTTATTATGGCAGCAATTCAAGTGTTACATAATCTTCATATACAATAATGCTCCTCATAGGCAATGACATGTATGTGTGCTTGTGTTTGTGTGTGTATATGTTTGGTGTGTGTGTATATGTTTGGTGTGTGTGTGTGTGTGTGTGTGTGTGTGTGTGTGTGTGTGTGTGTGTGTGAAGCTATGGAAGAGAGAGTGACCATGTTTTCAGCAATGACACTAAGTGATTCTGACTGAAGACAATCATGAAGAGTTTGGTTTAGAATATCTTTGCTTACCAAATGGAAGTTTGGAACCAACTACTAACCAACCAAACAAAAACAACAAAGACAACAAAAAACCACTATTCAATGTTTCCTGATGAAGGACTTAAAAAAAAAAAAAAGGGACATGAAGCCAGGTGTGGTGGCATGTGCCTTTAATCCCAACACTCAGGAGGCAGAGGCAGGCAGATCTTTGTGAGTTTGAGGCCAGCCTGGTCTACAGAGAGGGTTTCATGATGATCAGGGCTATACCGAAAAACTCTGTCTTGAAAAACCGAAACCAAAACAAACAAACAAAAACAAAAAAAATACAACTCACTCCACATACAGTTAAAAAGTACCATTAAAATTAAGTATTTAATATTACCTCACTTCACTAGTATTTTCAGTGAATTCTACTCTAGGATATAATAAAACACTAGCTTTAAATTTTAAGTCTACTTTCTGTTTCTTTGGCAACTTGATATGAGAGGTGAAGTCAAAAGTAATGCAATATGGAAGAAGAATACTTCATTAGGAATAAATATTTCATTCCCAGCCATTACTTACCATTTTCCACCCATAAAAGAAGTAAGCTGGTATAAGATGTTTTCAAAAATAAATCTTATTTTAAAATTTATTTTATATGCATGTTGTATTTCTGTGTAGCATGTGTATGCCTGGTGTTCTTGGAGGCCATAAGAGTGTATCAGATCTTCTGTGACTGGAGTTACAGACAGTTTTGAGCTGCTATGTGGGTGCTGGGAATCAAACCTGGGTCCTCTGCAAGAGCAGCCAGTGTTCTTAATTGCTGAGCCATCTCTCCAGACCACGGAATCTGTTACTTTTGAGGTTCCCTTAGTTGAACGATTATTGTGAAACACAGAAGTTAATATCCTTATTTTAAATGGTCATGATTATTTTTATTTATTTGTAATAGTTAGATGTAGCTGAAATTTTAATTTAAATTCTTCTCTGATTTAATGTAGCATTTAACTTATAGGAAGGAGAATAAGTTGAAAAGTACTGTTCATGAGTTATCATACTACCATTGTGTGTTTGTGTGTGTGGGTGCATGTGCCATGGGACATGAAAGGAGGTCAGGGGACAAGTTAGTGCTTTTGGTACTCTGTTTCCACCTTTATGTGGCATCTGGGGATGAAACTCAGGCTGCCATACTGTGCCAGGTGGCTTTACTCCACTGAGCCGTACTACTGGCTCGTCCACTAAGTCTCTCATGTCTGACACTTACTATGCAGCCTGACAAACATCCTTCCTAACAGGTTTTCATTCTGTGTCTCAGAAAGCCTATTAATCAGTTACTGATGAAAAGACCAGTTTTCGTTGTCATTGACGCCTACTTTCTTCCATATATAATATTTCTGGCTTTCAGTAAGGGTTCATTGAATTTTTCCAGTATTGCTCATGAAAGAAAATGGAAGAGAACATGACCCATTCTAGACTAGAAAGGGTTGCAGAGGGGTGCAGTCCCTTCATGTGCACATGATTCATGGCAGACCGGGAAAGGACACAGAGAGGCATAGTCTCTCCACACACCTAGGCCTCTCCTTACTTTTCAGAAACAGCATTTGGGACTTTGTCTTTAAAAACAAAGACTTAAGCACATAACACAAGAATACCAGATTTCTAAGAGCTAAAAAGTTGTAAAAAATAAAATAGAATCTTTAAAGAATGAAACTGGACATGATGGCACACTACCCCAGCACTCAGAGGCATAGGCACAGGAGGGTCTCTGGCCTACACAGTGAGCTCCAGGGCAGCTAGGGATACACAGAGAAACCCTGTCTTGAAAAACAAAAACAAAACAAGAATAGTAAAAAACAAAAACAAAAAACAAGTACATTAAAATGGACAAAAAGAATAAATTTAGTTGAAATCATTTTTTAAAAATTTCTTCTCAAAAAATATATCCCTACCATCTACCTCTGTTTTAAAATTAGGGAGGTGACTGAGAGATGTAACTCTGAGTATGTAAAAACATGAAAACCTGAATGTCAGTGTGAAGATAAATTAACCAGAAAAAAGTCTTGAGGAATTGTAAACAACAGCTACAATTTGTTCTAGATGGGATTCAAATCTTAAGGGGCTTTTAAGAAGAAAGTATTATTTTCAGGTACTCTCTTGTTACACAATGCAACCCTACTGCCTACCTCTGAGTCCTACTAATATTAGAGCTGGTCCATCTGTTTCTTGAGTCAGAAGGGCTCACTGTAAACTTCCACACCGACCACTTCCAACACTCACACTTAGGACGTGCAGCACTTCTTCATACTTGGTCCATGGGCTCAATATTAGCTCAAACCTCATCAGTTAGATCTTTTAGAATGACCATTTAATTTCAAAAGCAATCCTCAAAAATACACCACAATATGAAAATATAGCACTCTCTGTTGGTTTGAAAGAAGCTCTTGCTATGCTGCTCAGGCTTGTCCTAACTTGTGGGCTCAATTGATACAATTGCTTCAGCCCACCTAGGAGCTGGGACTATAGGAATGTATCTAGTCGTGTGGTTACCTTTTATCATTGATTTTAACTTGTCAAATACATTACATATTTTACCTTTATTTGTGTGTCTATGTGTGTGTGCATGCGCATGCTTTGTCCATGATAGGAGCTGGTTCTCCCTTTCTTACATGTGGGCTGAGGGATCAAATTTAGGTCATTAGACTTGTAGCACATGCCTTTACCCACTTGAGTCCTCTGGATGGCCCCACCAAATACTTTTTTTTTTTTGAGACATGGTTTCTCTGTGGCTTTGGAGGCTGTCCTGGAACTAGCTCTTGTAGAGCAGGCTGGTCTCAAACTCACAGAGATCCACCTGCCTCTGCCTCCCAAGTGCTGGGATTAAAGAAAGGCGTGTGCCACCAACGCCTGGCCCCACCAAATACTTTTAAACATAATATTAAACCCACCATATTTATATCCATTTATATATATATATATACAAATTCAAATTTCTTCCTTGATTATAAAGATGATTCAATATCAAACACACATGACAATTATATCATCTAAATTTCAACATCTGGATGAGTATTTAAAATGTTTTCTATATAAGACTGGGAAGCAGAGGATGAACATTATACTTGGATATCATCAGTGCTAAGTTTACATTATTAATATCTATGGAGCATTTTTAATTTTGTGAATACCTGTAGTATCTTGCTTGGTCATAAAGGATTCTACACCTGTAATAGCTGGAGGCCGAGGTAATCGCCGAGCAATACAAATCAAACATGACTGAAAATCTGCCCAAAACAAGAAGAGAACATTGAAGAACAAAGTATAGAGTTTACATCAATTACTCAACAATTTTGATTTTTAAATTTCATGTTCCAGGATTTACCATAATATTAGAATCACTCTAATACAGTGGTACTCCACCTCCCCAATGCTGGGACCCTTTAGTACAGTTCCACATGTTGTGGTGACTGCCCCCAACAACAAAATTATTTCATTACTACTTCATAACTTTTGATATTGTTATAAATCATGATGTAAATATTTTTGAAGATTGAGGTTTGTCCCAGGTTGGAATCACTGCTAACATTATAGCACAGTAGAAATAAAATTCCTGGCAATACAAACTGGTAGCTCTAAGTAGAAAGTAAGGGTAAAGTTTCTCCCCACGGAATACTCAAACATAACTATAGAGACAGACACTAACAGCCAAAGAAACAGTCTTCGGACTTAAGCAGCACCAGTTGTTAATTTTACTTTTGTTGTTTTCACTGCTATGAACTGAGCTCAAGGAACTTACATATGCTAAGCACATGCTCTGCCACCAGCCCCCAATACAATTTTAAATTAAAAAAAATATGTGTATGAGTGTTTCACCTGCATGTATGTTTGTGTACCATGGGCATGCTGTGCTCAGAGGCCAGAAGGCATCAGATCCACTGGAACCAGAGTTACAGACAGTTGTGAGTAGCCATGTAGGTAATGGGAATTTAACCTGGGTCCTCTAGAAGAGTAGCCAGTGCTCTTAACTTTTAGCCATCTCTTTGTCCCCTGTGCTGGCAAGCTTTATGTCAACTTGAAACAAGCTAGAGTCACTGGAGTGCAGGAAGCCTCAATTGTGAAAATGTCTCAGGAAGATCAGGCTAGAGACAAGCCTGTAGGTTACTGTCTGAATTAGTGATTGTTGAAGAGAGCTCAGCCATTGTGGGTGGGGCCACCCCTGGGCAGGTGGTAATGGGTATTATAAGAAAGCAAAGCAGCACTCTTTCATGCCCTCTGCATCAGCTCCTGCCTGCAGGTTCCTGCCCGGTGTGAGTTTCTGTCCTGACTCCGCTTCCTTGATAGGCTGTAGTAATGAGGAATGTAGAATGCAGTAATGAGGTTGTGTAAGCCAAATAAACCCTTTCTTCTCCAAGCTGCTTTGGTCATGGTATTTCATCACAACTAGAAACCCCAACTAAGATACCCCTTAACAATGTTTTTAAAAACTACAGTTTTATTGTCAATATCTTACATGCATCAGTATTCCATGCTGCAGATTATTCTCATAACCACTATAAAGAAAATGATCATATAACAAAACTAAGATTTATGACTAAAGTGGTAGTACTCTTGATAAAGGACTTTTTTTGGAGGGGGAGAGGGGCCAGGCACTATATATCCCAACCTGGGGTGGACATGTGATTTAACGTTAGACATCTAAGTAATTCAAGATTTATTTAGTAAATTCAATAAAGAGTGTGATCTATTTAAACCTATGTATGGCTTTATATTTCAGCATGAATAATTTGGATTCACTTGGTGGGACTTTCAAACAGACAAACAAATACTCCGACCCATAAAAGTGTCTTACTACTAGCTCAGGCTGGCCATAAAATTACTGTGTAGACCAGACTGGCCTCAAAACTCGCAATCCTCCTGCCTCTACATTCCCAACCTTAGTAATTAAACATTTAGGTCACCATGACTGGCAACAGAGAATTTTATATTTTTAGTATATACATTTTTTGAAGTCCCATTCCATGATTTTTTTCTTTCAAAGATGCTACATACACTACTGCACACTAAAGACATGAAACAGTAATGTGTGCAAAGTTCCCAAAGTTCCCTCTACCTCCTGGTCACATGTGCTGAACTGCCTCTGACAGACTTGTCTCCTCCCCCGGTCCTCACTCCAGGTCCCTATTTGTGATGTTCCTAAACTGAACTGAGTCTATGTTTACACGGATGACACACCCATCCACCATTACATACTAAAATCCATGCTAACATCATGTTCATTTAGAGTTTCAACTATGGCTTCCATTTTTTCATAAACTTTCTCCTGGATTTTTGCATAGTCTGAAAATTCCAATGTTATCCTCCAATGTATCCTACATTCTAAAGGTGAACCTTTATAAATACCAGGGTTGTTCAACAGCCTGCTATATCTGGTACACTTCCAACTGAGGGCAGGCAGTTACCTATTTTATTTCAAAGCAGCAAACAGGTTTGAATTATTTGACATCTACAAGGGAAGGCTGCATAAAGCTGAAACTTTAGGGACATTCTCAAGGGGGTGGTTCTACATATTTGTAATGTTTAAAATATTAAGAAAAACATTGAGTCTGGGACAGTGGTATGCTCCTGCAATTCTGACAATCATAAAGTTGAGACAGGCGACTGCTTCTAAGTTCCAGTCTATCCTAGGCTACACAGTGAGTTGAAAGGCCACTTGGGGAAACACAGTAAAACACCATCTCAAAAAGTCAAATGGGCTGGGCCTGGTGGCACACAGCTCTTTATACCAGTACTTGGGAAAAAAGAAGCAGGTGGATCTCTGTATGAGTATGAGGCTACCCTGTCTACACAGCAAGTTCCAGTTCAGCCAGAGCTACACAGTGAGACCCTGTCTCAAGAGAATAAAAAAGGAAATGAAGAAAATTGAACTGGGGCTAGAGAGATGGCTCAGAGGATTAGAGCACTGCCTGCTCTTCCAGAGGTCCTGAGTTCAATTCCCAGCAACCACAAAGTGGCTCATGACCATCTGTAATGAGATCTGGTGCCCCCTCTCACCTGCACCAGGTATACATGTAGGCAGAACACTGTATACATAAGTATATAAATCTTTAAAAAAGAGCATTTAAAAAAAAGAAAATTGAACTGTGGTTATGACATATAATAGAGTAACCAAAAATATTATCTCAAGAAGGTAGTGTGTAATCAATTTCCCCTGTTTCTTCAAGCCAAAGATAAAACAATCACTTTAAGATGACCCTTTACCTTCGCCATCTTCTTGGATTGATTTTGGCTGTGACACTGTGAAACACTGCATAACTTCGTAGCGCTGGCAAGCTTCTTGGTTCTCGGTACCTGGCTCGTCTGGAGGGTGAATTAGCATCCTGCAGTTAAATGTATGGCTATTTCGGCGTGTTGCCTCTTGAGGCCAAGGAACTCCATTTACTAGGGAGGCAAAATTGATTAATATATTGTGAAAAAAGCATAAATTCTGAACAAACAAAAACAAGCCATACTAATGAAGGAGCTTAGTAACCAGTGAGGTTAAGATATCCTTTATTAGAAAAACGCTAGCCAAACACAAGCCAGAGCGTGCCAGGGGCAGCAAGGCAGGGAGGCCAGAGAGAAGGGGCTCCCCTGTGTCTTGTCTGTCCCTTTAAACCCTATCACAAGTCATCCTGACCTCGCCTTGACCACGCCCTGATGGGCGTGGTTAGGCACACCTGTAGCCAGCTTCTAGCAGGCATGGTTTACACTGTCCCCTACACCATACTTCAAAGCATCTGGCTAATGAGACATTTGTATTAAAAGACTGGCTACAACCTCAGATGGGATATACTGAGTCAATAGGCACAGCTACCAGCTAGAAATTGTAACACTTCCAAGAAAATGTGTAAGAGCTCATACAGCAAACACCACTTCACTAACAGTATTTAGAAACAAAGACAGAATTAAAAATTACTAGTGTGGTAGTTAACGCTTTTTATTTGCAGCTATGCATTTCAAGTGAGAAATTTAAGGCCACAGTTACAGGGTTAAGCAGGACTCATCAAAGGCAATCCTAAGGGCAGGCTCTTTGTGCACAGGGCAGAAGACTAAAAGTTTGTACAAAGAGTCTGTAACTTAGAATAGAAAAGAGTTGGGGGTGGAGGTGGCACACACCTTTAATCTCAGCACTTTGGGAGGCAGAGGCAGGCAGATCTCTGTGAATGATAGGCTATCCTAGTCTACAAAGCTAGTTCCAGGACAGCTAGAGCTGTTACATAGAGAATCCCTGTCTCAAAAGAAAACAAACAATATTGGTTTCTTAAAGACATTTTCCTGTGCTTCATTAATTTAACTAGCACAGTTTCTATGGTACAATACTTTGGATATGGTGGATAATCAGTAAGTAATACCAAAAGATTGCTAACAAACTATTTCCTTTAGTATAAGAAAATTAAATTCAGTTGCCGGGCACTGGTGGTGCACGCCTTTAAGCCCAGCACTCGGGAGGCAGAGGCAGGCAGATCTCTGTGAGTTCGAGGCCAGCCTGGTTTCCAGAGCGAGTGCCAGGATAGGCTCCAAAGCTACACTGAGAAACCCTGTCTAAGGAAAAAAAAAAAAAAACAAGAAAGAAAAAGAAAGAAATCCTAGTCACTGGCCAGCAGCATTATAACTAATATAAGACTCTGTGTGTTATTTGGGGCCCTAACGTGATGGCAGAACTCAGGCGGCTGGCGGAGTTATTGTAACAATGCTTTCCTGTTCTGCTGTAGTAATCTTCTGGTTTATAATCAAGTTGGTATCAACCTAGAAGCTTTACCCCTATTGGCTAGCTTATATAGTGCTGGATGGTGCATGCATGCTACCTGAGAAGAAAAGTAATCATCAGTTTCTCAGCTATGAACCCTGTAGATACAGTATCAACCAGCCTGAACAAATGTCTCCTGGTGTCAGAGTGGCAAAAATGTTATGGGAGTAACCAAGCACTTTCTGATTGGATCTAAGGCCCATTCCATACACTAGAACTAATTCCTGGCACTGATAATGGGGCCAAGAATCTATGATTAGGTAGGTCATAGGTCCTAGAGGAGAATCTACTATTATTCTGCTATATAGACATGCTATTAAATTGACTCCTAAAGACATCATTATAACCACAGATGAGTGTATCTCTCAATCCTCATCTTTTTGCAGTAGATGACAATTAACACATAGACCCACAAATGGTCAATGTACAGAAAATAAGAAAGCATAGAATGTTCAACCCTAAATGGGGCATCTGTATCATATCTGCTTCTCCTCAGGAAGAGGGGGCAGAAAGACTGTAAGAGAAACTTTTTGGTTAGTAAAAAATATTGAGAACTAATAACTAAAGCCACAAAAATAACTCTGGCAATAACTTACATTTTAATTATCATAACTTATTAAATAAATAATTGTTAGATACTGACTCTTGCAATGCATGCAGGTAGATATTTCAGATGGTACTTCTTTCTAGATTCTCTATATATCATAATATTTATTGGTTTTCTTTTGGCTTATCTAAGTTATTACAACAGAGCTCAAGGCTTTTTTGGACCCAAATCTTTTAAATACTAAGTCTTTACTTACAATGACTGCATTTTCACAAAAAGACAAACACAGACTCTGTATTCTCTGCTGGACATGGAAGGGACAGATCTAGGCTAGAGATATAAACGCTGATGAAACTCAGTGTTTTGTTTTGAGTATGTTGGGGAAGGACTGTCTAACCTTTACTAGTTGCTCTTTCTTTAGTAGGCATAATTGTTCTTGAAAGAATAAATATACCTAGTGTTAAAAAAAACCAAAACCAAAAACAAACTGGTAACAAAAATCCAATCAAAAATTGCAAAACAACAAAAAGGCTTTTGGAATTAAACTCAGGGCCTAATTGCTTGCTAGGTGAATTCATGGGAAGAGCTCTCCCTCCGACTGCATGCTCACTCAGCTAAGGGCCCTTTTTAAGAAGGAAGCAGCCATTCAGTTCAATTTTATTTATTGTAGTTTTAAAGTTTTTTTCTTTTTAAAGTTCAGTTTTAAAAAGAACTAAGGAAAACTGAACTTTCTTATTGACAAGTTCTGTAAGAATATCTCCCTCAATTTTGTGGGGAGCAGATGAAGGAGCACAATATGAAAGGACAAGAGTGCTCTTCCATGTCATTAGTTTCTGAGAATACCTACAATATCAAGTACTTGTGAATGATACAAAATTACAGATCCACATCTCATGAAATTAAAAGTTCCAAAACATCTAGATAAAGTCAACAATAGCAATATTAACAAATTAAAAAAAAATTCAGCTAGGTGATAGGTTAATTATCATTTGAATGCACTCCAAACTTCCCATGAAAAATGAGGTCTAAAGAGGGATTAAATGTGTTCCAAGGTCACACTGCTAGTAGGTGGTAAGGAAGAATATTTTACCTATGTCTATTTTACATCAAAATGCCAGTGATCTTAACTTTTACAGTGTCTGCATTACTAGAGACACAAATGCCACAAATGGTGAGAATTTATTTCCATTTTTTTCAAACTTCAAGTCATAGCTTATTAGAATTTCACAAATAGATCTTAATATAGACTTTTGTACATGTGTGTGTGGTGTATGCACTGTGGTGCCTGTGTGGGTATATGTATAAATGTACTTGTGGAAACCAGAGGTTCACAATGGGTGTCTTCCTCAATAGTACCCCACCTTGTCTTCTTCTTTTGACAGGGGATCTCTTAATAAACATAGACCTCCCTCACATGGCTATACTGGCTAACCAGCAAGTCCAGGAATCTTTCTGCCTCTGCCTTCCCAGCCTTGGTTTAATAGACATGCTCCACTATCTGTACATGGGCTCAGGAGGATTCAACTTAAGTCTTGTGTGGCAAGCACTACTGAGCCAATTCTCCTGCTTTGTCCATCTTCTTGGACAAAACCTCACACTATATTAGCTTTGCAGCATTCAAATGTATTTTTATCTTTTTAAAAGTAGAATATTATGCTTAACAGTAGAAATTTTAGACACTGAAATTTTCACAGTAGTCTTTGAAATTTCCTGATATAAGTGAAAATAAGACTATAATTTTTGGCCGGGCAGTGGTAGTGGACACCTTTAATATCAGCACTCAGGAGGCAGAGGCAAGAGGATGTCTGTAAGTTTGAGGCCAACCTGGTCTACAAAGAAAGTTCCAGGACAGGCTCCAAAACACTGATCTACTATCAGAGGCCCCATAGATTGCCTAGGCCTCCTCATTGACACCCGTATTCAGGGGTTTCCCAGCTATCAGTCTGGGTCCATGAGCTCCCCCTTGTTCAGGTCAGCTGTTTCTGTGGATCTCTCCAGCCTGTTCTTGACCCCTTTGTTCATCACTCCTCCTTTGCAACTGGACTCCAAGAGTTGAGTTCAGTACTTAGCTGTGAGTGTCTACTTCTGTTTCCATCAGCTACTAGATGAAGGCTCTAGGATGGCATATGAGGTAGTCATCAATCTCACTATCGGGAAAGGGCATTTAGGGTAGTCTCTCCACTATTGCTTAGATTGTTAGTTGGGGTCATCCATGTAGATCTCTGGACACTTCCCTAGGGCCAGATTTCTCTTTAAACCTATAATAGCTCCCTCTATTATGGTATCTCTTTTCTTGCTCTCCTCTATTCTTCCCCTGACTCACCCTTCCTGCTCCCTCATGTCCTCCTCTCCCCTCCTCTTCTCCCCTTCTCTTTCTCCTAGCTCCCTTCCCCCTCTCTCTATGCTCCTAATTTTCTCAGGAGATCTTGTCCCTTTCCTCTTCTCCAGGGGACCATGTATGTCTCTCTTAGAGTCCTCCTTGTTTCCTTGTTTCTCTGGCAGCATGGATTGTAGGCTGGTAATCCTTTGCTCTATGTCTAAAATCCATACATGAGTGAGTACATACCATGTTTGTCTTTTTGTGACTGGATTACCTCACTTCTAGTTCCATCCATTTGCCTGTAAATTTCAAGATTCCATTGTTTTTTTTTCCGCTGAGCGGTACTTCGTTGTATAAATGAACCACATTTTCTCTATCCATTCTTCAGTTGAGGGGCATCTAGGTTGCTTCCAGGTTCTGGCTATTACAAATAGTGCTGCTAAGAACATAGTTGAATAGATGTCCTTGTATGAACGTGCATCTTTTGGGTATATGCCTAGGAGTGGAATTGCTGGATCTTGTGGTAGACTGATTCCCATTTTCCTGAGGAGTTGCCATACTGATTCCCAAACTGGCTGTATGAGTTTGCATTCCCACCAGCAGTAGAGGAATGTTCCCCTTTGTCCACATCCTCTCCAGCATAAACTGTCATGGTGTTTTTGATTTTAGACATTCTGACAGGAGCAAGATGGTATCTCAGAATTGTTTTGATTTGCATTTCCCTGATGGCTAAGGATGCTGAGCACTTTCTCATGTGTCTTTCAGCCATTTTAGATTCCTCTATTGAGAATTCTCTATTTAGTTCTGTACCCCACTTTTTTAATTGGATTATTAGGTGTTTTGGTGACTAACTTTTTGAGTTCTTTTAAATTTTGGAGATCAGCCTTCTGTCAGATGTGGGGTTGGTGAATATCTTTTCCTATTCTGTGGGCTGCCGTTTTGTCTTGTTGACTGTGTCCTTTGCCTTACAGAAGCTTCTCAGTTTCAGGAGGTCCCATTTATTAATTGTCGATCTCAGTGTTTGTGCTACTAGTGTTATGTTCAGGAAACAGTCTCCTGTACCAATTCGTTGGTACCTCCTACTTTCTCTTCTAAGAGGTTCAGTGTGGCCGGATTTATGTTGAGGTCTTTGATCCATTTGGACTTAAGTTTTGTGCATGGCGATAGACATGGATCTATCTGCAGTCTTCTACATGCCAGCATCCAGTTATGCCAGCACCATTTGTTGAAGATGCTTTCTTTTTTCCATTGTATAGTTTTAGCTTCTTTGTCAAAAATTAGGTGTTTGTAGGTGTGTGGGTTAATATCAGGGTTTTCAACTCTATTCCATTGGTCTACCTGTCTATTTTTGTGCCAATACCAAGCTGTTTTCAGGACTATAGCTCTATAATAGAGCTTGAAGTCAGAAATGGTGATGCCTCTGGAAGTTCTTTTATTGTACAGGGTTGTTTTGGCTATCCTGGGTCTTTTGTTTCTCCATATAAAGTTGATTATTGTTCATTCAAGGTCTGTGAAAAATTGTGCCCATATTTTGATGGGGATTGCATTGAATCTGTGATTGCTTTTGGCAAGATTGCCATTTTTACTATGTTGATCCTACCTATCCAAGAGCATGGAAGATCTTCAGTATGTCTTTAAAAATATTTATTATAGTTGGGCTTTGTTCTTCTCAGTGATCTCTAACAGGTGAGCAAATGCCAATGTAGAACTAGATGACATGCTCCGTGACTACTGAGCATGCCCCATGTTTGTGGGTTTACTCTTGTACTTGGCTGCACCAGTTAGGCTGTATCATCCCTGTTTCTGTTCTTTCCTTCTTTGGGGGTATGAGGAACTGATGCTGCTGCAGATGAAATGTCATAGCTCTCCCAGTTGTGGTGGAGGCTACTTGAAAAGGCCAGTCAAGGACCTACACTCCTGACCAGGAGCAGTATCACCATGACATCAGATATTAGATGACACTCCAGTCTTATTTACCGCCTGGCAGTGACGGGAACAAACTGAATAGTAACATATCTTCAATAGCCACATTGGGATGAGTAATGTGTGGCTTTTGCACAATGAACCCCTTCTTCAGGCGGCAGAAGATAGCTCAGCTTTGTTTTCCGTGACCCCCCTCACTTCTCTTTCCAACCAGGCAAGCTTTTAAACTCAACAGATATTTTGCTAATACAGATGGGAATGTTAAAAATTTTAAGGCAACAATAAAATAAAATAGCTCAATTAGACCCACATGCAAGATCTTCAGAATGGCAGAACAAAAGAAACTAGAGTGTAGGACCAGAGGAAGAAACTCAGGTGTCACCTGCAGTGACATGAGGGACTCTTCCTTTCTCTTCCCTGAACTCCTGCCTTTCCAACACTAAACATTGGTGAGGACCCTCCTAACTGCTACCACATTGTATTCTGAGAAAAACTCATGTTTGATCAATTTATCTGTGTGATAAAGTGGTCATATTTTAGAGATAGTTGAACAAAGAAATGATGGGAAAAACAGGAACAAAAAAAATCTGAAATGGATGGAATCTGAAATTAAATATGAAGTTTTCCATTTTCCATTTTCCACTAAATACATGTATACTGACTAACCAAAACTTATCTACTTCAGAGACTAGGAATTCAATCAGTAGGAGCAATTGGAACTTGGGCCTTGAAAACCTTTCTAGCAGGAGTCTCCAAATTCAAGGAGCAAACAAAGGGCAGCTGTTAGTTCATTCACATCCCCCAAGGATCAGCACAAGGTCCTACTTGCTGTACCAAGGGCACACAGTTTAGTGGGTAGAACAGCAACTGGAGATCTACACCCATCATTCTCTCAGCTGGGTTTCTCCCAGTGGGCAAGCCATCCAATCATAGTTAGATTAAAGAGTTGAAAGAGCATACATTCCAAATGGTTACATTTTGGAGGTATAAAATACAGCAGTATACCCCTCCTGATCCTTCTCTTCCTCCCATCTGTTCTTTTTTCTGTGAGCAGGGCTCTCCTTTCCTGCATATAATCAAAACTAAAAACCAGTATAATCTTTTTGTGGTAAGGTAACTTATCCATGCTGGCCCCCATGCTGTCACATGACATGGCAGTACAATGATGAAGAAGATACTTATGAAGTATTGATACATCTGAAGCTGTAGCTACATTAGAAATATTTTAAGTATATTATTTTACACTGTTAACTTGTATGTGTTATAATACTAAGCATTAGAAATAAAAAGTTAATTTCTTTCTACCTAGTGATTTTGGAAGCAGATTCTTGACAAATTCTGCATGATCTCCCACGTGCAGTATGCTGTAGACGCTGGTATTCATTAATTCCTCCTGATTGTATCCCAAGTAGCTGGTCACATTTTCTGACACAAATACAATTCTTCCTTCACAATTCACAACAAAAAAAAATCCATCCAAAGCCTGCAAAGCCAGAAAAAAAAGGAATGAAAAGAAAAGGATTAAGACATAAAGACACTGATAAAATATTGGGAGGTTAAAAGATAAAAGGAAACACATTTTTCTATTAAAAAGACATTAAAAACAAATATATGTCAAATTAAGAAAAGGACTGCTTCTCTGTGGAGGGAGGTCATAATTTTCAAATGGGCTTTACATTGAAGTGTCCAACAGATGTGAATGAAAAAATATCAACCTTCTTTCTTAGAAATAATTTCAGTTACATAGTTATGTTTATTATTTTTAAAAATGTGTCTGTGTGTGTCTGTGTGGGTTTATGCACATGAGTGCAGATGCCCTTGGAGGCCAGGGATGATGAATGCCCTGGGGAGCTGAAGTTACAGGTGGTTGTTAGCTGCCAGACTTGGGTGCTAGGAATCAAACCTGGGTCTCTCAGAAAAGCAGTTATGTGTTCTTAACCACCAAAAAGTCTCTACAATTCTAAAAATCATTTTTATAGTAGCAAATGTGAAATAAGTGATTTATTCAGTCTTCAAAATATCTATGTTATAAAGGTGACTACCTGGCCTTTGCCTTTGAGGAAACTGTGAAAGAATGGGAAGGAGGACATGCATAATAAAGTACTAGTGATCAATGTGCTGTCACACATACATGAAACACTTTAAGCACACACCAGGATGCCTAATTTGGAAGTGGAAGGGGGATGAGAAGAACCTGACAAAGTCCTATCCAACTTTCAGAGAGCTGGCATAGTAGGGGAGGGGAATGTCACTGCAGGAAGAAAGAAGCACACGTGGAGCTGGGGAGTCTGAAGTACAGTGAGGCCTGTGGGTAGCAAAGAAGTAAGTGACATGGACAGGAGCCAGCTTCCAGGGGCCTCCTATGTGCAGAGATGGAGCCAGGCTTCTCCAAGAGGAGATACATGTATCCCTAGGGGCACAGAATATTTCCAGTAGCAGAGAAACTGTTAAAACCTTTAGATTGCAATCTACAACATATGGAAGAAATCAGGGCCCTTTGTGAAGTCCAGACAGCTCCAAACTTTTAGGGAAGATCTGGAATACGGAAGCTGACAGTGTCATCTTACTTATTTGGAATCTTCCCAGCTATTAGAAAAATGATATAATTCATTTGTTACAGAATACACAAACCAAACAACCCAATTTAAAAATGGGCTATAGATCAGAGTTCTCAAAAGAAGAAATAAAATTAGGGAAGTGCAAATTAAAACAACTTTGAGGTTTCACCTTACCCCAATCAAAATGGCTAAGAGTAAGGAAACAATTGACAACAAATGCTGCTGAGGGTGTGGGGGAGGAAACCCTTATGTACCCTTGCTGGGACTGCAAAGAGGTACAGCCACTATGGAAACCAGTGTGGAAATTCTCAAAAAGCTAAAATTAGATCCACCATATGACCCAGCTATACCACTCCTTGGCATATGCCAAAGGACTTAACATCCTATTCCACATACTTGCTCAGCCTGTTCATTGCTGCTGTATTCACAATAGTTAAGAAATGGAAACAACCTAAATGTCCTTCAACTGATGAATGGATAATGAAAATCTGGTACATATATACAATGGAATATTACTCAGCTGTAGAGAAAACAAAATCATGGAAATTTACATATAAGTGGATAGAACTAGATAATACTTTATTCAGTGAGGCAACTCAGACCTAGAAATGCAAAGGCTTCATGTTCTCTCTCATTTGTGGGTCCTAGCTCCAAATCTTCAGAACTTGATTATATAACCTGGAGTAACCACAGCAACCAAGAAAAAAGGACCATGGGATGGGGAAGGATCTCTAAGAGAGGAGTAAAATACAGAGGGAAATGGATAAAAGGGAGGAGGGAGTCTTTAACTGGGTAAGGGAGAGGAGGATCATACCAAAGAAGAGGAAGAGGAGAGGGATAAATGACACTAAAGATGTTTGAAACAGCCATAGAGAATCATATTATTTTGTATTCACTTAAAATTACATATAATACATATGTGTGTGTGTGAGATGGAGAAAGAATGAGAGAGTGGGAGATCAAGTGACAAAGTGAGAAACAGAGATAAGAAGAGGGAGGGAGGGAGGGAGGGTGTACATGTAGTTTAAATGAAGTTATGGCACTCGGAAAGATAATGCCTCCTCCCCAGAACTATCTAACAGAAATATGGTACTAGGCATTAATGGGGAAGGTCCTTCTGTGTATGTTTATCTTATTCGTTGTTGAATAAAGCACTGTTGGCCAATAGGGGAGCAAGACAGGTGGGACTAGGAGTCAAGGAGAATTCTGGAAAATGTAGTAAAGAGAAGTCTTGTGATCCAAAGGAAGTGACATAGCAGGCAGACTCGGAATATAAGCAGAGACAAGCGGGAAATCGCTCTCTTCCTCCTCCTCTCTTCTCTGGTAGCTGCCATGTGATCCCGACAAGAGAGGATGTATGCTGCTAGCGTCCTTGATCAGGTAAGTCTTTATAAAATATACAGATTAATAATTATTGTTGACACTTAAGACAGAGATAGCAGATAAGAAATCCTAATCATTGGCCAGCAGCATTGTAATTAATATAAGACTCTGTGTGTTATTTTGGGCACCCACGTGATGGCGGGGCTTGGGCGGCTTGGTGGAAAGACTTATCCTTACAAGGCAGGAAAAAACTCCTTTCAAGTTCTGGGTCAGGGGAGTTCAAGAGACTCCCAGAAAAGTATCAGACATTGCTGTTGCCTCCTAGAAGCTCAAGATAAAGACCCTATTGCTGAAGACACCATGCATTTTAGACACAGGACTCAAAAGCCTCCTCCCAAAGGTCCTATATAAGCTGCTGGGTGGGGTGGGAGTTAGGGGGAGGGTGGGGGGAACAGTCTTACCCAGCTGTGACACCTATGAACCACAACAACCAGCATGGTTAAGATACTTCTAAAGATACATTGGTGGCACTTACATCTTGGTGGTAACCAATAGCTGTCTAATTGGACTTAAGGTCCTCTCAACAGAAGGGAAATCATGTCTGTTACTATACACCTTTCCAACTACTTGTGGCTAGTGAGGTAATGGATCATAGAGGAGAATGTGCTACTGCCACTTTCTAATAATTCAATAATTATCTGCATATCCACCAATAAGTGTAGTGACTGCCCCCAATCAAAGAAGCTCCCTTTTGCAGAAGATGGAGACTATTAACACCATAACTGTTCAAAATGAGAGAACAACTAGCCTCAAACTTGCTTTATAGACTCGAACTCTTCATTTTCCTTCTCAACCTCCCAAATGTTGAGATTACAGGCATGCATCACTATGCCAAGCTCTCTAACAGAAAAGTTTAATTCTTTAGGGAACATCTTCCATCTTGTATGCCCTTCCTCTCAGCCCCTAGAAACTGCCATTCTATAGCCTTCTGCCTCTCTAAATTGCCCAGTTCATACTCCACAAAATAAGCCACCTTAGGAAGCACTTATCTTTCTGTTAATTGACTCACACCATTTAGTATAGTATCTTCCAGGGACATCTATGTTGTCATAAGGAACATTTCCTTATGTTTTTAAAAGGCAGAATAGTAATAGTATTCCACTGTGAATAAATATTGTATTTTCTTTATTAATGGCTAATATTGTAAACACAAAAGATAAATGTACAGATGAGGATTCAGAGAAAAGGGAATCTTCATATTTGCTGGTAAGAATATAAACTGGTAGAGTCAATATGGAACACAGCATGGAAGAGAGAGCGGTGTGATAATATGCAAACCTCAACAACTGGACAAACACTTTGCAAACTATTTTGAGTTTGGTGGACACACAAAGGCATACCCATATTCAACTAACTTTTAAGTTTAGATATAAATCTCATAGTAGGTGATAAGTATATACTTACCCACCTTGAAGTTTATATAAAAATAAGAGTAATTAAAAATACACATTTCTTTTAAAAAGTAGATCTAAAATTTCTTTTGGGATAGTCTTAGATAATAATGGAATCATTGTTGCATACCATACTCAAGTTTTGTTTTATTATGAATGAGATATATACTTACATACATTTTAAAATATCAAAATAAAGTCAATGGTAGAAGATGTTCCTTAAAAAATGATAGTAATTCAGGGAATGTTTTAGGGACTGGTGTTATGAATATGCATATACAAACATCCCTATTTTCTAAACTGTGCCTGATGAAGTCAATTTTCTATCATTATTCTTCTACAAGTTTCCCTCACATGTGCTCCTGGGGAGGAATCTTCCTGACAGCTGGCCTTATGATGTGCTGCCTACAGAGATGATAACAAATGCTTGCCCATTAAGTACAACACAATCAATCTGAGAGCTTTCCCATCTGCCCGGGATGTCACCTTTTAAGGAGAACCACCTTGTTCTCACAGCAGGGCTCATATTGGGCAAGAGTTCTTGCAGACCCCTGGCTTTAAATGAGATTGCCACTTAAGGTCCCTGGACAAAGGTTTCAGAATAAAACCCATAATTCCCAGTATTTTTACAGTTCCCAAGCAGGGAAAGAAAATGAAAAAATTTATACAGGTTAAAGACAGAGTAAGAATCCTGCAGTGAGAATAAAGATTCCTTGAGTAAAGTCTCTTTAAGAAGGCAACACTACAACTGACCAGGTAGAGAGACCTATGTTTCATATAAAAAACATACAATCTATGGTAATTGAACAAAATGTATGCAATTAGAAAATAGAGATGTGTGCAAGTCTGTTAGGGAGACCTGCTGCCTTCAGAAAGAAGAGCTTGAGAAAGACAAGAAAAGATTTAGTTGCATAAATTTTAGTAAACAAATAGACAATTTGTTTTCAGGACAGGGAAGGATGTGCATGTACACACAGACCTGTGCTTTTAAACATTCATGTATGAGAGAACATGGTTAAGGTGATGAACTGGCTGGGAAACAAAGCATCTATATTCAACATGCAGCAGCAGAAGCTAGAGAAAGGCAGTGGAGGTGAACGATACAGTACTTACAAAGTAATTCAGGGTCTTCACTTTATAAAGTCTGATAGTGATTTCATTCTCATTTATAGTGTGTGTGTAAAATCAATTTAAACTCTTTTATTCAGAAAATACTTTGGACAATACCTAGGCCAATGAAGTGGTTTTTTTTTTATTTCACTTAAAGGTGAAATTCTATTGTATACATACATTGTATTAGCTAGCTTAATAATTCAGTTAACTTCTTCCAGATAATTCTAATCACTCCAGAAATATATGACAAAGCCATTGGGTAGGTTTTGGTTTGCATCAGACTCCTTAGAATGCCTATATGAAAAAATTTTATGTCTGTTATGCAACCTGTTCTGAAAAAGCAACCATGAAGTAGTCTTCATAATAAAATCCTATTTTAAAAGTTGAAAGAACTACTTTGCTTCCTAATTTATTAATTGGATATATGACCTCAAATAAAAATAAGGAAAAATTAAATTGGTAAGGAAAAAGATTTGCATTTGGGGTTAGCCAGGGCACTTACCTCCAAAAGAAGAGGGCCTAAGGACTCCTTTTCTATCACCCCTTGACTGCTGGATGAGATGTCGGACTTCTGAACATCATCGTCAGTTGTTGATTTCTCTGAAATAATGAAATTTTAAAAACTATACATCCAAAGAGATCTCATTTTCATTAGAGCAGTTTATGAAGACATAGATTTATACCATTGATATAAGGAAGATTTTATTTTTTAAGCAAAAAATTATTAAAAATTTAAAGACTCATTAAGTTCCTCTTGATTAAATTACTGTATGTGAAAGCAAAGCATTTAAAATTTTAGGGAAAACTAAAGATAGGAATAGTTATGTGTCAGGTGATGGCCAAAGGAATGGGGACAGAAGTGATCACAGGCAGTTCTGGGTCCTGTCTGTAGAGTAAAGAGGCATGTCTGTCTATCTTCCCCTACCCTAACCTGGCTAGCTGGAATGCAGATAGGTCAGCCATGTTTATTACACGTTTTGATGCAAATGGCCTACGAATGGCAGCAAAGTCCACAGGGAGATTCTAAATCCTTGACACCTACTTAGATTATCCTGTTCAAGTCATTGCATTTTGTGCAGGTCATTACATCACATGCATCCTGTGATCCTCTCAGTATATGTATTTACATTTTTTATCAGTAGTATCTAATATCTCCATAATGATAGTTATAAATATATTTTATAAGTAAATCCAGGTGTATATTTTGCATATTATCTATTTTATTGTACGTTTTTATATACTATATTTGTGTATAGTTTCAAGTTTTCAAATTTTTTATGCATTTAACTCATTCCTAAACATTCCTCCTGAGCTTAAAATTTTCTCTAGCCAGGCATGATGGCACACACCTTTGGTTCTAGCGCTGGGGAGACAGTGGTGGGTAGAACTCTGTGAGTTTGAAGTCAGCCTGTTCTAAATAGTTCTAGGACAGGCAAGCTACATAGCAAGACCCTATCTCAAAACAGAACAAAACACCACCACCCCACCAAATCAAAACAACAGCCACATATCCAAACACAACAATAAAAATCCTCTATTTGGCCAGTTATCAGACAGTCCTGTATGCTTAAACTCCAGCAGCAATTCTTCTTCCAGGATCCTCTTTCCACTTAATTCAATTACAACTGTTTCCATGTTTTTAGTGTCTACACAACAGTGATGTCTGTGTCTCCTTTTCCCACTTTTCTGTGTTCGGATTTGTTTCCCTGGGATAAGGGCCTACGACGTCTTTGTTTCTGTGATTACTACTAGGTATTTGATGGCAGTTTCTGAAAAGGGTGTAACAGAAGATTTCTGTTTTCCATTCATAATTCCATTATGGACACAGAGTTATAGGTCTAGAAGTCTTGATTTCAATATTACTTAGAACATGTTCTAAAACTAATCTGTTGTGCTTGAGACCTCCCTCCCTCCCTCTCTCCCTCCCTCCCCCCCCCTCTCTCCTCTCTTTCTCCTCCTTGGCATTTAACATTAGCATGAATTGTGTACAGGTGTGAGCACTCTGTACTAACTGAGCTGGGCCTGTATGAGTGTGTGTTTCCCTCCCTCCCTCCTTCCCTCCCTCCCTCCCTCCCTCCCTCTCTCTCTCCCTCCCTCCCCCTCCCTCTTTCTTGTTGAGGCAGGGTTTTCCTATGTAGTATAGGCTGACTTAGACTTGTGGTTCTCCTGCCTCAGCATCCCAAGTGCCGGGGTTACAGCTGTGCTCCATCCACCATTTCCATCCAGAATCAGATCCTTTTATTTTCAAGAAAGGGTTTTTATTTTTTAAATCCCCTCTTGTTATTTATTGTCTTCTATCTAGTCTTGAACTAACCCTATAAGTTTCTTATCTTTTTCTCTTATTTTCCATTACTTGTCTATTTTATTTTCTAAGGGATTACTTAAAACTAACTTACATGTCAGATTTAAAATGTCTTATGGGAAAAGAAACCAAGAAAGGTACAGAAAGATTTGTATATTTTCCACTTAATTTTTAAAAACAAAGCAGTCAGGAACACTTTCAAGAGAAGGTATTTGAGAAGAATCACAGGAGGGGTGAGAGTGGTGACAGTGGGTGTCTAGGAAGAGCACATCAGGAGGGAATAATGAACCTCAACAACTGACCAGTGTGCCTGCAGTGGCTGGGGCGGGTAGCATGAAGAGGCAAAGAGGAGAAACATGGTAATTTGGTGAAGATTTTTCTGAGCATCCTGTTTTTGAAGGGTGCACTGTCTCCTCTGCCCAAGGGCCTGGTCTTAGTTTTGTTGCCTCCCCTGTACTTCCTTCCTTCCTTTCTTCTTTCTTTTTTAACCACTGGCTTCCCTAAGATGCCTGTGACTTCTCTTCACATGAGACACACAAAAATGCCACCTGGCAACCTCAAGAAACTGGAAATACCAAGGAGCTGATTTTCACACGAGATCACCCTGAACACCTCTTCCCAGAGACTGCTCAGTTTCCTCAAAAAATCCCTTCATCTCTGGTCTCAGACATAAGATGGAGGGTGCTGTTGCAGGCTTCCAGCACACTTTCTCCTCTTTGTTAAATCAGCTGTCCCTGGACTGCTCTGCAGTTTCCAAAATCATGGACCTTAAGTCATTTTAAATAGTAGCTGTCTGTAGTCTTCTCACACTGTTAATTCGAAGGCAGGCACTGGGGGCTGTGCTCCTACTCACCACAAATTTCCTCATACACAATTCGAAGTGTCAGCACACTCACCTGAAAATTCTATAGCACTCCATGAGGAGACGTGTTTCCTCAAAGTGCTCTACCTTTGTTTCTAGTAGGCAACCCAGGGGATTAGTGGTGTAGGGTTCCCAGTAAGTATGGGTGCTATAAATGAGAACCTCACAAAAAATACAATGGGATCCTCCCCCACCCAAGAGAATTATTTCCCACATTTCGAGCTCAGACAGAGGCAAGCTTTCTCAGACAGGCCAGAGAGATTTTCATCAAGGAATTACTGTACATTAGCTCTATGCCAAGGCCTCAGGCCCCACCCCACAACTTATGTCTCCTGCTTTAAGGCCCTATGACACTGGGCTCCAAAGTCTCCCACACTAATCACTCCACTAGTTTTCAAGTTAATTTAATAAGTCACTTCATAATAACAAGAAAGACTCATCTAAGCAAAAACATTTCTTTAATAAAATTATGAAGCAATGAGGGCTCTTAGTGGAAGAGTAGGATATGTCACAAATACCATTACAACTGAGAACATGGCCTTTTATTTTTACCTTGCTCCATTCTCTTCATTAGCTGTATCTGATCTACTGTTTTCTTCAAAATCTTGCATTTATCTGGTTTTACACTCAAGCTGTCAATGTCACTGATGTTGGCAGACAGTAATTCAGCTAGTTCTTCTAAATATTTATTTTCTTGCTCCCTGCGCCTCTTCTCAGTACTGTTACACACACAAAAAAAGGATGATCTGGTTAGCATGCATTTATAACGTTATTTTCTTCTCTGACCAAACATATTAATGTTCACACATTTGAAAGAAATCTTGTTTTTACTTAAAATATATAAAACCAGATTTAAAATCAAACTAAAATCACATCTAAAACTCAGGTACTACAAATTATCCAAGTACACAAAATAACTCTGGCAAAATATATAAACAGAATGACTGTTATGACAAATGGGTTATGACAAATGATATATATACACCTCAAATACTTTCAAATAACAAATGGCTACAAGATATTAAAGCAACCAGACAGACAGCAAATCTACTTCTTATACTTGGGGCTACTTATATTTGAAATAGAATCTGAATGAATAGCTCAGATGAACTGTAATGAGGAACCTGATAAAGACTTCATTCTTGTTCTGAAAGGAGCATTAGTTGCTCCTTATGAAAAAGAAACTGGTCAAAAGTACAATCTAAAAAGTAAATAGTAGAGAACACTGGTATATGGCTTCTTCCAGATACAACAGAAAACAAGAGCTACACGTAGTTCTTGTCAACTCTGAACAAAATCAAACATGGCTCCCTTAAAGCAAACAAAAAAGAACAGAGGGTAATGCCAGACAGATAGCAATTTGAAACTAGTCTGCTGAATATATGGAAAGATTACTGTTCAATCTTTACCCTTAAATTATTTTGCCAAGTCACCAGCAACTTGCTTTCTGTAATGCATTCAAAGATGGGAAAATATTACTCTGAAACATTCCATTTTCCAAATAAAATAGGAAAGCCTGCTCATGACAAGCTTTGTTTTACAAACAGCAGTTAAAGTCATTTGGCTGCACGTAAAAGTGATAGAAAAAAGAGGTGAGAAGAGAGAAAAGTCAGTTCTTAAAAGCCTCACAATAAACAACAGTTAAATCCCTCTACTTTTCTTAAGGATTTGAAAGACTTTAAAAACAAAAGTACTTATTCAACACAGTGAGCTGGAAGAATTCAGTCAGCTAACTTACTGCATTTGCTATAAATCAAAGTACTACAAAAGGTACATATCCCCAAACACAATCAAGTGTAAAACTGCAACAACCATACATTTTCTCTTTATCTGTTAAATCTTTCATTACTGAGGAATTATTTCCACTTTACTTAGTAAAACTCTATCTTAATAACTTAAACAGAACACAGCAAGGCATCCCGACAAACTTCACTCTGAGGCACCAAAGCAAAGCACAAATAAAATGAGGAACATATTTTCATATTCATAAGGGTTTATCTGTAACACGATAGTACTTGAGGACATGTGATTTTTACCTTAGTGAACCTCGAAGATAACAGACACATTTAGTAGATTCAGTATTGAGCAGGAGCTGTTTAAACTTACAGGTCTAAATTCCAATAGGAATAATCAATTTAGATTTACTTGGTAGGACACCCAGATATTTTTTTTGTTTGTTGGTTTTGTTTTGAGAAAAAGTCTCACTATACAGCCCAGGCTATTCCTGAACTGTCGTCAACCTCCATCTACCTTGAGAGTGCTGGGATTACAGGTATGCGCTTCTATACTCAGCAGCCAAACATGTTTTTGATATTAAGTTTTGAGTAATATTGAAATGCCTGACATGATTACAGATATATATATATATATATATATATATATATATATATGAGATGAAACAAGAAGCTATACATAGTAAGGAATAGCAGATGTCAATAAAATGACAAGTTTTAGAGTAGGGAAATAAAAATCATCTTTAAATGAAACAGCCAATATATATATATATATATAATATATATATATATAAAGACAGCAGACATGTTCATGGTCAAAACTGAAGGAACAGAGAGTATAAAAACTATCTTAAAGGGAAAAGGCTTCCGTTACTATTTTAGAGCAAATTTCTTCATTTGCTAAACCCCTTTATTACCTTTTATGTGGCAGACATGCCAGTTAATGCTATTCTGAGCTAAATTCTCATGAATACAGTTGGACTCATGATCTTATGTGATACCAGTTACAGGATCCTCATGGATACCAAAATCTGAGCATTTGTAAAATCTCTATAAAATGGTATATTAGTTGCATAACGTATGAAAATTGTTCCACATGCTTGAAATCATCTCTGTATTACTTACAATACCTAACACAATGCAAATTCTACATAAGTAGTTGTCTTCCTATATTTAGGCAATAACACCATGCAAAAGCATCAGTACATGTTTGGTACAGATGCCATTTTTCCCCCAGAATACTTTGATCCTATGGATATGGGAGGGCTGCTGTATCTTTCGTTAATGAATGTACTAGCAAACCCAAACATTCCTAAATTTATCATATGACAGATAATCAGGTGATATTTCCTAAGCACCATGCAGTAAATCAGAAATAACTCCAACTTGAAAGGAAGTAAAAGGAAGCAGCCCTTGTTATCCTTTGTGACAAAACCACAATACTGCAGAACACACAGAAATTCCATCTAAACCCAGAGGAAGAACAGCACAAGTTAGAGTAAGGAGATCTTATTATCTAGAACTCTAAAGTGACTTTATCAACTGTATAAAGTGAGAGTAGAAATATGAAGTTCAAAACCTAAACACAATAGGTTGGTATGGCCAAACCACAGAAGTATATGGACAGGAGAAAGTGTGGACCAGATCACAGCAATGACACCTGTCCTGGTGCTCAGCAAGTCCACCTCTCTGCTTCAATCTCCTCATCTGACCACTGGGATAATGATATTAATGACCTCCTAGGGTTTGGGAGGATTAAAAAAGATAAGGCATATAAAATTTATTGCTAAGTTCTTGGCATGTCCTTATTAGCTCAATAAATGCCATCTAGTATGACTTTAATTACAATGGTCTATTTATTTATTTATTTATTTTTGAAAATAGGGAACCCAAAAGGATTTAAGAAGAATTAATGGCATGGTCAGATCTGCAAGCTCCTTGAAGATATAAGACCCGTCTCTCACTTCATTTATATCCTTACAACAGCACACAGATGGTGTTGACTGAACAGTTAGCATTTAATAAGCAATTGTTGAGTTAAGATGGAAATGTTAAAGAAGGATAAGCACAGCTAACCATTTAAAACTAGCATTTTAATCTTCATTTTCTTAGAACAAATGAGGGATTGGAGAGATACAAGCTACCCCACCACGGGAAATTAACAGAGAAGTCTTTCTATCTAGGACTCAGTACTATTTGGCTCTGCCACAGGGCTGGCAATACCTTGTGAGGCCTAACAGATGCTCTTTATGATTAATGAGTTCACAGTCTGTTTGGGGAGACAGCATATAATAATTAGACCAAAGGAAGCATTGCAAGGTGGCATTAATACACAAGCAGTTTCAAACTAATAAATTTCTGATTTTCCATATCAAAGATAATGCTTTATTAAAACTGAAGCCCATACATATAAACCTGAAGGAGTCAGAGCTTTCAAATATCTTTCAAGCAAACATCAGGATAATTATCTTGAAACATCCAAAGAGGAGAAAAAGAATACATCGAAGTTTTGGTATTTGTAAGGAGGTTATCATGTACAGATAGATACACCTACACATACAAAACAAAAACAAAGGTAATTTACAGATGAACTATTACAAAAAAGAAGATTGTTCATTACAGTAGGCAGAAATGTTACTGATGCCCACACCTGCTAGCATTCATAAACATTAATAACTTTCACTTGGAAAATTCAATATGGGCAGGATTGGTGCATGCCTAGAATCCCAGCTCCCCTAAGTTGATGGAGGAGGACTTGTCCAAGTTCAAGGCTAGAATGGACTAAAGAATAAACCTCTGTCCAAACAAGAACAAAAAATTTACAAAAATGGAAAAATGCAAATATAACTAACAAAATATTAATATAAGAACATGGTATTAATTTTATATGGCTATTATATGTAGCTTTTTAGTCTCTGTACTTATATATTCAAATTTTCCTCCAATGAGAAAGCAAACACAAAAGACAATCATTTTATTTATTTTTTTTAAACTAAGTGTTTTTTTTTCTTTTTTAAAGATTTATTATGTACACAGTATTCTACCTGCATGTATTTCTGCAGGCCTGAAAAGGACACCAGATCTCATTACAGATGGTTGTGAGCCACCATGTGGTTGCTGGAAATTGAACTCAGGACCTCTGAAAGAGCAGTCGGTGCTCTTAACCTCCGAGCCATCTCTCCAGTCCTAGTTTATTTATTCTTAGGTTTTCCTTTAAGAAGACTGAATTTCTATGTAAAAATAAACAATGCACTAACTTTGACAATACACATCTGGTTCATATCTTGGCATGAACTTCTATCCTAACATCTAGACATGTGTGCTTCAGTAATTAAGGTTACTGTTCTCTAGTACTAACATTCTCTTTTTATTAATTAAATTTATTTACTTATTTTACATCCCAACCACAGTATTCCCTTCTTCCTCTGCTCCCCCCTCCCCCCATGAAAAAGCAGGTGATCAACAGCTGAGGCAGTGCTGCAGCTTTCCTCTGGAGACAGTGTCATCAGTTAGGGTGAGTATGCTTTCCTTGCCTCTGGGGGAACATCTGGGAATGTTTGCAGAAAATCTTTATTACAACTAAGACACTACTGGCATTTAGGTATACAAGCAGTAACAGTGCTAAACACCCTACAACACACAGGAAAGCCTCCACAGCAAAAGGTTTTCTGGCTCAAAATGTCAGTGGTGTAAAAACTGAAAAAAAAAACAAAACAAACAAAAAAACAAAAAAAACCTTAATCTAGCTCCTAGAAGCCAAATGGAATAACATCTTCACTGTTCTCTTGTCAGCAGAGAAAATGCTGAGTGAGGTTTCTTCTTTACCTGGCTGGCACTTTTAGGGTTCCCTTAGCACTAAATTTCTTTGTACCTCCTTAATGTATTCACATTTTAAAAAACACAGCAAGTAGTAAATGTCACAAATAATTATTTATAAAATAAATACTATAACAATTACTTCTTAGCTCCCAAGAAGCACGTAAAGATGTTCAATAGACTTATTTACTCATCTGGCAGGATTTATTGTTCTTCCTTCCTAGTTAAAAGCTCCATGCTGCATTGTGAATCAGGGAGACAATGGTGAATGAACAGATTACATCTCTTACTGTATGCTATATGGTAAGCCTACTGTCTAGCAAAGAAACTAGGAATCATGCATTGAGCATACACTCTAGTAACAGCCTATCATTATGAATCAAAGAAATAAAGATGTATAAGACAGATATATGAAAAGGGGATCAGGGTGATGGTGGTACATACCTTTAATCCCAGTATTCAGGAGGCAGAGGCAGGTGGATCTCTGAGTTCAAGGCCAGCCTGGTTTACAGAGAAAGTTCCAGGGCAGTCAGGGATACACAGAGAAACTCTGTCTTGGGGAAGAGGGGAAACACAAACTAACCAACCTAACAAAAAAGTGTGTGGGAGGGGGGCGAGAGGGGGGTTTGATCTAGTGGTTGTGAGAAGAACAGAAGCCTCCCTTTAAGGAAGTAATGAGTAACACAGCATCTGTAATTACCTACAGATTAATGGTGAAAATGAAGAGGATGCAAATTGGATGGAAGGAAAAGCATATGCAAATTCTGGTGCAGGGGCCAGAATATTCCAAGTAAGCAGAAGGCATGTGGCTAACCAACGTGGAGTAGATGGAACAGGGCTCCAAAGTGTTGGAGGAATGACACAAAAGCTCTGCCAGAGACAGAAGTGCATTCCTACCTTGATGCCAGTGTGTCACATGGCGATCCTTTTCTCTTATGTGAGTCTGGGTTCGCAGGGTCGGAAGAACTGTCCCCAAGGCCACTCATGTTGACAAACTTCACACCTAAACAAATAGGGTAAGAAAAATAAACCTCATGACTTCTCTAGCCAAATTCGGTCAGGGGAAGCCCCCATATTACTTCTAAACAAAAGAACCACAGCACAGACCTGTGACTAGGTGACAAAGCCACCACAAGCATGCACCAGCAGCTAACATCACAGGGGACTCCAGCTACTGGTTGCTACATTTATTTTTCTAAATCAATAAAATAAAATCAAGAATCCTTATGAAACTGTTGTAATCGATCAGGATGAAAATTTTCCTAGGATTATTAAATAGAAACTTTTTTTTTAACCAAGAGAAAAATCATTTTCATGTGTAAGTGTAAAAAAGTAGACTGAAAAATATTTATCATTATTCAGATTTAGAATTATTATTCAGATCTTACTTTGCAAAAGGCTTACGACAACTTGACTCATGAAGCTGGAGATTTTATACTGATAGAAAAATGAACAATATACATATGATTAAAGTTAAAGTGATAAGCTCAAACTGAATTTTGCATTGTACTTTTCCACTTTGAATTCCATACTCCTAACTTTGTGTTTATATCAGCCAGAGACCAAATTCAAATGTTTAGTCTATGTTAGGATGTGGGTATGGATGCCAGAGAACACAGTCACTCCCACTGGCATGTCAGCCAGGTCTTCACATGTGCCAGTTACTGACCTGTCCTCATCAATCACTGCTCTGCAGAATCCTAAGGAAACTCAGAACCCTATCCTTGACCTCCTCTCAGATGTCATCAGTGTCAAATACTACCCTATGTTTTACTCCATTTTCCCTCAATAAAGGAGAGGAATCATGAAATGGGAAAATTGGAGCTCTTCCTTAAATCTCGATTATTAAACACTATAGCACTGTATGTCAACAGTCAAGCTGGGAACACTTAAAGAACTGGTGAAAACTATGGCAACCTCTCACACAGACTTAATCCTTTCCTAGTTCTAAAATTCATTCTTTCTAGCTCTCTTCTAAAGACCAAAGACTGTTGCCATCTTCTCACTATATAAACAATCCCTAAAATTTTAATCATGAGATTACTTCATGCTGACAAAAGGGAACATTTCTAATTTCTCCATATTAGAAGTATAGTTTTTGAAACTATCCAACACCGAGAGTGTTCTTTGTCCTTTAAATAGGGTTTTGTTATACTGCAGTCCAAGCTTGCCTGGGATTACCAATGCAGCCCAGGCTTGCCTCAAAGCCCCAACTCTCCTATCTCCCTCTCCAGAGTGCTGGAATTACAGCCCTGCCACCCCCACTAGGATTGCAATCTTGCCATTATTTTAATTCTTTTTTCTTGTTTGTCATTTGTAATTGCTATCCATTTCCTGACAATTGTTTCCTAAGAGATTTTTATACTGTCTCCTTCTTCAGTCTCAGATATAACAATGATATTAGCTTGGAACCAACTATCTCAAGGATTCTAGATTAATGTAAGATCTTTTTTTTTTTTCTTGCTTCCCAGGTCTATTCACCCTCATTCTATATCTGATCTATCATATAAACAGCAGCAAAAGGACTCTTGCCCTGATGTAATTTCAAAGACACCAATGTTTTTTTCATAAAAGTTAACTGTGTCTCCCTATTGAGCATGATAAAAAAAGCATAAAAACCTCATTTAATTTACAGTTTAACCATTACCTGCCTGCCCTTGATTTAAGTACATAATGTCTCTTTAAACATATTTGCTCCTCTTGTATTTTTTTTAAGCTTTGAGACATTTTAGTCTCTTGTCTTGTGTCCTACATGCAAGACCACAGCAGACTCTGTTTTCATTTCCTAAATCTACCTCTCCTTCATATTTTCCTTTGCCATCATATGGAGCTCGGGTCATCATCTATTGGACTATAGAAATAGTTCTCCAAATGGCCTCCTGTTTCCAATCTTGTCTTTCTTAAATGATGCACTGCAGAGCCATCATATTACCTACTGAAGGCAAGTCTGAGCATGCCTAAAACTCTCCACTAAATTCTCATTAATCATAGATCTCCTTGTCCACAAATTATACAATTTCACAATTCACCTAGTGTGTCAGTGCAATGCAGAATTTGGTCGAAGAATGAGTAAATTCCTGTCCAGCCAAGTGTTTTATACTTTCTCTCTCTCTCTCTCTCTCTCTCTCTCTCTCTCTCTCTCTCTCTCACACACACACACACACACACACACACACACACACACACACACACACACACACATACACACGTACAATCCACACACACTTGTGTTGTTATTGTTGCTGCTTTTGTTTTAGATACCATCTCACTATGTAGACTGATCTGGCACTCACAGAGATGGACCTATCCCTGCCTCTGTCTAAGTGCTGGGATATGTTTTGTGTACTATATAGTACACATATGTGGTGGTTTGAATGTGATTGGTCCCATAAGCTCATAGGGAGTGGCACTACTAGGAAGTGTGGCTTTGTTGATGTAGGTATGGCTTTGTTGGAGGAAGTGTGTCCCTGTGGGGACAGGCTTTGATGTTTTCTATGTTCAGAATACTACCCAGTGTCTCAGTTGACTTCCTGTTGACTGCAAGATGTAGAATTCTCAGTTATTCCTGCAGCACCATGTATGCCTGCAGGCTGCCATGCTCCCCACCATGATGATAATGGACTGAACCTCTGAAACTGTGAGTGAGACCAAATTAAATGTTTTCTTTGTAAGAGTTGCTGTGGTCATGGTGTCTCTTCACAGCAAAAAAAACCCTTAACCAAGACAACATATAATTTATATAGAAACAAATTATGCAATATATACAATCTGCATATGCAAAAATGCATTATAGATGTTAATTTTAGTTTTATCTTCAATAAAAATCAAAATTAAATTCTTAGCTACATGCTATGTTCTTAGCAAAGATAACCTTAGGCAAAAACTTTTTGACATTAGTGTGGTGTGGGGAGCAGTTCAATTTAATGCATCTAATGTTCACTGAGCTCTGTGCATACAATAACCTCTCTTTTAGGCCCTGGATATCCAGCTGTGAATACAATTTGTTAAATCATTATGCTGATAGTTTCTTTTCATTTTGAGGGATGTAAGTCATGTTTAAGAAGCTGGTAAGTGGCTGGGCGTTGGTGGCGCATGCACTCGGGAGGCAGAGGCAGGCGGATCTCTGTGAGTTTGAGGCCAGCCTGGTCTCCAGAGCAAGTGCCAGGAAAGGCTCCAAAGCAATACAGAGAAACCTGTCTTGAAAAGCAAATAAATAAATAAATAAATAAATAAATAAATAAATAAATAAATTTTATAAGATGGGCCTAAGGCCTAAGACAAGATTCCCAAGTTAAATATTTGCTGAATTATTCTTCTGAATTCTGGAGTGGAGACTCAGCAGCAGCCAGGAGGTACCCTACAAAAATGAGAACCAGTACTCAAACAGTCACAGGAGAATCCACAGTAACTTGATGGTATGATTCCTGTACTAAATGTTCTATATCTATAAAATACAACAGACAGTGCAAGACAAAGCCTGTGGTGGGGACAGCTATCAAAGCTGTTGCATGTAGACTGACTTTATATTTGATAGCTAACAAAGCCAATTTGCATATCACTTTTAAGAGGACAATGTGTCTAGGTAAAAGGACCCTGTTGTTTTTAAGAGTTGCTAAATTATACCTAGTCTCATGCAATTTCTAAAGAGTCATTTCTGCATCCAGAAACTATATCTATCTCTGGTCAAATGTGCCTGACTAAACTAAACAGGTGAAGGCACAGGAAACAGTACTATTAGATTCAGTTCATTTTTCTACATGAGAAATTTGTCACTGGTTTCTCAGATTGAGCATGAAACTGATTGCTTTAAAGACCAGCATCAATTAGCTAACAAACAACTCCAGGAACATGCTTTAGAGTGCCCAACAGACAAGGAGTACAGAAAGAAACATTCAAAATGATGGAGACACGCCAAGAGCCAAAGACCCCAAACACATCCTCTGATGGAGTACTCTTCTATAAAGAAGTGTTTCCCAAACTTGAGTCCTCAGACACCTCACATCCTCTATAGCCACTGAAACATTTCCCTTGTGGCAACAAAGGACAGGGACTTTAGAACATTCACCGCCTTTCATGGCTGAATGAAATCCTGTTGTTTAGAGATACTCTATTCTGCTTATCCACTCATCAATTGGTGAACATTTAAGTTATTTCGACTTCTGAGTACTTTCAATAACATTGTTTTATGAATGTTTATGCACAAAGTTTTATATATTTAAGTTTCAATTATATTGAGTGTAAAACTGGGAATGGAACTGTTATGTCATATAGTAACTAACTTTATGGGAAGATGCTAAGTTTAAGGTGAAAAAACATGAAGATTCTAACTCTATATTCTTGTCAAAAGCAGTTCTCCTCCATAAAAACCCACCCCAGGGGGTATAAAATGGCTTCTCATTAAGGCTTTGATGTATGCTTCCTTAATAGCTAATGATTCTAAGTATCTTCTCACATACTTCCTGGTCTCCTTATATTTTCGTTGGAAACACAGCTCATTCAGAGCCTTTACTTAATTTTTTATAATAAATTTTACTATATTTATATATTTACTGTGAACATTTAAATCATGGTCTTATTAGACACAACTATATAGGAAACTGGTTACTATTGTGAAGCAGAATAACACCCATAATTTCACATAAACATTATTTTTGCTGCTGCAGGAGCAGTTCTCATCTCAAGTCCTAATTACAATATGCTGCTCTTAACTATATTGCTTGTTATAGAAAATCTTTAGACTTTTTTGTTCAATTGACCTTTATTTTGTAAACTCATTGTTTATTTTAAACACACTGCTTATTTGTCAATACTTCCACTTAGCAATATTAGCGCTTATTTTACAATAACTTTGAAGCTTCCCAGACCAAGAACATACTTCCATAAAAAAAAAAAAAAAACAATGCCCAATAAGTAATTGGTTTCCCTCTACACAATTTTAGTGACAAAGTTCTTAAAATCTTCCCTACCTGGGAGACTTCCTTGTTCATAATGAATCCTGAAAGCAGATATGGTCAAATCAAGTGCTCCAGAGGGCAGCTTCTGGGGGAACGGAGTAATACAATGTTGTCCCAAGATGGCTTAGTCAATTTTCTCTCACCTCATTTAAGGTCAATTACACAAACAACTAAAATAAATAAGAAGAAAAAGCAAATGGGAGGTTAGATTGCCATCTTATTCTTTGAAATAATAAAGGTCAGCAATATGAGAGAAATTCAAATTTTTAAGTCAAATGGAAAAATAGTTCCAAAACACGATGGATGAAGATCTGAACTCATAGGGAAGACCTTCCTGGTGATGTTATTTGAGACAGCTTGCCACTAAGGGAATGCATAATTACATTCTGCTCAACTTCTGAGAGACCCACTGAGAAGCCTTAAAGCATCATTTCTGGCAGCATTATTGCAAGTTTATCTTTTCCATTACCTATAAATTGTGATTTTTCACATTTTCAGTTATTTCCTTCTTTCAACTTATACAATACTCTTCCTATATATTAAAATTATTATAACATTTTGCTTTCCAAATGTTTGTTGTTAAAGTTTACATTTTTTTATATTTAAAGTTATTTGATCCCTAGTTCCAGCAATAATGAATCCTCTTGTACTGTACTAATCTGCTCACAGATAAGAATTATAAACTGTGGACAAAATAGAAAAAAATGTTTGAAGACACTGGAAAGTGATCAAAGCAGACTCAAATTGTAGAGCTGACTGCTGTTCAAAGAAGGGAGCCACACTGGGTAGAACACATGCTTGGAAGACTTTCTCTTAGGGAACTTTTCAAGACTCCCCTCAAGTGCTGGGAGGCTGGACCTAAAGATGAAAAAAATCACATCTAACAGACTTTAGGCAGTAGCGAATGCAGATCAGAGCTAACAGAAAACTTGAAGTTGTTTGACACAAGTATCTAACTCCAAGTTCTTAAGCTGTGGCTAGCAACTCCATCTGGGCTCATATAACTGAATGTGGGAACCACAGAAAATTTGGCAACAGTAAAAGGTTTCTGTACATTCAAGGGCCAAACATTAATTTGAAATTAAACACATAATGTGTTTGAAATGTTTCTGGCAGTGCTCATTCATGTTGCATCTCAGGATGTCTCTATAGCTTTGGTTCTAAACACACACTATGCACACATTGCACACAACAAAATGCTAACAGTGATGTCGGAAACACCTCAGCTCAGATTTCAGACCATCACATGCTATGGCTCATGGTGTTGGAGTGAACACACAAACTTTCTGCTCTTAGAGAATATAATTAATTATGAAAAATGAAGAGTGTTTTTTGACTGGTATTCTTCAGCATTTAAGTCTCAAATCAGCATTATTTTTGGGTTATAGTATTAGAAAAATTGATTTGAAAATGGCTGTTTAAGTGGCTGACTTGAAATACTTTAAGATTTATTTTTATTTTATGTTTATCCCACCCTGTGGTGTGTGTGTGTGTGTGTGTGTGTGTGTGTGTGTGTGTGTGTGTGTGTGTGTGTGTATGGGGTGTGTGAGGGGTGTGTGTACACATGTGCACTCACTGAGATCAGAAGAGAGTGTCCAGTTCTCCAGAACTGGAGTACTAGGCATCTGTGAGCTGATGGCTGTGGGTACTGAGAACCAAACTTGACTCTTCAGGGAGAGAGCAGAGAATGCTCTGGACTGTTGACCCCTCTTTCCAGCTCCTTCAATTTTATTTTTTAAAAGGTAATTAAATGAATTTGGCTTGGGATTGTGTTAGAATTTCCAGTAATTTCTGAAACGGTCCTAAATGTGCTTTTGTCATTTTGTACTACATATTTATGTGGAGCAGCTTTCTCGACACTGACAACTAAAAAAAAAAAATATTGATCAATTCTGAAAAATGCCAAAGATGCTTTGCATCGTGTAGTATCAAAGACTCAACCAAGATTTCATTCTTTATTTAATCTTTTCTTAAAGATTTGTTTGTTTTATTTCATGTGTGTGTGTTGCCTGCATGCATGTATGTGCAACATGTGTTGTCTGGTGCCTGTGGAGTTAGAAGAGGGCGTTGGAGCACCTGGAACTGAGATACAGATGGTTATAAGCTGCCATATGGGTGCTGGGAATTGAACCCAGTGCTCTGCTCTTTGTTCTTAATTACTAAGCCATCCCTCCAGCCCAAGAATTAGTTCTTTATGTAAAAGTAAACATATATATCTCATTAGTGAATAAAATGAGATATTGTATTGGTCTTTAATAAATGGTATGCCAGTTTATTATACATAAAATTGCCTTAGAAAAAAGAATTGCTTTAGAAAAATTATGATTTATTATCAGTAAATTTTTGATGTTTGTCTATTTTATTACCTGAGATCATCTAAACTTTTCTCAGACAAAAAGGAGTCCACAGTGAACAATTTAGAAAACCAATACTAGAGAGAGAGAGAAGGGTATTAGCACAGTGGCAAAGAGTGAAGGAGTCCTGGACATCAGATGCTGTATCTAAGTAGCTTCTAGGCCATCATTCTCTCTTCTTTTCTTTTACTTTCAGAGTGAAAGTGAAATACTTTAGGTTTTTAAATTTATTTTTATTTTAGGTGAATAGATATTTTGCCACATGTATGTGCATCACTTGAATGCAATGCCCATAAAGGCCAGGAGAGGTAGCACAAGTTTCCATAAGAACTGGTGCTACAGATGATTGTGAGTTGCCATGTGGGTGCTAGGATTTGAACTTGGGTCCTCTGGAAGATTAGCCAATTCCTCTTAACCACTCAGCCATCTCTCTGACCCCCTAGAAACAAAATTCTTATACTGAGAGCTCTGAGGAATAACCAGTACAGATTTAACTGGTTCTTAGCCTTTTTCTCATGAAATTGGGCTTTCTCAGGTTTAATATGATAGCTATTTGTATTCGGGCTGTTTCCCGTCTTAAAATTTTTGTTGATAGTTGCTTCCATTTTCCTCTTTCTCTAACTTATGACTTTAAAAACTCCTCGCTGATTTTATTTTTGCTTGTGTTGTCTTAACTATGGTTTGCAGAGGGACCAATACCTGCTCATACTATTGTGTCTACCTGGATTAAGTATTGAATGCTATTTCTAACTTTATTTTTTCTCCTTTAGTGTTACTGTTATTTTATTTTGTAACATTTAAAACCTATTTCATGTGTTCTTAAACATCCCTGACAATTCTAAACCCCAACATTCTGACATTCTTTAAAAAACAACTAATAATTAAAATTACTGGCTAAATGAAAAATTTAAACAGCTATGAGATGCAGCAAGGTCTAGGCAATAATTTAACTAGAAAGGGATACAGATCAAAGCAATGCTTCCCTTTATATACAGCTAGCACTATGAATTGTGACTTGCAGAGAAAGCAGCAAAAAAGAAAAAAAAAGATTCTTTCCCATTAGCAACAGCTGATTCATGAGATGGTTATCAAAAGGAACTGCAGCCTAATGTTCTTTCTGTGAGGAATTAAAAGGAACCCAACCTCTAAGAACAGTGGCATCTCTTACCCGGGATATTAACTGTTGAGCACTGCAGAGGTCATTTGTTACTAGTTACTTTTAAAATATGAGCTCTTTCACATTATTCTAATAAAGGAGTACAGATTCAAGGTTAACTTTGTTTTAAGACAATTTTTATCTTCTCTAGATACTTTATGATAGGGGTATGTTTTGCTTTGAGTAAGAAATGTCCCCCTCAGGTTTGTGTATTATACTTGGTCCCCTCTGTGTGGGAAAAGTTATGAAACCTTAGGCAAGTGGAGCCTTGCTACAGGAGGTATGTCACTGTGTGGGCTTTGAGGGTTTATAGCCAGATGCCATTTCTTGTTCTTTCTTTCTGCTTCTTGTGTGTTGAATACAACATGACCAGTCAGCTTCCTGCTCCTGCTGCCACGCTATCCCTACTGGTATCCATGCCTTTCCAGCTATGACAGACTATCACTCTGGACCATAAACCAAGAGAAACCCTTTACCTTCTGAAGTTGCTTCTTGTCATAGTATTTTATCACAGCAGCAGAAAACTAATAAAGTAATGAAGAGTGGAAATGATTAAGTAAAAACTCCCAATGAGTTCAAATTCATATTTTAGATGAATCCTGCCATCCAGTAGTGCACTGTCACAAACAAACCATTAACACTTGGTGGCAATTGTAACATTTTTCATAATCATAACATTTTCATAATTGTGACATGATTTTATACTATTCATTCTTATTAATTTTCTACCAAATAAATTTTAAGAAAGAAAATACAGGAAAAATAGTGTAAAATATTTTTCTTGGAAGAGACTGCAAATTCTTCATGAAAAATGATGCTACCAATTTTTCTACTAATAATGACACAAGTGTTGTGTTCCCTAAATTTAAATTGGAAATAATATAAATAAAACTGGAAATAAATCCATTAATATTAAAATTTACAATTCAGAAGTAAATAAAGTTTGATTTTGCTATACTATGTATTCTCTTGTCTTACTGGTACCTCTGTAAAGAATAAATTGGTAAAAATGAAGATTTTCAAAAGTTCTTTTTAAAAATAGAATGGTAACATTTTTTCTTTTTCTTTTTCTTTATTTTAAAGGCTCAATAGAAGGGTAACATTTTTATTTTTCTTTTTATTTATTTATTTTAAAGGCTCATTTAATTTTGAGATTAAAAATTCATTTATGAAAATCTTGCCATCTCTTTCCAGGAAAAGGACTTACGGCTTCGTACAAATTTTCAAGTATCTTTTAAAATCTGAGTAAACCTAAGGGACTTTTAGAAAAATACAATTGTATTATGTTTGAATTCATGCAAACTGCCATTTTGTGCCCAAAGAAAAAGCTCCAAGGGGAATCTTGCTGAAAAATTGATCTAAGCATGCTCAGCAAGTGTGACCTCTACAGTGAGCCAGCAATAGAAATAAGAGTGAAGAATGTTCATTCCAGTAATGTTTATAGTGGTAAAATGGGAACAGCCCAAATGTCCATCAGCAATAAAAAAACCCCATTAGTCAATTTGAAATACTGTTACAATAAAACCTCAAAACAGTGATATAAATGAACAGAATCTCAACTATTAACATCTGCTTATGGGCACCCAAAATCCTTTGTGATGACTGAGGGAGTATAGGAATATGATTAAAAGTATGGATGATTAAAAGTATGGATTTCTGGAGTCCAACTAATATACACTTCTGAGCCTCATACTTCTAGTCTTGAATAATACTTGTTCTTAGCCGAGCAGTGTGAGGGATGGAAATGACTTAAAACAGTGTGTTGACCTTAACCAGCTGGGTTTAACCCTTCTACTTGGCAGCCACCTTTCCAATAAATAATGTAAACCATTGTATTCCCAACAAGACCTGTGTGAGTGTGTGTGTGTGTGTGTGTGTGTGTGTGTGTGTGTGTGTGTGTGTGTGTGTGTGTTTGCATGCATGCATGCATGCGTGTGTGACATGTGCTGTATGTTGTTTGCCTGTCTGGTCTATGCAGCATAAGGGTGTGTGCACAGGGGAGGCCAGATTAGGCTGTCAGGTGCTTCCTACTTTATTGCCTTGAGATAGATCTTTTACTCAACCAGAAGCTCACTATTTTTCCTAATCTAGTCAGTGAGTTCTTAGGATCCACCCATCTCTGTTCCCCCAATGCTAGGGATCACAGACACTAGCAGCAGTGCCTGGCTGGCTTCCTTTCTTCTCCCTTTCTCTTCCCTTCCCTCTTCCCCTCCCCTCCCCTCCCCTCCCCTCCCCTCCCTTTCCTTCCTTCCCTTTGACATGCTTCCTTGACATTCACACTCAGACCTTCACATGCTTAAGCACTCTTCACTCACTAAGCCATCTCCCCGTTCCCTCCCATAGTTTTCATCTGGCTTGTACCTCACTTCAATTGTCCACATATATCCTGTTTCAGAAGACTTACATGCCTTCATATTGTGGTTTCCATTCTCATTCTGCTTCAAGGGAGACAGTGATGCTTAAATTCTAAGTGTTAAAGATAAGTTAAAAAAATGTATACAAAGAAGCCAATCCAGAGTGCTTTTTTTCTTGAATTTTATTTCTCATCATCTCTTTAAGAAGCCAGATTATAATTTGTAGTCAAAATTGTGTATTCAACAGTCTGCATATCAACTACTAAGACTAAAAGATTAATGGCCAATTCATCCACTATAACATTTATGTTAACAAATACAGGAAATCTCAGACTGGTAAATTCCAGCATTATTAATCTACATATGATAATAAGCACATTTATCCTTAGAGATTATTCTCAAAAGACTGTTCCTACTATTTTTACGCTCCATTTAAGCTCCACATTTGCATCCCTCCGCCTTAATTTTTTTACACTTATTTGTGTGTTTATGTGTATACAACCATGCATGCATTCCACAGCTCACTTGAGGAGGATTTTCTCCTTCTACTATGTGGGTCCCTGGGATCAAACTTAAGTTGTCACACTTGGAGGCATATACATTAACCCACAAAGCCACCTTGCTATCCCCTCTGGCTTTATCATCATCATCATCATCATCATCATCATCATCATCATCATCATCATGTTTAAAACTTAATTCAAAACTAACCTTTAATTAAATCCTTCCATTCTCCTTTTCTTTCCTCCATCCACTGGAGCCCTGCTGTCATGTGGGTGCTTTCTGCCAGGCCATCCAAGTTCCACCCACCACCACGTTAAGATCCCAAGTAACACAGAGAGACTTATATTAGGTACAAATGCTGCTTGGCCAATGACTAGGATTTCTCATCTGCTAGCTCAGTCTTAATTATCATAAATCTATATATTTTATAAGACTTATCTTACAGAGGACGTCTTCCACTGGCATCTTCTTCCTGGGCTCACATGGCAGCTCCAAGGAAGAAGAGGAAGAGCAAGAGAAAAAGGGATGACTTCCTTCTTGCCCTTGCTTATATACTGAGTCTCCCTGCTATGTCACTTTCCTGCCTGGATCTCTACTACATTTCCCAGAATCCTCCTGCCTAACTTGCTGCCTCATTGGCCAAACAGTACTTTATTCAACAATCAATAAGATAAACATACACAGAAGTACATTCCCCATCATCTCCTCTTTTCTGTCTAAATAAAAAGAAGGGTAACTTATCTTTTATAATAACTGAAGAAAACCATAGCTATAACTATCTGTCTTCAACTCTATCAAAGACCACAGAAGGATAATATATAAACTCTAGAATTGACAGAGACATCTCGCTACCTGGACAGTCACCCAAAGGTCCTCTGTAACATTGGCACATCCATCTTCAGCCTATAGGCCACAGTGTGTCTGGCACACTTCTCCATTTCAGAAGGAACACTTCAGTACTGTCTTGTTTTGTAAGTTCAGCAGTCACTTTCTTGTGGGTCCTGCATGTCCAGTTTATACAGCAACAAACAGTCCAGGCAAGAGCATTTTCTTTCCCAAATGGCTAATCTTGCCATGTTGAAGGCAAACTCCATAACGAGTTTTTTTGATGCCCGTCCTCCTTTCTGATGTAACTGGTGTGCCAGGAGCAGTTGTGTCTCACTTGTCATGAAAACTCTAACCATTTAAAATGCCATATATTCTGTAGGTCTTTGAAAGGTTTGAAGAATACCTATCCATCTCAAATACATCTCTGTATATCTAGAAAACCTAGCTAGCCTAATTATAATTTTTGACTATTATAGGTGACTATATACCTCCATCCCTTCACAGATTCATTATAGCTCTGTAGTTGCTGCAACCCAAAATGTACACAATATTATCCTTGAATTATCTTCCACACTCACACCACACACGTTTAAACAAACTGTTTAGTTTGTCAAAAAGGAAACCCCAAATGCACACACATACGATCTGATACCCCACTTCTGCTTATTCTCTTCATGTAGTTTTTTGTCTCACTACAAAATTCCAAATTCACTCCAAGTCCATGTTCTCAAAGCATCCTCTGTGTTAGCCACATGGTCCTCCCCAGCCTTTCTCCTCACTGTGAGGCCATTATTCCAATATATCCTCTGCTGTGAGTGCTCCCTCAGACCTTTTTTTAATTTACCATATTTTAAATGTATATACTTGTTGTATGACTGAACTTAACTGCTGTCTCTCCCACTAAACCATATACTCCCACATGTATATTTTAAATCTGATAACAGAGAGAGGAAAGGAAACTAAGGAAGTTAGTGAAACTGCTAGGTGAGTCTCTACGGCTCAGAAAAAAGCCCACTTCTGAAGCTTCACTGTACAGTGCAATCTCCCTTCCCTTTGTCCTCCTCTCCACTCCTCTCCTTTTCTGGCAGAGTAAGAGAAACACCTGGATGTTAAGAGTCCATATTCAATTAGCTGAACACAAACCTAACACCTAAAGGATTTAGTTCTTGACTAAAGAACAGCTTTGCAAAATTAGAAAGCAGCTGGCAAAGACCACCCAAATCCAGATATTTCTGTTTTCTAGAACACTACCAAAGGGCCAGCCCTGGTGGCGCACACCTTTAATCCCAGCACTGAGGAGGCAGAGGCAGGTGGATCTCTGTGAGTTTGAGGTCACCTTGGTGTACACAGTAAGTTCCAGGCTATATACAGACTACATAATGAGACCCAGTCTTGAACAAAAACAAAAACACCAAAAACCTTGTTCAGGTATCTTAATTATCAACACAAGTTTGACATTTGCTAGAAGCAATTTTATTAAATGCTCAAATAAAACCAAGATTAAATAACCTTAGCTAATAGTTAAAATTAGCATATACTTATCAGATATGTGTTTATATTGCTGATTTTTCTTTATGCAGCTTATATTATACCATATTGTTAATTATCAAAGCCAGTCTTACATGAAAGCTCTTCTTTGTACTTTTAAAGGTAGCAAACAATATTCATTAAAGTTAAACATAAAATTATTTGTATGTAGGTATTTATATTTCATTTCTCATATATCTAAATTACAATTTACCTGATGACATAGAGGCATGATCACTGAATATGCATAGAGGCTTTAGTAATTAACTCCATTCTTTATAAAATGAAAAGTTCCAGTCATTTAACAAGGTGTATAAACATATGGTCACACTAAACTGTCGGTTCTAAAGTAACATGCACACTCCCTTGAGGGTGGGAGGAGGAATGATAAACAGAGGCTTTAGGAAAATATGTGGTAAACATTAGTGAGGTATGTTTGAAACAAATTATATATGTAATTTACTAAGTATTTTGCAAATACTAGTAATTACCATTTTTGGTAATAGTATTTTAATCATAAACTAATATGTAAGAACTCAGTATGTAGTAGGCATTGTATCAAATGCTGGGAATATAGCAATGAACAAGAGAAACAATCTTTTTTAACTTTATGTTGGGTGACTAAATGAAGTTTATACGTAAAAGTGACATCTCACCTGAGACCACACATAAAAGCTATCTTTTCCTCCTCTGTAACAGACCTACATCCTCACAGACACTGGGCAAGCGCTCTACTGATCCTATGCAAAAATCTGAACTCCAGAATTATTTCAGTGATTCTAATCCTCTTCCACCAATCCTGAACTTATTAGTTCTATAACGCCTGCATCTGGACATCCAGGCAATGTTCAAAGTTTAATGTGCCCTGGGTACTGGGGATGTAGCTCAGTTAGCAAGGGATTGCCTAACATGCAGGAAGCCCCAGGCTCCATCCTCAGCACTGCAGAAACCAGATGTGGTGGCACATGCTTGTAACTCTAGAATTTGAGAGGTAGAGGCAGCTTCCTCAGAAGTTCAAGGTCAGCCTCAGCTACTTAATAACTCTGAGGCTAGCAAAGGCTACCAGTAACCCTGTCCCAAAAAATTAGAACAGATAAATAAATAAATAAATGTTTAGTGAGCCAAAAAAATTGTCATCTCTATTGCTCAAAGTCATTACTGTACCCTTACTATTTCCCTGTATCTCTAGCCTTGAATTTATGGTTATCTCCCTGCCTCATCCTCTTGAATGTTGGGGTTATAGGCAGGTGCCAACAAACATGGATCCTACTAACTATTTCTGTCTGGGTATATCAGATCAATATCATGTTAATTATATTCCATATTGTTAGCAATCCAACTCTGAGCACTTCAACAACATGTCTCTGACCTGTGTCCTTAGTCTGCCTCACAATGTTATAATCCTAATCCAATCATTCCCTCAGTAGTTTTCCACACACAACCTACATTCACATAACTATAATTCAAGCCCTCCCATTAATATGAACCCTGTAATGAAAGAATTTAAAAATATGGCAAAAGTAAACTAATTAAATGAAGAAAAAGAAATCTTGTAACAGAGTATTTTACTTTTAAATAGAGCCCCCACCCCCACCGTGTGTGTGTGTGTGTGTGTGTGTGTGTGTGTGTGTGTGTGTGTGTGTGTGTGTGTGTGTGTAAGTACAGGTGCTTGCTTTGCCAAAGTGCACATGTGGAGATCAGAGAATAACTTTTGGGAGTTGGTTCTCTTCTGCCCCTGAACGAGACAGGGGACTGAACTCAGGTATGCAGGCCTATGCTCACAAGAACCTCAACTGGCTGAGGCATCTTGCAGGTCTGTAATTGAAGAATTTAAGTCTTTCTTTCAGTAATTGATATCAGAAAAGATGCCCCCAAAACAAAAACAGTAATAACTCAGAAAATCTGGCCCATATTACACACCACTTGTACCTGAAAGACATTTTTTTTTGAACAACACACAATTGCAAAAAACTATTTTCAGGCACATGTAGACCACCAATAAGGACTATATAGTGAGAAGTTAAAATACATTTAAAAGGATTAAATTCACTGGAAAATTGCAAATATAATTGAAATAAACTAAAAGGCAGTACATGACATTTAGAAAAATTCTAAAGCTCCAAATGTTTAAAATGAACACATCTAAATAACTAAGAAAAACAGAATTTGAAAAAAATTAAAACTTATAATGAAAAATAATAATGAAAAATACAAACAGTAACACATGTTCAAAATTAACAGAGGGAGAGGATGCTATTGCCTTAAGTTCTTACTTTAAGTGAAAGCAAATTTTTAAGTTTTGCTCTTAAAAAGCTAAAAACAAAAGCAAAAAATAAAAAGATGAGAGGAACAACTAAAACCAGAAATCAATCAAAAGAATAAAACAATAGAGAAGTTTTAATACAGCAGTAGTTAAAAAAGATTGACAAGACTTACTATCTGCAATTAGCATGGGCAACTTTTCCTTCAGCATGGCTGAAATCAACGTGGCAGACTGAGGCACCAGTGCTGTCCATTCTCCGCTGTGAGTTCCTAGTCTATTCCAGGGGTGGGTAAACGACTGCACTACTGTTCCTGGACTAAGCTGAGCATGCCTTTCCTTTGTTTTTTGTTTTTTGTTTTTTGAATGGCTAGAGAAATCAAGATCAGTGTTTCATGGCACAAAAAATATAAAACTGTTTTACTGCCATAAGCTAAGTTTGCTGGGTACAGTCATGTTCATTTGCTACTGTCCTGGCTAATTCTGTGCTCCACCAGCTGGGCTGAATAACTGCTGCATGGTCAGCAGTGTCTACATCTTTACCATCTGGTCGATGATCAAGCTTGCTGACCCCAGTTCTATACATGCTCGTCCTGCTCCTCTCCACTCACTGCCAATTATGTATCCAATCCAAGAGTCAGTTCAAATACTCAGAGGTATTCCTTTACTTCCGGAAAATATCTTCAACAAAATCTTCTAATATTGATTTGTAGAGTGTTAAATATTTTCTATGTGCATATGTGTGTGGATTTCCTCCATTTAGCAGTAAGTTCCCTAAGAAAGGAACCTATCATTCATCAACAAAATACCAAAAGTTTAGATGAATAAAAGGACACCGGGAGAAAGGATATGAGGATCTGAAGGAGGACGACTTCAGGGGCCACCACCCAACCACCCAGCTACACAGCCAGGCATGGAGTAAGAAGGAAAGAAAAGGTACACAGGAATAAGAAAGATAAAAGTCCCAAGGCCGGGCTGGAGGGATGGCTCAGAGATTAAGAGCACTGACTGCTCTTCCAGAGGTCCTGAGTTCAATTCCCAGAAACCATATGGTGGCTCACAACCATCCGTTATGATATCTGGTGCCCTCTTCTGGTGTGCAGATGATATACATGGAAGCAAAATGTTGTATACATGATAAATAAATAAAATCTTAAAATAAAAAAAAGTCCCAAGCCAAAGGTAGATGGGATAATTTAAGTTAAGAAAAGATGGCAAGAAACAAGCCAAGCTAAAGCCGGGCATTTATAACTAAGAATAAGCCTCCATGTGTTATTTATTTGGGAGCTGGGTGGTGGGCCCCCAAAAGTCAAAAGACTAAAAAGCCAAAAGAATAAAACATCACATAACACTCTTGAGCTGGCTAAAGTCCATCTGGCTGAAAATTTGGACAGCAAGGACAAACATCATGTTTCCTTTTTGGTGATTAAATGTGAAGCAACTTAACTAAAAAGGTTAAACAAAGGAAGAACTCACCAGCCACAGTTTTTAAACATGGCCTTGGCAACTGAGCAATGGAGAGTTGTGATCACAGAATCACCCAGATATAATGAGCAGCAACAGTTGGGTAAACAAGACACTGGACAACAAGAACTGGGAGTGACAAAGAGAAGCTGTGTATCAGAGTGTGCCAATCGCCGGGCGTTGGTGGTACACGCCTTTAATCCCAGTACTCGGGAGGCAGAGGCAGGCGGATCTCTGTGAGTTCGAGACCAGCCTGGTCTACAAGAGCTAGTTCCAAGACAGCCTCTAAAGCCACAGAGAAACCCTGTCTCGAAAAAACAAAAAAACAAAACAAAACAACAACAAAAAAAACAGTGTGCCAATCACAAAAGTTATTTATGTTTACTGTATAACTTTAGAGCATACAGGTAAATGGAGAGAATTAAATAAAATCATCCATAACTATACAACCTAGACTTAATTAACTATCTGCATATGCACTGTTTACAAATACATACGTTTGTTTTAATGATTTAAAACCATGATGTACATATTAATGAAATAATGTATAGGACTTAGCTTTGTTCCATTTTTTTCTATTAAAAACAATATTATGGAACGAGAGAGCTGGCTGAGCAGTTAAGAGCACTTGTTACTCTTGCAGAGGACCCATGTTTCATTTCCCAAAACCCATTTGGTGGCTCACAAACATCCACAACTCCAGTGCCAGGAGATCCGACATCCTCTTCTGACCTCTGCAGGCACCAGGCATACAAACAGTGCACATAATTCCAGGCAAAACACTCATCTTTTTTTTTTATTATTAAAGCAAACTGATGACATTGTGATGAGGCATCTCCTGGCTGAAACTCTGTTTACATTCCTGGAAACACCAAGGATCCTGGCATGGGAGGCTCGTTAATGTCAGTTAGCCAAGCCTGGGCATATGGTAAATAACAGATGTTTGAGGGAAGGCTAATAAATTCAATTATGTACACATTAATTATGAGGTGGCAACAGGACATCTAAGTAGGGATGTGTAGCTGACTTATTAGGAAGGGGGTTTGCAGCTCTTGGGATCACTCACGTTGAAGCTATAGAGATGACCAAGGAATAGTGCAAAGAAAGGAGAGCACATTTCCCATCCTCTAGAAACACTGCACCATTGTGGAGGAAGGGCAGAGAAAGCTGGATAACAAGTGAAAAAACAGGATATGAGTAAAAGGTAAAAAGAAAACCAGAAGTCATAAAAAACGGAGAGATCATGATTTCCAGGTTCAAAAACTATTTGGGGTGGGGGGGGCTGCCAGACAATCACAACATTTAAAATCACAATTAGGTATGACTGTTTATCCTCAGAGGCAACTAGAAGTCAGCACTCCAGAGCCACTACAATACGCTGCCATGGTCAATTTTCCTGCCACCCTCCTCAACCATGCCATAGAGACTCCAACAATCAAGTCTAGTACAGTAGATTTGTAGGACAGCACTATCACGTCTCATGGGGGAAGCATCTAAAAATGTTTCTTTCTTAAGATTATGGCTAGTCCTCATATATAAAGACTTACCACCATGGTAAACCTACTCTATACCCAGCCATAGATTCAGGTTCTAGTTAATTTCATTTCTTCAAAACCCTGTTAAGTAAAAATAATTACCCTCTTTTACTAATGAGAGGATCCATTCAGAAAAGACAGATTTATACCCAAACCAGCCTATGAGTTGAAACCATCTATCCACTGTTATTCTGTTTTCCCACTATTCATACTGAATTCACACGAACATGTATGTAACAACTCGGGTTTCATTTCCTCACTCCATTTTACAATGTTAGAAAACAATAAAATGAATTTGTGAATTATCTATACACATAGAGATAAGAGGTAAGACTATTTACTCTGGAATAGAATGACTGTTCAAATACAACTTCACTACCTACTAGTTAGGTGATATTGGATAATTAATTTCCTCTGTGCACGGTGGGAGTAGTAGCACCATAGAGTTGCTATGAGGAATAATGACTTGTACATGAAGAACTTAGAATCAAGTTCCAAGCTCTAGAATTAAATAATAATAACAGTAATATTAATAGCTAGGACTAATGAATACTTCTCATATATGCTACCTACTTTAGTTTGCTTTCTGTTGCTATAATAAAACCCTGACAAAAACTAATGTGCGTGTGGGGGGGGGTTGAATTCATTTTAGCTTAAAGGTTAGACACCATTAGAAGAAGGCTAGGCACAAACTAATGGCAGGAATCTGGAGGCATGAACTGAAGCAAAGACAATGGAAGAAAGAATGATGCTTGCTGGCTTGCACTTATCAGTTACTTTTTTCCCCTTTGATTTTATTTGAGCTATACATTTTCCCACTCCCCTTCCCTCCTCCCTTCTCCCCTGTCCCTCATGCTCCCAATTTACACCGAAGATCTTGTCTTTTTCCCCTTCCTAGGCGGATCCATGTATGTCTCTCTTAGAGTCCTTTGTTACCTAGGTTCTCTGGGTTTGTGGACTGTAGTCTGGTTATCCCTTGCTTTATGTCTAATATCCATTTTGAGTGAGTACATATTATATTTGTCTTTCTGGTCTGGGATACCTCACTCAGGATGTTTTTTTTTTTTTCCTAATTTTGTCCATTTGCCCAAAAATTTCAAGATGCCATTGGATTTATTTATTTATTTACCACTGAATAATGTAAATACACCATATTCCTTATCCATTCTTTGGTTGAGGGGCATCTAGGCTGTTTCCAGATTCTGGCTATTACAAGTAATGCTACTATGAATATAGTTGAGCAAATGTCTTGCGGTGTGAGTGTACATCAAGACAAAACAACAGTCTATAGAGTGAGAAAAAAATCTTCACCAACCCCACATATGACAGCGGACTGATCTCCAAAATATACAAAGAACTCAAGAAACCAGACATCAAAAGACCAAATAATCCAATTTTAAAATGGCATATAGATCTATACAGAGAACTCTCAACAGAGGAATCTCAAATGGCTGAAAGATACTTAAGGAAATGCTCAACATCCTTAGCCATCAGAGAAATGCAAATCAAAACAACTCTGAGATACCATCTCACACCTGTCAGAATGGGCTAAGACCACAGTTTTTGCTGGAGAGGATGTGGAGTAAGGGGAACGCTCCTCCTTTGCTGGTGGGAGTGCCAACCTGAAGTACCACTTTGGAAATCAGTATTGCTTGATTTCTCAGAAAATTGGGAATAAATCTAACTCAAGACCCAGCAATACCACTTTTGGGCATATACCCAAAGGATCAGTTACCTTCTTTATACCTCCCAGGACCACCTGCCCAGAGGTGAGAGAAAGAGAGAAAGATAATTGATTTTCATTTTCTACAGTACCACAGAGTTTAAAGTCTTTTAGAGTGATAAAGACCCAAAGATAGGTCCTTGATTCTTCAACTGGCTTGATCATTTAAAAAATATTTGAGGACTTGGGGAAGCACTGAGATGACAGATAACTACTTAGGATTCTATATGCATGGAATAGAGACAAACAATTGAGGCTCACACACCAATGGAATCCAATTTCTTATAGTTCTTTCTAAAATACTGTTCATCATATACTGACTCTTGGAAACAACTTGCATACCCTGAACATACAAAGCAAAAAGCAAATAAAAGCATATGATGTAAAAACTATAAGTAACATATTGTGAATATTACTTTTGGGTTACTTTACTTCTTTGCATGAATTGAATTGGCTAAAGAATCATGAAGCAGGATTTAGGATTGAAGAATCTTGTTCCAGCTAGAAAAGCTAACAGATTAACTGAGATTGGAAAATACAATCTCAGCTAATTTTTCTAGCATGCCATGTGAAATGAATATTGTAAAATGGCAACAGCATTTGGTTCTGTGAAATATCACATTCAACATAAAATCCTTATTTTGAAATCATTCTAAGTATGAAAAATGATTAAAATTCAAGTTCATTTAAGGTTACATTGAGTTAATTTACTATACTTTTATACTTAGAACTATATTCTCATATATCATCAAATGTAAAAATCCATGAGGTGAATACAATCTCTAAAGTGAAACATTAAAACAAAGATTAAACAGATTAAAAACAGATTAAAACAAAGAGTTAAGCCTCAATTGGAAAGTAGCCAATGGCAACAAAAACAAAATGTTTAGGAGCCACTGGCACTGCATATCATTAGAGATTCCCTTGACTCCTGGCAGTCTGTGAGTTTACACTATTTATAACTCCATAAGGACTATTTTATAAAAATTGCTATAGAAATTGCTGTACAGAATTCTCTTACCATTTCTGTTGTGGAATATTAGTTTAAGATGTGTTACATTCATTTATGTTGTGGAAGATTTGTTTAATGATACAAAGATTTGTTGCATTCTTTTATGTTGCATTTGTTTAACTGTGTAAAGCTGCGTTACTTTGCCTGCCTAAAACACCTGATTGGTCTAATAAAGAGTTCAAAGGCCAATAGGTAGGCAGGAAAAATGATAGATGGGGCTGGCATGCAGAGAGAATAAACAGGAGGAGAAATCTAGGGAATAGGGCAAGGAGGGAGAAAAGAAGAGAGGAGGATGCCAGCCATGGAGTAAGAATGAAAGAAAGATATATAGAATAAAGAAAGACATATAGAATAAAGAAAGGTAAAAGCCCAGAGGCAAAAAGTAGTTAAAGAGAAATGAGATAATTTAAGTTAAAAAGTCTGGCTAGAAACAAGCCAAGCTAAGGCCAGGCAATCATAAGTAAGAATAAGTTTCCATGTATTTATTTAAGAGCTGGGTGGCAGGCCCCCAAAGAGTTAAAAAAAAAAAAACAACTACACATTTCTACAAGTATTCCTTGTGTGTGACTGCACAGTGTGTGTTGTGCTGGGGAACAAACACAGGGGTTATAATGTGCTGTGTACATGTTCTACCATTGAGCTACATCCCCAGGACCACAAGTCTTTATCAGCCAATAAAATAGACATAGCAATTGTATGCACATAATAAATATTTCTAAGAGAATAAATGAAATGCTCACACATCTGAATTCCTTAAGTCTCACTGAAATCTCATAACCTTGTTCTTAAAAGCATGTTTCAACATGGATACTGTCAAAACAATCTTAAAAACTCATAAAGACTAAGATTCCTCTGTGTACCACACAGGGACCTCCATACATACCGTCTCTAAGATACACCATATCATGTTGTCTCTTTACAAAATAATTGGGGCTAGATTAGAGATCTCTACTGTGCCCATCAAAAATTTGTATTCAAATACCAACAACTTTACCATGTTAAAAAGTTCAATAATCTCTCTGCAGAGTCTGGAAGGCAAAAAAAGACACTAATATAATCTACCAGGATACCACAGATCACTATTGTCAGTGGATTCCCTAATAATTAATAATTTAACAGTGATTAAGTCTCTATATCTTTAACTTATAGGAGTTTCTATCTCCTTGTCTGTAAAAAATGGAGGTTGATTACTCTAAACTCTATGATTACATGATTTTAGAAAGAAAACAAATCTACTTTATATATTCTTTTGGAAGGGATATGATGCTTCAGAGCCTATAAAAAGGCTTTTAACTTCATTTGGTGATGGTTAGCTATGAAACTCCAATTTTTACCTCAGATAATTTTACCTCAAAATAATTCCCATGGGAACAAAATTTCTGTGAAAATTACTAGGAGGCTTTGATGGTTGTCGAAGTGGTTTACAGAACTTAAGTGTTGTGATCTATAAATTCAATAGAATTCAGCAAGTTTGGAAGTGTATTAATAAGTCTTAAAACAAAGCAGAACTAGGGACCAAACCCACTGCCTTACACATGTGAAAAAGACACCCAATGCTAAGTTACATCCTCTACATCCTCCTCCTTTAAAAACTTATTTTGATGCAAGGACTCCCTAAATTTGTGTCCAAGCTGGACACAAACTTGGAATGATCCTCTTGCCTGGACCTCCAAAGTTGGGATTTACAGGCACATGCCACCATACATTACTGGAAAGTTAGATTTTTACAAGCATGGAAGATAATCATGATTTACAAGAACTAAAAGGTGCTACATGTTGAGTATCTCTAACATGTAAATCTGAAATCTAATGTTTCAAATCTCAGGCTCTCTAAGCAACCACATGACCCCACTAATAGGAAATTCCACACCTGGCCCCATGATAAGTTTTAGTCAAAATGTAGGTGCTCTAAAGGGTACAAGATTATCTTCAGAATTTAGGGTATGGTAATATATGAAATATAAATGAATTTTGTGTTTCAATTCGTAGTGTATATATTCACATCTTACTGTGTATATTTAAGTATTAGAGTCTGAAAAATCTAAATTTCTAACCCTTCTAGTCTCAAGCATTTCAGAATAGAGATAATCAACTTGTAACTTAGCTAATTAAACTATGCTAGTAAACCAAAGGCGCAGATGGGTGACAACCAAGCCATTATGATTATATAATGTCACTTTCTAGTCTAATCAGCCAGCAATGGTGGAAATGCTTATTTAGAATTCCAAGTTTAAACAAGCATTAGATCAATTTTATTCTTTTCATGTGGACAATCTATTTGGAGACAACTTGAATAAAAATACAAAACTAATAAAAGTAATTAAATTATGACAACAGTCTACATTTCTGAAAGATTAAATATCAACCATGCATATTAAAATTAGAATAGTCTTATTACATCTTAATTTATAATTAAAATTAGTTAAGTATGCTAAGCTAGAATGTGAATTTTCATCATATGTCTATGAAAAATTAAGACACTTTTCAAATATACAAGGAAAGAAAATCAAGAAATCTGAGTTATTGCAGTGGGAAAGAAGGATTAATTACACAATTCTTTAGAGACTAATTAAAAACAAAAATACTGGTGTTAATGCTTTTCTGAGTTATATGTAGAATAGGCCTGAAAGGTGCCAATATCTGCTCATGGAGTCTAATTTTGATGTACATCTTTTGCACAAGCTTTTCTCTAGTCTAAAATGGGTCCCCAGGGAAGCAGCAAGAAGAAATTCTGTAATTATTTTCTGATGCAATAAGAGGAGAGGCCTTTCTAATACTGAATTTTGAGGGAAAAAACCCAGCTCCTCCCTAGTTGTGATAGCAATAACCTTGCCAGGAACATAAGAGGATATTGGCTATACTTTCTGGTATACATTTTTGCCTTTTTTTTTTTTAAGTTAAAACACACCTAATTTTCCAGTGAATTTTTTTAAAGTTATGAAAGTGGAAATCAATTACTTTTTGTTATAAAATACAAATTACAGTTTGTTCTATTCACAAGAGGAAAACATTTAAACCCAGTTATAGAACCTTCTAACAGCACTGTGAAGTCTGGCTTCTTTGATGTTGCACTTACAAATTACTTAAGAACCGTGAAAAGGATGCTTTGTTTCGTTGAACAACTGTACATTTCCTTCACATGAAGTTCACCATGTAAAGGGTTTGGAGAAGGAAAACCTGTATCTCTAGCTCTTGTTTACAGTAACCCTATAATCTGAGTGTATATTTTCATTCGTGCTCCTGTTTGTCAAAGAACAACATGCTTCCTAACATTTGCAGAAGTATTAGTAGCAGAATTACAGTACAGTCTAGATTTAATGCTTCTCTTCAGCTGTTTCTTTACTTTTCTAAGTAGTACTTAGAGCTAAAGATAGACTGGGGACAACTTCATGTATAAATGCTTGTATGCATCACAGGAGAAACTTTAAAACAAGAAAACAACCAAATAAAACCAGCACTTTATTCCCAAAAATGGCCACTAGCCTGCTTCTGTGACACCAGGTATATGACAATTTCTAAGGGACTCCATTATTGCCATCTATAAAATCAGGCTGTTGCAGCACAACAAACTCCAAGCTCACTTCCAAATAAAATACTCCTGTAAGTCTTTATTTATGGTAGAAGATGAATGAGTAACAGGTTTTGAGTAAGTCCATGTGAGAATATGAACTTAAACACATGTAGAAATAGAAAATGACAGTCTTTTTTAAAATGTAATGTTTGCACTTAAGAGTTTCTTTTCATAATCTGAGTTTAGATAGGATAAAGAAAGACCAAGAAGACCCATTTTTCTCAGTCAATTTCCCAGTACTCTCCTTTTACCTTCTACCATCCTAATGCTCACATGAATATAACCTAAGTGTGATAGCTAATCTTGATTGTCAATATGAAGCTGCACTGTGAGTGACGGTCAGAGATGGGACCTGCAATATTAGAAGGAAGTTGCCTGCACACACAATACCTGCAGAGGTTAATCCCGATGGGGTCTCAGTGCTGAGGATAGCAGACACTGGGTCCCACCTCTAACTAAGAAGCTACCTACAGCAGATAGGGAGAATCAGCTTTCTCCAATGAGTGCCATTGGGAATGTCAATTACACTTCAAGGCAGGCCCCATGCCTAGTAGTAGTTGGCCAAGACAAAATAAACTCAAGTGTATCTTTGTGAACTTTTTTGTTTCATTTTGCTTTGTTTGGGCTGTTTTTTTTTTTTTTTTTTTTTTTTTTTTTAATCATAATGTTCCTTTGCCTGTTTGCTTTGATTTTTATGTGGCCTTTTTTGTTTGTTTCTTTTTTTTTTTTTTCTTTAAGAGAGGAAGAACATAAAGGTGAGTGGGTAGGAAGGATCAGGGAGGAGTTAGGAAAGAGGAGGGAAACGTGATCAAAATGTTTTTTTAAGTTGGCTATATATATCTTTCTTTCTTTTTGGTGAGATAGGGTCTCACTGTGTAACTCTGGAGCTGGCTTGAACTTGCTAAGTAGACCAGACTGGCCTTGCACTCACCGTAATGCCCTGTCTCTGCCTCCCGAGTGCTAGGACTGCAAGCACCACCACACCTAACTTAAGTCATTCTTGTTCATTGTTTTGCAAAAGATTTCTATCAAATTTTCCTCTTTTCAAACATTAGGACTCTTTTAGAGTTACTAAATAATTTAGTCATTTGATATTTGAGTGCCTGAGGTAGCAGGGCATTCAGTGTGATAGTGTGATAAAACAGGAGTGGTCACTTGCCAATAGTCAGAAAAAACTGGAACTTTCATATTAGGGAACTATTTTACATGCAGTGCTGAGAACCTCAAGAAATGTATATATATATATATATATCTTTGAGGGAATTCTAGGAAAGCCTTTAATTTTAGTCTTACATTTCATAACTAAATAAGTTGCATACTATTTTTTAAACAGACTTACTTTTTAATTCTTATTGAAGGTTGTCTGTGTATGCATTCAGGAATGCATGTGTGTGCTAAGAAGGTCCAAATCTGACTGGGCATGTGTGAATGCTTGTGGAAGATCTACAGCTTTAAGAACACCATCAAAGAAGTTCCTGAACTGACAGAAAATTGAAAACTACTGCAGGCAGCCAGAAAAGTCACAGCAGAAAAACTCTTCAAATAGCCCAGTACAGGCTGAAATCCAGGTGCTATTTATTTGAGATGATATAAAACTTACCCTGTTTATTTCTAAATCTGTTATAGGAGTATATGGTGATTTTTAGGAGGTTACTTTGTTCTCTGACACAGCCATAAAGGGAACCTGAAATTAGGTAAATAATGATAGTCAGTTGAATCTACTCAGATCAGTCATGTAAAATTCATGCAATCTAATTTAGAAAATGAAGAAACTAGTAAGCACATATAAAATAGAGTAGCTGCTTGGATTCTCCAGCACCACACAAAAAAGTGTAACTAACATATAAGTTATATTACTTTGAAGCAAGCAAAACAAGACAACATATATATTTTTTCATAAAATGGAATATAGGAATTATCATTCTTAATACAAAACAATTCTTAAGGTAAAAGATTAATTTGGAAACTTAAAATTCTAGATAATAAGTTACACTTTCATTCTAAAAAATTAAAGTCCTAAAAGTGAGCCACAAAAACAAAATTCTACCCAATCAAGCCACACACAGGGAAAAGGGGATTTTCAGTTATAATTAAAAGGAAAACAGAGCAGTTGAAAATTAAAAATACTTAAGTTGGTAATAGAGTCCTGTAGTAAAATCCTTGCCTAGCCTCGATGATATCCTGGGTTTGCACCCCAACACCACAGAAAGGAAGACAGACAGACAGACAGACAGACAGACTGACTTCTTGTAACATTATGAAGGTTAAAAGGCTTCTAATAACCATCTCAGGAAGAGCCCATGGCTCTTAGCAAATTTTAGAAGCTGTAAACACTTCCTTAGTTTGTCACTTTTCCATGCTAACTTGTTACCACTCTGGTTCCCCTCTTCTCCTATTTGCTATACAATCCTTGGGTGGAAGGGAACAGTAACTTCATACCTCATCTGACTTCTCTTAGGAATGAGCAGAGAGCATGGAGGAGTTTGCTGAAGGACAGAATAAGGTGGAAGGGTTTCCTAGATCTGTGATAAAGAAGGCATGCTAGATATAATAACAGAAGAGTTTAGTTCCCTGGAAAAGCTAAGCTGGTGTCCATGAACAGGCTGATCTCTATATGAAAAAAAAAACAGGACTTCAAGAACTGATGGGGGAGAAAAAAAGCTAACATATTGGACAGGGTTGGACATTTTATACATATGGTCTTATGTAAAAATGTTATAAGTCTAGATAGTAGGTATTATTTCTGCTTTATAGAGAAAAACACTGAGCTTAAACAGATCAATCAGTTTTATTTTCTTCTTTAGTCATATTTTCCTAATTTGTCTTTATAATATTCTCATTATGAAAAAATGAAACCGTTTCTGGAAAATCACCACTGAAGTGAGAAAATTAATAAATACCAATACCAAGGTGATGCAGATATCTGAATTATCTGGCAAGGGCTTTAGAGAAGCATCAGTAAAATGTTCCAAAAACAATTCTGAAAACAACTGAAACAGATGGAATAGCACAAAGTTTAAGCAAAGAAATAGAATATATTAACAATATTTCAGAAGTAAAAATATAATATCCAAAATTAAACTCACAGGGTTAACTTAATAGCAAATGAAAATATATGAAGAATGAACAGTGAACTTGAAGACGGATCAATAGAAACAATCAAATCTGAATATAAAAATAATCATTGGAGCCTTAGGGAAATGAGGAACAATTAGAGAAAATGCAACATTTTTGTCTTCAAAGTTCCAAAAGGGGAGGAGAAAGGAATGACTGCATTTGCTGACTGGTTCCCTTGACAGAACTGAACTACATTCTCACCTCCCACACCCCACTCTGTAGCTTCATTTCCTTCATTTCCAGCACTTATATTCTGTGTCATAACCATAACTGCAAACTCCATAGCTCTTCAAACTTCTAGCTACAACGAGTTCAGTGTCCATCAGATTAAAGGAACATAGCCAATGAACCAGAGCTATGTGGACTCACTGAGGCTTTACTTGGTTTCCTTAACTAAATTCTTCCCTTCCACAGATGGCTAGGTGTCACACTAATGTGTTTCATTTTTATAACACTTAATTACCTGAAATTAAATATTTTTCTCTTTAATACCTGTCTCCTCCACTAAAAAGTCAGTTCCATGAAAGCCTGAACTTTATATATTCTGGTCTCTGATGTATAATTTATGCTTACTTTTCTATTTGGTGATGGATAACTGAAAACTTCTTCCTTGGGAACTCAGTTCTTAAAATGCTAATTTGGAAGAAGTGTGATTTCACCCACTGTTTTAATATTATTGAGATAAGTTAATACACAATAAAATATGCCAGACTTAAATGTACAGAACAAAAGGTTTTAACCAAAAGAGTACCAATGTAATCACTACCAGGAACATTCCTATTATTTCACAAAAATGAGTCAGCATGATTCTTCACAGTGTAGGCAATTTCAGCTTCAACATAGAAAAGATCTTAAATGACCTGTGTGTGCATATGCATTTAAGCCAGAAGTCAATTTTGGGTGTCTTCACTAATGTCTTTGCCTTAGTTTTTCAAGCCTGGAGATTTGGTTAGGGTGGCTCCAAGTATTCTCCTGTCTCCTTCACGGCCACTCCCAATGCTGAGAGGTTACAGAAATGTGCCATGTGCCAGGCATTTACATGGGGGATCTGAGTTCAGGAGCCCATGCCTCTCTGGCAGGTGCTTTACTGACAGAGCCATCTCCCCAGTCCAGGGAGTGTGTTCTTGGTCATTACTTAAGTTCTGGCTCGTGCATCTTCTCTGCAGAGCTCTAACTCTTCTCTCTCCTTGTCCCCCTCCAAATAATCTCTATGTTCCCATGACATATTACAACTACTTTCATTTCAAAGTCTGTTACATAGTTTATAAACAATCGTGAGTCCATAAGGACTTACAATAATCCTACACATTTGTGTAAACCCAACATCTGGCATGCACAGCAAACAGTCATGCTAACTGAGTAAATGCTCATGATTCAAACCTCTGCAGGCCCCAGCTCAGCACCTAGCTCTGAAATAAAATAGTTTTGTTAGGCATTTGGGTATATTCTTCTAAACTACTCTTCAAACAACTTAACTGAATAGTCAATTCAATTAAAAACTCACCATTTGGTAGAAAGGACAAAGCTTTCATTTAATTTTTAAAATACTGAATTTTAACAAGGATGCTTAGGTACACTATGCAACTGCTTATTAGAATGTCATTTGTAAAAGTCTGCATATGTTTATCTAAAGATAAATTTATGATGAAGAATTAGTTTTACACAATAATTGGAAACAAATTGGTTTTTCTTTAAAATTTCTTCTTAGTTCTTTTCAAACAAATTTCAGGATCCTAATTCAGCACAACAGTCTGCTTCATAAATGTCAACTTTCACTACCCAACTGCTATTAACATGGTAAACGCTGGGGAAACAAGCCTACTTTTTCAAAAGCCCTAAAGAGAAACCCTGATCTTCTATTTATAATGTAAAAACATTTAAAATTGGATTCTTCACTAGAGTATTACAATTTTACAAAACATAATTTTACAAACATATTTTAGCAATAAATTTGACAAAGCAATGACAGTTGCCAGTGTTCTCCTGTCCTCAGTGAAGATAGTGAAGATTATAAGAAATGAATGAAAAAAACTCACACACTGGTTTGTTAAAGTCAATAGACACTTCTAAAAATAGTTTCATTTTATCAGTAAACATTTTGTAAGTTATCAGTAAAATAACTATATTGATTTTTAATTAACTGTAATAACACTGTCTTTTCCCACAAGAAAATTCTTCTTTCAGAATTAACAAAGATTATACTTGTTCAAAAACATAGATGGCCAGAATTCTATTCCCAGTTTAAAATGAGGACCCCAGCTTTACAGCCACCACTGAAACAACTCATAGGAAGCCATAGTCAATTTCCAACACACAACACATACTTCTATGAGCCTGGTGTCTGTATTAGAGCCAGACTAACCTTCGGAATTACATAGCTCTTAGTTCTGTTTTTTTTTTTTTTTTTAAAAAAAAAGTTGTCAATGGCTTACCATACTGAAGAATGAAGTCCTACTGAGTAGCCTGGATTACAAGCACACTCAGAAGCCTGCCCTTACCTGTGTCTACATCTCCTACCTGCCCTCCAGTCAGGCCTTGCTGGCAGGCTGTCCCTGGACTCCCCAGAATTGCCTTCCCTCCCTCCATGATCACAAGAGAATCCATACCTCTCTAAACTTCTAAACCCTACTTCAAATTCCTCCCCCAAAATTCCACCAAATTACATGTTTGTTCCCTGTCTCTCTTAGTAAGTTTCTTAAACAGAGGTTTGGAGCCAAGTTGTGGAAGCAGTATATGCCTACAATCCCAGCACTTAAAAGATGGAGGAAGCAAAGTCAGGAGTTCAGGCTACCCCTGGCTACATATTGAGTTTGAAGCCAGTCTTGGCAATATGAGACCTTCTTTTAAAAACAAAACAAGCAAAGAAAGCTTCATCATATATGTTTTAGTTTTAAAAAGCATATTACTCCATGGATTTGTTTGTCTTAAAGATAAATACTAAGTAACTGTTGAGTAACCACTGTACTCCATGCTATTCTTGGCACTGGTTTAACAGCAAAGAACAAAAATGATATCATCACCGTTGCAACACTGCTTACACTTCTATGTAAGCACTATGAACTATTAAGCATTAAATTTCCCACTGCTAACCAATTGGGTCATCTTTAGTTTTTACTATTATAGAAATACTATTATGAATATATTCTAACACAGCTTTGTTATCCATTGAATTGTTTACTTAGAGCCAATTCCCAAAAGTACTATCATTAAATCAACAACCTTGGATATATGTATGGCTTTTAAGATATGTACTACCTACCATATTGCTTCAAATGAGCTGTTCTAACTTAAAAAGCAATGTGTGCCTATATGGTTCCCTATAGACCTCTTATTGTTGCTCAATAAGAAAAAATATTATTGCTTTAATTTCCAATGAAGATCAACTCTTTTCCTTATATCTATTTATTCTATGTTGTCTATAACCCAATATTTTTTATAAAACAGTAATAATTTAAGGTCACATTTGGAAAGTCTTTTTTAAAGTTTTACTATACAAATTTCTTCATTAAAAATGTGCTTCATTTTATACACTCACTGCTTTACAATTTTCTTATTTTAGATTCCTGTTTTTTTGCAGGTTCTACTAGCTTTTCAATTTTAAAAAGTTAACCATAACATCTGTATCTGGACAGGCTCAACACTACATTTTCTAACTGCTATTTCATTATCCTAAAATATTAGCAATTATACCATTGACAGATTTTATGCTTAATGCAATTAAGCCCCTAAATGACATTTCCTCAATTCTAAAGAGAATTATTTTGCTGAATCTCAGAAAGAATAATTTAATTAAAAAAAAAACAAAAACTACCAGTAAACAGGTGAAAGAGTGCATTGTAAAAATGTTACTGTATTCAGTGTGTAAGCCGATGGAATCTCCCTATTCTTCATTACATCTATCTAGGACCACAGATACCAGGAGTTTAGGTAAACTCACATGCAGCTGAATTTTAACATAATTTGAAAGCCTGATTTATTTGAAACAGTTTTCAGAAATACTGACTCATGATAGAGCACTAAAATAAAAAGCTTTTGTGATGCAAAAGTTGTCTGTTGCAAGCCAAGCAAGAACAATTAAAGGCATTAGAAATTGTGCAGTCTCTCAAAATAGACCACAGAATTATCAGAGCTGCAAGATATTGGTGTCACCAATCTGCATTTTATCAAGTCTTATCACCCAAGTGCTGGATATCAGTCTGTTAGAAGTCTCCAGCTGACTGAAAAAGGAAGCTATTGACTTCATGGTTTCTCTATAGAAAACTGAAACTGATTTTAGCCAAAAAAAAAAAAAAAAAAAAGCAGTTAAATTCCAAGAATTACTGAAATTTATCCAGAAAATTATAATGTGTGACGAGACTAGTAAACCAAACACAGGTGAAGGAAAGCAATTTGTCAGAATGTGGAAAAGGACTAAAGGCAATCTTTGGAATCCAAAGAAGATGGTTATGGATAAGTATACACTGCTGTCAACAAATCTTTTGAATATTTAAGTCTAGCTTTTTTTTTTTTAAATATAGGCGTCTTAGTTTCTTTTCCTGTTAGTGTTACAAAATACTCTGACAAAAACAACTGAAAGGAGAAAGGGCTCACTGTGGCAGATGCTTCAGGGTGCAGTTCATCATAGCAGCAGGAGCCTGAAGCAACTAGTAAGTATTTTTACCGCAAAGAGATCAGAGCATAACAAAGAATGATCAGATCAAAGCAAGCCCAAAACCCATCAGGCAGTCACCACATCCTATAACTCCATGTCCAACATCTGGGGCTTGTGATAAAATTGGCAAGTTTTCAAAGAGCTTGAGTAGTCCCATCCTCCAGTTCTGCCACCTATAGTGCCACACAGATTCTCTCTTTTACACTCTACATCTTCAGCTATTCTTGGTGGCTACCTCATGATTCTGACAGCTCCACCATCCTGGAGTCTCTACAGCAACTTGGGCTTCACACTAACATCTTTACACAACCAATTCTCAAAGATTTTTTTTTCAGGGATTCCAATACTGCTACTTATCACCTGGCCTCAGCTGCTTTCTGAAACCGTGGCACAAGCAAGACTCCATGACCCCCCCAGGATCTTGTATCACTTATGCCTCAAAAAGCAATATCACACCAGCAACACTTAGTTCTGCAATCAGCTAGATAGACGTGGACCACAGTCAAGTCAGCTTCTGAGCGCTCACCTTGCCAATACACTGTCATCTAGGCAGTTGCTTTTGAGAAACAGGGAGCCCTTCAGTTTAGGCTTCCTTCCTTCACATGAATTTAGATATAAACAGGATGGCACCTCAGGACTTTTCTTATTATCACAGTGTAGCAGAAAGGGTTTCTCCTCTGATGTGTCCTGAGATTTCCTGTCAAGTTTAAGTGCACTGTTGTAAATGGAGTTCTTAAGATATCACCACACACTATCTATTAAATTCAATCTTACACACATTCTCAGGACATGGGCAGAATAAAACCATATTCTTGGCCAAAGTACCATACAAGTGACCCTGGTTCCTGAGAAAATCCTTGTTCTCCTCCAACACCTCAAGAGGCAGGCCTCTGCTGTCTGTGTTTGTCTCAGCATTCTTGTCTTCTAAGCTCTCATTAGAATGAGTGAGCAAACTGATTACAGCATTCAACAGCTTTTCTAACCCAAAGTTCCAAACTCTTCCATATTCCTCTCAGAAACCAGTTCCAAAGACCTAAGAAGCACATGGCCAGATTATCACAACCATGAGCTCACTTAGAACCGATTTCCTTCCCTGCTACTGTGAGAAAATACTCTGTCACAGCAGTTTAAGGAAAAAGGGTTCTTGTTGTTTCCAGTCCCATGTACAGTCCCAAGTACATTGTGGTAGAGAAGGTAAGGTAGCAAGAGCTTGAGGCAGTTGGTCACACTGCATCCATAATCAGGAAACAGAGAGGAGGAATGAAAGCACATGCTCAGCCTATTTTCTCCATTTTATACATCCTAGAACCCCTGTCCAGGGAATGTTCCACCCACTCCAATTCACTTAACACAATCAAGATACCCACCCACAAGTATGCTCAGCGGCTGTCTCACAGGTGACTACAGATTCTGTCAGTTGACAATTAGCACTAATCACCACAATATCAAATCTATGTCATCCATGATTACTAGTAGAATTGAAAAACTGACTTGTATTTATTAATGTTTATCTACACTTATTCAGTTATCCTTTAGTTATTTATTTCTTGCTTGAGGATAACACAAAGAAGCAGCTTACAAAATGAATAACACAATGCACAAAGATCAAATTACTGTGATTCAAAAAAAAATACATGAGGAGTGAGGAAAATACAGGCCAACTGAAAAAATGACTGACCACCAGTGAGATAACTAAGTAACAAAAAACAGTCAAGGAAATCTCATAAAACTGAATAAAAACATATAAAAATGGCTGAGGAAAAGCTAATAAATATGGGTCTTAAGTCACCAGAAAGTAAAAATAATGAGAACTTTCAAACACCATGTAATAATAGACCAAGGTCAAAATGTCATATTTATGTGTTTGCATATGTGTGCATTCTGGGGACTGAACCAGAGTCTTGCACAAGTTAATCAAGAGCTTACCACTGAGTTACAGCCTACCCCCAGTCCTGGGTCATTTGTTTATTATTATTTCAGGGCTTAAGGCACAGGAAACCAGGGATTTCTATTACTCAGTTAAGGTAAGTCAATACCTGAAGTACTGAGAACTTGACAACTGCTCTTCTGACTTCTCTTTCGTAGGTTCACATATTGTTATATTTTAATTTTTTCACAATTTTACATATGTATGCTTTGTGTACTAACCATTCTCACCTCTTACCTTGTTAGTACCCTTCTCCACCTTCTCCACTCTACACCAATCTCTAGAGAGCTCATGCCTATTCATTTGATTTTATGACCTACCAAGATCAACCAGGACCAATGACTATGAGTTTGGAGCTATGAACCATGGTGAACTCAGCAGAGATTAAAAGACTAAAGACAGTGATTCCTCCTCTTCCAAAACCTACTGACTAGCCAGCCAACAGTTCAGAGGTTAGGTAGGGCCTGTGAGCCCCTCCCCCTTCTTTGGCTGACTGTTGATATAGCTGGTCTTACATTAGCCCAGTACAGTAACTATAGAAGGTACAAGATAACGATTACAATAGCTATGTTGAGTCTAGGAAATGATATTTTGTAGCCATTCACTCTGTATTCTGGCTCTTACATACTTCCTGTTCCCTCTTCCACAATGTTCCCTGAGCCTTAAAGACAGTGGTATAATTGACTTGTTCACAGCTGGATCTACTTTGGTCACTTATTTTCTGCTTCTTGATTAGGTCCACACCTTAGCCCACAGGAAAAGAAAATGAATTTCCACAAACTGCCATGATGGAGTAACAGGAATCCAATGTGTCATCTTAGATTAGACAACCAGAAAACTGAGTAAGACAAATGAACAACATTTGGGTTTTGTTGTTGTTGTTGCTGCTGCTGTTGTTTTTAGACAGGCTCTTTCCATATAGCTCTTGATGCTCTGGACCTCACTGTGTAGACCAGGTAAGTCACTCTCACTTAATGAAATCTCATTAAGGAGGCTAGGAGATGGCCTACCCAGTAAAGTGTTTGCCAAACAAGCATGAAGAACTGCATTCAGATCCCCCAAATGCACACAAATACCCATGTGTGGCAGTATGCACCTGTAATCCCAATGCTGGAAAGGCAGAGACAAGAGGGTCTCTGGATCTTGTTGGTCATCTTGTCTAGCACAATTAGTAAACTAGAGGCTCATTGAGAGACACTGTCTTAAAAAATAAGGTAGAGAACTAGTGAGGACGATATCTGACAACAACTTCCAACCTACACACACTCTGTGCATATGTTGCACACATACATATGCACACACAAAGAAAATCCCTCATGTATGCTAGCCAACACCAGACATGCCATTAGGGCCGTTAGTAGAAAAGATCCCACTTCCTTTGCTTTTCTTCTCTCAATGCAGTCTTTCTTTTTGCCTTTATATTTTATCTCAAAAACTATGTCATCAGAGAGTCCTCTAACCATTAACTCTGCGACACGACAGTGTCTTCAGGGCACTTTTCAGAATTACTAATCTTGTTTATTTGCTTGCCTGTACTCCTTATCAGGTGTACGGGAAGCTTCTTGGTCATTGTGACGTTCGTTCGTATACAGCCTGATACAGAGCTGACTTTTCTTGACTACCTGAATGAACTAACCAGGAAAAACATAGCTCCCCAGAAAAAGAAAATCACTGAGCCAGGTATACTGGAGCACACCTATAATCTAAGAGCTGGGGAGGGAGAGGCAGGAACATCAAGAATTCAAGGCCAGCCTCAGCTACATAGGCAATTAAAGGACAGCCTGAGCTACATGAGATCCTGTCTAAAACAAAACAAAAACAAAAATAAAAACTACCCTTTTCTGGGGTATTATATTATAGCATTAACTGGCTATATTTTATCTTTTTATAATCAAAGAGGTATATTTTTCATCATAGACATTATATAGTCCTTGAAAGTGTAAAAGAATTCACTGGCAATCCAACCCTAGAATCAACTTATTAAGAAAATCCCTTTAAGCTTCCTACCATGGTTTTAGTTTGCCCAGATTTTCTTTCTTTCTTTTAATCAAGGAGATTTCACATAAACTGACATAAAGTTAATAGTGTTCCCTCTCACAACTTCTTATAAAAATTTTTATTTTTATAATCTCTTTTAGTTTTCAACATTTCCCCTCGTGGTATCTGTCACATATTTATCTATTTTTTTTCCTTTCTACCCCAAATCCTATTTAAATCTGTGGCTTCTGTCTTGACACTCCTTTGTTCTTAGTTTGTCTTGTTAGCAGCATCTTTTCTACTCACCTTTCTTTATTTTGTTGAGTTTTGTCTGTTTTTTCTGAATCTGAAACTAAATGTTGAGTACATCACTTTTTTCTTCACCAATAGCAAATTCAATTAGGATTATAGATTTGATTATAAGTACAGTACTGGTCTTAGCATGAGTACTATTCCAACTCACTAAATAATGATTTTTATCTACTATTAAGTAGTTATTTTAAAATATTTAGAATAGTTGTTAGCTTCTGTTGTAGTTAGAAAAAGGATACATATTTTCAGTTTTGTTCATTTTCTAGAATTTACTGAATTGCCCTTGTTTGTTTTGTTGCTGTTTTGGTATTTTCTTTCTGTACCATAGTCAAGTGGAAAATATCTTTAATCTCAAATTAAAATGGAAACTTCCTAAGCAACTAAAACTCTACTATCAGTTACACTTCTTAGGGCTTGCAATTCTTCCTATTATTAAATCCATCTGTAAAGAGCTGGGGAGATGGTTCAGCAATTGGAAGCACTTACTGCTCTTGCAGAGGACTTAGGGTTTGGTCCCAGTCTCCACAGCAGGCAACTCACAACTGCCTTTAACTCTGGCTCCAGAGAATCTGACACCCTCTTCTGGCCTCCAAGGGAATCTGCATTCACATGGAACACATAAACACATGCAGGCACACACATAAAAAAAATTCTTTACAAAATCTATCTATTCAGTTGAATAGATTTTGTACCTAACTTAATCTTATGTCGACTTCATTAGATTTTCAATAGGCAAAAAGTATTTCCTAATATAAGAAATCTCTATTTTCAAATAAACAAATAAATAAATCAAGGCTGGGGAAGATGGCTCAGTCAGTGTCCAGTCCACTACTATGGACACCTGAATATGTACCCTCAGAGAATCTGTAGCCCAGTACTGGAGAGGAGGCTTGAGGGGAAACCTGTAGATCACCAGAGCTTGTGGCTAGCCTGTGTAAGCAATTAAAAAACCTCTGAGTTCAGTGAGAGTCCTTATCTTGGGAATAAATAAATAAATAAATAAATAAATAAATAAATAAACACAAGTAAATAAATAAACAAGGTGGCTAGTAATTGAGGCAGATACCCAATATCAACTTCTGGCCTCTATACCCACATATGCACACACTCATGCTCACACACACACACACAACTGAGCATGGTGTAATCCTTAGTTCTTGGGAGGCTGAGGCAGTAGGATATTGAGTTTGAGGTCAGCCTGGCCTACTTACCAAGTTCAAGGTCACCTAGGCTACATGGGGAAGAACCTCATAGGAGCTATTAAAATTTTTTATTACTCTTACTCATGAATCTGAGGGAGGGTGCTCATCCCACAGCACATGTGTTAAGGTCACAAAACAACTGGCAGGAATCAGGCTTCTCTTCCCACTCTGTGGGTCCTGGAGAATGAACTCAGAGCTTTGGGCTTAGCAACAAGCACTTTTACCTACTGAGCCATCATGCCAGCCAGTTAAAGATTCTTGAACAAAAGAATTATTTTAGCACTCAAAAATTTAATATTAAATTATGTGTTCCCATGTTAAACCTCTCCATCTTTATTTTTTGTGGTGTAGGGGTCGAATAAATGGGCTTGCATGTCATAGGCAAGTACTTCATCACTGAGATACACCCAAGTCCTATGCTAATTTTTATTTGAGGAAACTAAAATGATAAAGTATTTAAAAGGTCATCCCACATGAAATTCCATGGTCTAGGGGTATAGTTCATTGGTATAGAACTTACCTACACACAAGAGGCCTTGGGTTTGATCCACAGTACCAGACAGACAAATTCACAAATAATGAAAGAAACAAAACCACTATTGTCAAATCAACAGAGCATCCTTCCTTTAAACAGATGATTATATTAATGTATGAAATGTCACAATAAGACCCATTATTCTGTGAAATTAATATAATTTATAAAACGTTTTTAAAAGCTAAAAAAGTGTAGTTTGACTAGTAAATAGCATGCTAAAAATACAACCTTTCTTGCAAAAGATACCATACAACTAATGTATTTGTGACTATAATAATTTTCTAGCAGCTTCACCGTGTCATAATCTTAAGTTGAACCAGTGAACCAAGTCCTTTGTTTTCCAAAATATAAATTCTTTGTAGTCTGTTTACATTTAAAAAATAACTAATATTTAACATTCTGATAAAGAATCAAGTTCTCATTTGAAGCCCTGTTTCATCCAAAGGCAACGAGATGGGTAAATCCTGGTCTACTCTGAGCTGTTTAATTTCTAAGTAAGCCTTTGTGCAGTTGTTTCCTCTTACATAAGACAGAGAGAATAACTTACACCTCATATGTAAATTGGAACAATATCTTAAAACATATAGTGTCTGTCAGGCATGGTAGTATGAAACATGCCTGTGGTCCTAAGTACTCAGAAGGCTGAAACACAGCATTGTTAAGCCCTAGAGTTCTGAGTCAGCCTGGGTGGCATATAGAAACTCCACATCAAAAAAACAAAGTATCCTACCACAAAGCCTGACATATAGCAATGATTATTAGCTATCATGTTTCCATTTCACTCATAATGGTTTTCTTTCCTCTTGGGTTTACTCCAGCACACACTCAATATCACACAGCTACACTTCTTCACTTAGGGTCATCTTTGAAGCAATAACTGTTTCAATATCTTCACTAACTAACAGCTAACAGAAGGTAAGCTAAGCTCTTCTTAAATATGTTTATTCTTGTGTGTTATACTTTGGCTTCCATAGAGTCCAAACTGTCAGGTAAACATTTCACCATTCCTCTAAAATTTTCTGTTAAGAAAGAGAGAGAATAAGCTTCATAAACATTAGTTTTGTCCTTCATGATAATGTTTTATCTTACCAATAGCCCCTAGGAACAAAGTCTCCTTTTTATATTTAATTTCAACAGCTATGCTTCTACTCAAGAATTATAATTGTATACTTTGGAATATGAAAGAAATTCTTTTCTACAATCTGCAGTTTTCAGGTGCTTAATGTCATATTTCAAAAATACCATTAAAGATTTATTAATATGGGAAAAAAGATACAATTGAGTTGCAGGGAGGAGAGTGATAGTGCACAGAAAAACAAGACAACTTTTACTTAGCTATGCCTCGTCATCAAAGAGCCACTTTCCAGAAACTTGAGGAGAGGGCTTTCTGTAACTATGACCCATCTCTTTCTCTTGGGGTTGAAATCAAAATTATCCTTTCTCAGAGCCTAAGTGTCTCCAGTCAGAGAGCTTAGCTATCACATCAGCATCTCATAGTGCCCTTTGTAAATGGGCTGGAAAAAGATTTTTCCCCAAAGTGTGATCCCACTCCACCACCTAGCAGACATCCCATTCTATTAGTATTGTTAGTTGACCTTTCTCAAACTCAAAGACAATTTTTAAGTTCTTTATAAAGAATATGGCAATTATGCATTAAAATCACCATTACACATCTTCATAGTTTCCCCACATGCCCAGGCCTAGGACTTTCTAACTCACTAAGACATATTTTTCCTTTACAATTTTAAATATTAAAGGAAAAAGAACAATTTTTTAAACAGTGGTATGAAATAGTTGTTTCTCAAATGGAATTGTATATTTACTAAATACATATTTTATGTGCTCAACAGTGTAGTAAGTAGATTGCCTTATTTTATCTCAAGTAGCTTATAAAAAGTCAAGTAGGATGCAATTATGTAACAGGTGTGGGAGTTGTGGGGAGGAGGTGTAATGTTATATAGAGTCACAAAGAAATCCACCAAGCGAGACCAATAAAACCAACAAGTAAATGGAGAAAAATGAGCCACAAATAAGCTGCTTTCAGATGAATGGAAACACATAGTTTTGAAACTATAGATGCTGCTATAGCACACTCGACTCTTTGATTTTCTGCCTCATACTAAACTAATCCTGTTTCTTAAATAAATTCCTTGTATTAATAAAGGAATAAGCTCAACAGACTTCTGTATTCTCTAAATATTAAGACAAGTTCCAAAATCAAAGTTACAAATGAAAACTGGTCTTTTAAAATTGGACTCATCAACTAGCACATGGAAAAACCAAGTATAAAAATAATTAAATATAATGATTAAAAACAAGTGATTCGGATTCAAAGTCACAAAAGAAAGCTGCAAAGCTAGAGACGCACCAGACTGCAAGGCTGGAAGCCCTGGAAGTAAACCCAGCTCCACACGCAGCAGCTAATTAACTTTTGGCAGTTAGCATTTCTCTCTTCATCAGAGTTCTTGTGAGAGTCTAGTGAGTTAATCTGCATAAAGTGCTTAGAATAGAGCCTTAAATAATAAATACTACGAAGTCAATCTGTCTTTTGTGAGAAATTTCTTTTTACTGAATACTCAAGAAATTATTTGAAATAAGAATTCAGCTCATTGCTAAATGAACATAACTGAACAAAGAGCAATTTTTAGACCTTTTGCTCATACCTTGCCCCCTTCCACCAGTACACTGTCCCAAATTATAAGCACCAAACTTAAACAATCACCAATCATCTTATAGCAAATTTACAGACTCCCCTGTACACTGGGAAATAATAAGTCAAATCCATAGCATAACTTGTGCCCCTGAATACTTCAATGTGTCCCCCAAAATATCATGACTGTGAAAACAGAGCTATACAATAGTATCATATTTAGAACTAAGGATAGTTCTTGAATATCAAATACCCAATCAGTATTTAAATTTCCATGATTGTGACAGATGCTTAAGGACAAAATCTAGACCATCTAAAAGTTCAAACATTGCCAGTAACCTAATATTTTCTCTTCTGTTCCTATTTTTACTCATACTTTATCTGTTGGGGTTGGGGAAGGCCTATGTCCCAAGGAGTTCCCCACTGCCTGTATTTTGCTGACAATAACCAGTGTATCATTTCATATGTTACCCTATTCCCATAAACAAGCAATTAGAAATAGAGACTTAATCAGATTTGGGTTTAAGTTTAATGTGGGGGCAAGACTACCTCACGGGAAGGCTGCACTGTAAATTCCCACTAAACCTTCCTGTAATGCTAGTAGCAACTGGTGACCTATGCTTAGGGTCAGGAATTTGTTCTAAAATGGTGAAGTTCTGTTCGCCCATCCTTTCTTCTTTTATTAACTAGAATGCTCCTCAGAAAACCCTCCCAGCCACTAACTCTTTGGCTACCCTGAACTATAGTTGGTTCCTGAGTATGCTTCAGACAAAACTAGGGATGGCCATCAGTCAGCATCTTAGGAACTTATACATAAACATATTTGATGTGATTCATCACATTGTTGTGATGCTTACCAATGTTCAAACGGTCTCATCTTTGACCAGCTAGAGCCCACTGACTCTGCAATGGGACTGTTTTGCCAAAGCTCTAATTTTTTTGTTTGTTTTTGATAGCCTCATTGAGAAATATTTATGACCACAGATTTAGAATCAGTTTGAGGTGCAAACCAATCTTATTCAGCTTGCTTATTCTTTTTTTGTAAATTTTTTATTAGTTCAAATTAGGAACAAGCTTGTTTCACATGTCAATCCCTTCTCCTTTTCCCACCCCTACCCCCCTATCCCCCCTCCCCTCCCCACCCACCCTCCATTCCCCAGGCAGGGTAGGGCCCTCAACAGGGGCTCCCCAAAGTCCATCACACCATCACATCATCCTGGGCCGGGCCTAGGCCCTCCCCCATGTGTCCAGACCAAGAGTGCATCCCTTCACCTGGGATGGGCTCTCAAAGTCCCTTCTTACACCAGGGAAAAGTACTAATCTACTACCAGGGGCCCCCTAGAGTGCAGAGGTCTCCTAATTGACATCCATTTCAGGGGTCTGGATCAGTCCTGTACTGGCCAGCAGTCTGGGGTCCGTGTGCTCCTCCTTGTACAGGCCAGCTGTTTCTGTAGGTTTCACCAGCCTGGTACCGACCCCTTTGATCTTCATTCCTCCCTCTTGCAACTAAGTTCCAGAGTTCAGTTCTGTGTATATCTGTGGGTGTCTGCCTCTTTTTCCACCAGCCACTGGATGAGGGCTGTAGGATGGCATAAAAGCAGTCATCAGTCTCATTATAGGGAAAGGACATTTAGGTTATCCTCTCCACCACTGCCTATGTTGTCAGTTCATGTCATCCTTGTAGGTCTCTGGAAATCTCCCTAGTGCCAGATCTCTCCTCGGACCTATAATGGCTCCCTCTAATATGGTATCTCTCATCCTGCTCTCCTCTATTCTTCCCCCAACTCAATATTTCTGCTCCTCCATTTCCTCCTCTTGTCTCCTCTTCTCCTCTCATTCTGGCAGCTCCCTCTCCCCTACCCTCATGCTCCCAATTAGCTCAGGAGTTCCTGCCCCTTTCCATTCCTGGGAAGAAGACTGTAGGCTTGTAATCCTGTGCTCTATGTCTAAAATTCATATATGAGTGAGTGCATACCATGTTTGTCTTTTTGTGACTGGGTTACCTCACTGAGGATGGTTTCTTCTAGTTCCATCCATTTGCCTGTGAATTTCAAGATTCCATTGCTTTTTTCTGCTGAGTAGTACTTCACTGTGTAAATGTACCACATTTTCTCTATCCATTCTTCAGTTGAGGGGCATCTAGGTTGCTTCCAGGTTCTGTCTATTACAAACTATTTTTACTAAAGCAAAATTTCTATTTAAAAATCATCTGTGTCAATAGACTGACTATTATGATGGAACATGAAACAAGACATTAAGTAAGATTTTTCATTTACATCTACTTCCAGTATTCTGTTGAATTCTTTTTATTTTTTAAAAAGCATATTATATCAAAGCTGAAAATAAAATGTTTTAATCTGAGTGACTGGAAGAAAAAGATTCCTACTCTTCTGTTTGCCTTTGATTTTAGAAAGTATTTCTTCAAGCTAAGAAACAGCTTACTGTTTTTTTTTAATTATGAGTATACTCAGTGTACAAAAATGTGGGGTTCATTATGACATTTTCATACATGAATATCTGTTCTTTGCTCACTACTCTCCAATGCCCCCACATTGGTCTTTTTTCTCTTCTCAAATGGTCTCCCTTCTGCTTCTCTGGCATATATGCACACACTTTTACCTAGATTCTGCCTATGAGAAAGAAACATGACATTTGTTATTTTGACCCTGGCTTATGTTACTTTATATGATGATCTCCATGGCTATCCACTTTCCTGCTAATGACACCATGTCATTCACCTGTTGAGCATCTAGGCTGTCTCCATCATTAGGCAATTGTGAACAGCACCACAGTAAACACACACAAGTCTCTTTGCTATCTGCTCACTTGGATTCCCTTTTGCATACACCCAGAAGTGGTACAGCTGGATATACTTCTAATTTACATTTTTGAGGAACATCCCTATTGATTTTCACAATGGCTTCACTAATAATTTAAATTTACATTCCCACCAACCGTTTCCCTTTACAACCCCTACTCCCCACATCCTCATTGATAGTTGTTTGTTTTCTTGATGACAGTCATTCTTATTGGGATAAGATTGAATCTCTATATTATTTTGATTTACATTCTTTTGGTTCAATATGGTGAACATTTCCTTATATATTTATTTGGCCTTTTGTATTCTTTTGGGAACTTTCTGTTTAATTCGTTCAGCCATTTATTAATTAGATTATTTCCTTTAATTTTTGAGGTTTTTAGGCTTTCTAGTGGATGGGGGATGTCCTTATGCTGTGAATATATGTTTCTCTTATTGGTTGATGAATAAAGCTGTTTCAGTCAATGGACAGGCAGAATGTAGATAGGCTGGAAGGATAAGCGGGGGCTTATCCTTCACCCAGCATCACCCGTAAGCCAAGACCACATGGAGATACACAGATTAATAGAAATGGGCTAATAATTAAAAGAGAGCTAGCCAATAAGAAGTCTGAGTGATCAGCCAAACAATTTATACTTAATATAAGCCTCTGTGTGCTTATTTGGGACTAAATGGCTGCAGGACCAGGAGGGACAGAAAGTTCTGTTTACATTCTAGATACTAATCTCTTGTCAGATGTATAACTGGAAAGTTTCTCTCCTGTTCTGTGGTGGAGTCTTCACAACGGCTCTCCCCTCTGCAGTGCAAGTGCAGCAGCATGCTTTTGTATTGTTCTGATGCAATCTCATTTGTCCATTCTTGCTATTATGTTGTTGAAAGTCCCATTCAGAAAGTCTTTGCCTATGCCCGTCTTCAACTATTTTCCCTTACCAAGTTCAGCCTATATCCATGTTGAGCTGATTATTAAACATGGCCAAAGATGGGAATATGGTTGTTTTTTACATGTAGTTATACCAGATCTTCCAGCACAGTTTGTCAAAGAGGCTATCTTTCTCCAATGTAGGGTCTGGGCACCTTTGTCAAAAATCAGGTGGTTGTAGCAGTGTGGGTTTATTCTTGGGTTTTTTATGCTATTGCATGGTCTACATTGTTGAGAAACTAAGCCTTGTGGTCTGACAGATGGGCTAGAGCATGTGCAGTATATAACTCCTTACAGTTGGCCTAGACTAATAGTAAGAGCATGGGCAGTAGATATCTCCTGACACCCAGCCTGGGTCTGCCAGAGGACCTTGACAACAGCAGATGAGGGACATGAATCTATGGACAGTGACTACATCACCTCAGGAGATGCCTACTCACTGGATCTCCTCCCCTGGGGCAGGTTTGGGGAGTACATAAGGTTTACCCCTTCCAGGAGTAAACTGGGCTTGTTGTTTCAACTTGTTCCTGATGCCTGTGTCATTGGTGTCACACTTACTTTCCCCTACCTGCAAGGGATACCCATCAGGACTCTGTAACACTACATGTCTGGTTTTGTGCATTACCATGCTGTTTTTGCTTTGATGGTTCTATAGTATAATTTGAGGTTAGGTGTTGTGATACCTCCAGAACTGTTAGCAAATGATTGATTTAGCTATTGATGCTTTTTTTTATACTGCTATATGAATGGTATTGTTCTGTTAGTCTACATTTCATTAATATCAGCATGGTTTTTATTATTTGTTTCTGTCTACTAATTTGGATTTTGCCTTGTTCTTTCTCTAAGGTCTTATGTTACAATCATTAAGTTATTTGAGTTCTGTCTGACTTCTTTTTAAAGTTTTTATTTATATTTGTATGGATATATGCCGTGTATGTATACACAGGTAAAAGTTATAGGTAGGTATCTTCCTCAATTTCTACATATTTTGAGACAGGGTGTCTCTTGTATGTGTGTGGGGTGTGCACATGAGTTTCTAAGTGTACGTGCCCATGTACACGAATGTGGAGGCCAAAGTAAGACACACTTCCTCTATCACTCTTTGACCTATACCTTGAGACAGGGCTTCACACTGAACTTAGAGCTTGAGTTTCTGAGCTTCAGCTAGGCTGGCTGGATAGTAAACTCTGGGGCTACAAGACAGAGTCACTGAACCAGACACTCACTGAATTACATGACTCTAGATTTTTTTTAAATTTTTTTATTGGTTTTTTTCAAGACAGGGTTTCTCTGTGTTGCTTAGGAGGTTGTCCTGGAAGTCCATCTATAGACCAGGCTGGCCTGGAACTCACAGAGATCTGCCTGCCTCTGCCTCCTGAGTGCTGGGATTAAAGGCGTGTGCCATCAACACCCAGCTGACTCTAGAAATTTTTAAACTCCATTATTTGTTTTGATAACTTATTAAAACAATTAAGTTCAGGGAAGTAGATAAACTCTTAGAGACTGAGTTATTCTGTAGTATAAATAAGATTTTTACAAAGTCCATATATCTTTTCTTTAACATCAACACTTGCGATACTAATAAAGCTATAAATTGAGACTATTTGAAATACTAAATCAGGCCCTCTGAAATAAGAAAAATGAAATTATCACTTTTAAATAACTATCCAATTTTACAAAACCATAAATTCACAAATGCATAAACACTTTTACCTATATGGATAGCAGACAATACTGTGGCAAAACATAATTTTATAGTTGCTGATCACCTACTCCTTTACAATTTCTGAAAAGATATGGGTTTGGTGGCAAAATAGTGCTTACAAATTTTACTCTTTTCAACACTGAATCAAAATTGAAAATACATTACTGAATACTAATTCCTTTCCCTGCAAAAAGCAGGATATGAACTGATATCATGGTACAATCTCTTTTACTCTAAAATCCAAGACACCCTTTCTCAAAGTTTTTTGTAGTTGTTTTGTAGTTGTTTATGCTTTGAGCCAAAGGAACAAATGCAACTGCTCTAGGCTACAAGTGGCTTTAAAAAAAATCAACTAATCAACTGGCCAAAACAAGATTCAAACAAGTGCTAACCAGTAACACCTAAAAGAAGTACTGGTGTTTTCTCAGAATATCAGAGCTTCCTTTTACAAAATACCTAGTAGCATGCATGTGGTAGTAATGGCTGTTCCAGATGTGATGCCTTTGATAAGACATTTTTGCCAAAAGCTCACTTTACTTTCTATCCAAGCATAATATTTATCATTAACTTTGAAACTGGTTTTACAAGCTTTTTAGTTATAGTTTGTACTGAGGTGTTTTGTGCTATGAAAAAGAAATTTCTAGGTACTTTAGTTGTAGGGCACTCTAGTTTTAATAATAATATTTTTTAATATCACTCTGAAACCCATTTATATTATCTTATACACACATTTTATTTTTTATCACAAGTCTACATGCTAATTATTATAAAGAAGTTAAGAAAGATGAATTCAGTTTCCGGGTGCCATGAAAGGAGTAAGGAGTTTGGAAGCCTGTGCCCTCTGATGCAGACCACAGCAGCAGCACAGCACAGGCCTAGACCTTCTCTACCCACTCTACTAAAATCTGTTTCCAACTCTACTCAGTCCAGACAAAATCATTTTAAAAGGTAACATTGTAGTTGTATAAACTGTAATAAATAACATATAATCTAAATAATTTTATAGGGCCTTAACTCATTCTCTCATGTTTTACTGATTACACATTACTGGAACCTGCTATGTACACAATACCATAATCTCACAATCTAAACTTGTCACAGGGTACAGTTTAAAATTATTATGAAATTTTAAATTCTCTTTGTTTTCAAAGGAAAAAATAAATATGACTACAGACATTACCCTCAGACCTTGCAATACTGGGGAGGTATGTGAAATTGAGAATGCACATTCATACAACAAGGACATCTATCTGTTCAACGATGTTCATAGCAGCACTATTTGTACTAGCCAGAACCTGGAAGCAACCTAAATGCCCCTCAACTGAAGAATGGATAGAGAAAATGTGGTACATTTACACAATGGAGTACCACTCAGTGGAAAAAAAAGCTATGGAATCTTGAAATTTGCAGGCAAATGGATGGAACTAGAAGAAACCATTCTGAGTGAGGTAACCCAGTCACAAAAAGACAAACATGGTATGTACTCACTCATATGTGGATTTTAGACATAAAGGATTACCAGCCTACAATCCACACTGCCAGAGAAGCTAGTAAACAAGGAAGAGCATAAGATAGACATACATGGTCCTCTGGAGAAGGGGAAAGGGACAAGATCTCCTGAGCAAATTGGGAGCATGGTAGGAGGGGGTAGGGAGCTAGGAGAATGAGAAGGGGAAAAGAGGAGAGGTGAGGAGGACATGAGGGAGCAGAAAGGTTGAGTTGGGGGAAGAATAGAAGAAAACAAGAAAGGAGATACCATAATAGAGGGAGACATTTTAGGTTTAAAGAGAAATCAGGCACTAGGGAAATGTCTGGAGAGCTACAAAGATGACACCAACTAACAATCTAAGAACAGAGGAGAGGCTAGCTTAAATGCCCTCCCCTGATAATGAGATTGATGACTGACTTATATGCCATCCTATAGCCTTCATCCAGTAGCTGGATGCAGACACCCACAACTAATCACTGAACTGAATTGGAATCCAGTTGCAGAGAAGGAGGAGTGATGAGCAAAGGGGTCAAGACCAGGCTGGTGAAACCCACCAAAACAGCTGACCGGAACAACGGGGAACTCTTGGTTCCCAGACTGATAGCTGGGAAACCAGCATGGGACTGATCCAGACCCCAGGAACGTGGGTGTCAATGAGGAGACCTCAGAAATCTATGGGGCCTCCTGTAGTAGATCAGTACTTATCTCTAGCATAGGTGTGGACTTTGGGAGCCCATTCCACATAGAGGGATCCTCCTGAGCCAAGACACATGGGGGTGGGCCTAGGCCCTATCCCAAAGGATATGATAGACTCTGAAGACCCCCTATAGAAGGCCTCACCCTCCCTGGAGAGCAGAAGGATATATGATAAGTAGGGTTTTAGTTTGGGGGGGTGGGAGGGAAGGGATAGGGAACTGGGACTGACATGTAAAACAATCTTGTTTCTAATTCAAATAAAATAAAATCTGCAAAAAAAAGAAAAGAAACCATCCTGAGTGAGGTAACCCAGTCACAAAAAGACAAACATGGTATGTACTTACTCATATATGAATTTTAGACGTAGAGCAAAGGATTACCAGCCTACAATCCTCATCACCAAAGCAACTAGGAAACAAGAAGGACTCTAAGAGAGGAATGCATGGACCCCAGAGAAGGGGAAGGGGCAGGACATCCTGAGCTAATTGGGAGCATGGGGGTAAGGAAGAGGGAGCTGGGAGAATGAGAGGGGGAGAAGAGGAGAGGAGAGGTGGAAATGGGGGAGCAGGAAGGTTGAGTTAGGGGAAGAATAGAGGAGGGCAGGATGAGAGATATCATAACAGAGGGGGCCATTATAGTTTCGAGAAGAGATCTGGTACTAAGTAGATTCCCAGAGATCTACAAGAATGACACCAACTGACAATCTAGGCAATGGTGGAGAGGCTACCCTAAATGCCCCTCCCCTATAATGTGACTGATGACTGCCTAGAGCTCTCATCCAGTGGCTGATGGAAGAAGAGGCAAACACCCACAGCTAAACACTGAACTGAACTCTGGAACCCAGTTGCAGAGAGAGAGGAATGAAGACCAAAGAGGTGGGGACCAGGCTGGTGAAGCCCAAGGAGATAGCTGAGCTATCCCCAGACTGATGTCTTGGAGGCCAGCACTGGACTGATCCAGACCCCTGAACATGGATGTCAACGAGGAGGCTTGGGCACTCTATGGGGCCCCTGGTAGTGAATCAGTATTTGCCCCTGGCATAAGAGGGGACTTTGGGAGCCCATCCCACATGAAGGAATGCTCTCTCAGCCTGGACACATGGGGGAGGGCCTAGGCCCTGCCCAGGATGATATGACAGACTTTGGGGAACCCCCATGGAGGGCTTTACACTCCCTGGGGAGCAGAGGGGTATGAGTTGGGGGGGCTATTGGCGGTTGGGGGGGGATAGGGAAAGGGGAATGACATGTGAAGCAGCCTTGTTTCTAATTTAAACTAATAAAAAATAATCTCTTGGGGAAAAAAGAATTTAAAAACCCCATTTTAAACTACAGAGAATTTTTCAAATCATAGCATCCACAACCAATTAGAAAGCAAACTCAACTGATCATAATTTCCTACACCCAAATCTTTTCTATTGGTAAGGTCCCAATGTAGAATGTAACTGTATTACATAGAAAGGGGATCAAAAGTATGATTTTATGATTGTACATAATTGGTTTCAGATGTTGTATCTCGTCTTGCTGGTACCAGAGTAAACAAAAAACTGAGTAGTCTATAACATTATTTATAATAAAGTTTCAGAGTAATTTATATCTTTCTACAAATCTAAAACCATTTTTGTTGTTGTTTGTTTGTCTTGTAAAGCTTAGGCATCCAAATGATATTAAGTAAAGTTAATAAGTAATAGTAAGACAAATGATATGTTTATTCATTATTTACTTTTGATTCATTGTATCATTCTTGTCTGAGAGGGAATTCCTTTACAACTGATGCAAATTTAGGATTACCACAGCTTAAATTATTATTCTTTTTAATATACTGCTTTCCATATTTTCCTAACAAAATAGAAAAATATGGACTTAATCCTACTAATACGTGAAACAGTATTCTCAGTGTTTTACCTTTATATTCCAACAAAATACTATTTTCTAAATTACTGTTAAAAAAAAGACTTAGAAATCAATCAACTTTGCCTACACCAACATACATTCTTTCCATCTATATAAAAAATAAATTTTATTAACAAAACAAATAATTCTCTCCTGTTAAAATTTGTATGTATTCTAAAAAAAAAAACTACATAAACTACTGTTGTATTTGTTTCCTTTGATATTACATTTCCTTTTGGGTTTGCTGTCTTATGTATTCTCTAAAGTGGATATCCAACCCATGTTTTAGAAGTCACTTGGCCTCTAATTATATATGTTGCCTTTATCCTCCAAGCAAAACTAGTTCACCAGATCCAAAGGTCCCACAGGAATAACAGCCAATGGCTCTGGTGATAGAAAAATCCTTAACAGTTAGTTTAAGAGAAAAGGGAAAAAGTTTCTAAGTGAACGATGGAATGACCATTACTAAAGGTCACGCTGTGAATGAGTAGGCTCTGGTAGGACAATGGATTTAGTGGTTAATGACAAGAATCTTGACATAATCAGATAACCATTAAAAATTGGCTTTCTTTTTAGTTTTCTTTTGTGGAAGGAAGGTCTCATTGTGCAGCCAGGATGGCTTCAAATTCATGATGATTCCCTATCTCAGCCTCCTAAGTGCTGGGAATGCAGGTGTGCACAGGACTCTCATGTAGCATCTACTCCAATAATGGTATGGTATACTGAGTACTATTCTTCAATCTATTTGTAATTTTTCCTCTGCTGATGTGTTGTGGAGAGTGGAGAAAGACAAGGCATAGACACAGTGGACTGCTCTTTGAAAGCTAAGCACTCTAACATCTAAGAACATTGAAACTTATAAAACATACGTAGAGAAGGACATTATCAAATAACTACCAACAAGTCTAATTACATAAAATTGTGCCTCAAATACCTTTGAATAGGCAGAAATTCTGAAAGTTGGTGTCTTCATTAGGAAGCAAGGTTTCCTCCTACGTGATCTTGTCTAATGGTCCTTGGTTTTATCATCAGATTGGTTCCAGTTACATTTCCAGTACTACGGACAGATCTAAAGCAGAAGAAAGAAGGCATGGTTAGGCAACAGAAATCATGATGAATTCACTGTTTTCCTGCAAGCACACAAAGGTTCTTAGGTGCTCTAATGGGATAAGAAATGCCAATTCTCATTGTGTTATTGCTGCAGGTGGAAAAGAAATCAAATCAAAGATTAAGAACAATACTCAAATTTATATGGAAAAACAAAAGACCCAGTATAAAACCAAAACAACCTTGTACAATAAAGGAACTTCTGGAGGCATCACCATCGCTGACTTCAAGTTCTATTATAGAGCTATAGTCCTGAAAAGAGCTTGGTATTGGCACAAAAATAGACAGGTAGACCAATGGAATCAAATTGAAAACCCTGATATTAACCCACATACCTATGAACACCTGATTTTTGACAAAGAAGATTTTTGACAATGGAAAAAAGAAAGCATCTTCAACAAATGGTGCTGGCATAACTGGATGTTGGCATGTAGAAGACTGCAGATAGATCCCTATCTATTACCATGCATAAAACTTAAATCCAAATGGATCAAAGACCTCAACATAAATCCAGCCATACTGAACCTCTTAGAAGAGAAAGTAAGTACCCTTGAGTGATTGGTACAGGAGACCGCTTCCTGAACATAACACCAGTAGCACAGACACTGAGATAGACAATTAATAAATGGGACCTCCTGAAACTGAGAATCTTCTGTAAGGCAAAAGACACGTCAACCAGACAAATACGGCAGCCCACAGAATGGGAAAAGATATTCACCAACCCCACATCTGACAGAAGGCTGATCTCCAAAATATACAAAGAACTCAAGAAGTTAGTCACCAAAACACCAAATAATCCAATTAAAAAGTGGGTTACAGAACTAAATAGAGAATTCTCAATAGAAGAATCTAATTACTCTCTCAGCCTAGATACATGGGGGAGGGCCTAGACTCTGCTCCAAATGATATGACAGACTTTGAAGATTCCCCCATGGTAGGCCTCATCCTTCCTGGGAGCAGAAAGGGGATAGGACAGGAGGTTGGTGATGGGCAGGGGAGGAGAGGAGGGAACTGGGGTTGACATGTAAAACAAGCTTGTTCCTAATTTAAACAAAAAAAAGAAAAATATATACAATAAAAAAGATTAAAGGCATAACAGAGAAACATATAAAGTTGATGAGAAGTTCAGTGCATTTTAAGTTTAGGTCCCGTAGGTGATCTGCAGGAAACTGAGTTTGTGCTGATGTCCCAAAGATGCAAAGGGCCTCAGACTACACTCACATAGACTACACTCACATAGAGCTGCCAAAGTCATCCTAGCAGCAACCTATATACCCTGTCCCAGGTAAAACCAAATAGTAAAAAGAAACAGGAGTTTCAGATTTAAAAAAAAAAAAAAAATTCTGGACTAGCAAAGAACCTAGTATCTTGCCTAGTGTTCATATCTGGGTCACTGGTAATGCTGACTATTCCTACTACACGTCAGAATTACCACCAAACAGCAGGGACTTTACAGGGAGGGCCTTCTTCTTCTTCTTCTTCTTCTTTTAATTTATTTATTAGTTCTAGTTAGGGAACATACTTGTTTCACATATAAGTCCCTTCTCCCTCTCCCTCCCCTCACCCCCATCCCTCCTCCCCCACCCCCAGCCTACCCCCACTCCATCCACCCACCACTCCCCAGGCAGGGCAGGGCCCTCAATGGGGGCTCTGCAAAGTCCACCAAATCCAGGGAGGGCCTTCTTAAGAAGGCTTTAGCTTCACCACTCAGGAGGAAGTCTGCATGCTAGGAAACTAGCCCTACCAACAAACTGACCTGTATGCCAGCAATAAGAGCTAACTCTTCATTCACATCCCTCTAAATCACAGAACAGACAACCAAGCTCCAGAGATGATCTCTCTATCAGGTCAATTTAGGATGCTGGGCTACTTAATTCCTTCTGTGGTTCCCAGGACCAACGTTCAACCAGCTGTATTCAAACACTAACCATCTGGACAACTACCTCCTCTCCTATCTTCATGCCCATACTGTTCTCTGCTTTTTCACCCACCCCATTTATTCCACAACTGCTATCCTTTATTCCACACAAATGGCCAAGTGTATGAAAAGTGTTCAGCATCACTAATAAACAGAGAAATGCAAATCAAAACCACAATGAGATATCATCTCACTTTAGTAAGAATGGGGACTATCAAAGAGACAAAAGACAGCAAGTGCTGATGAGGATGTGGAAGAAAGGGAACCCTTGTACACTGTGGTTGGGAATGCAAATTACTACATCCATTATGGAAAACAGTATGGAGATTCCTCAAAAATTAAAAATAGAACTACCATATGATCCAAAAATTCCATTTCTGGATATATATCCAAAGGAAATGAAATCAGTACATCAAAGAGACATCTGCACTCCAATGTTCATTGCAGCACTATTCATAATAGCCAAGAAATGAAAACAACTGAAGTGCCCATCAACTGATGAATGGGTAAAGATAATGTGGTATACATACCCAATGGAATATATTCAGCCATAAAATAGATTGAAATCCTGTCATTTGTGACAAAATGGATGGAACTGAAGATAATTACATTAATTGAAAGAAGCCTGTAACTGGAGGATGAGTACTGCATAATCTCACTCACATGTGGAACATAAAAGTCAATCTTGTGGATGGTAAGAGTAAAATGGTCATTACCAGAGGCTGTGGGGATTAGGAACAGGGAAGGATGGAAGAGAATGAGCAGTAGGTACAAACCTAGACAGAAATACATTCTGGTGGTCTGTTGTACAGTGTTATTATTGTACAGCATTGTAGTATACACTTCAAAAAGCTAGGAAAAGGAAATTGTTTTTACCACAAAGAAATAACTTTTGGAGAGACAAATGTTTAACTTGATAAAAACATTACATCATGAGAGAGAGAGAGAGAGAGAGAGAGAGAGAGAGAGAGAGAGAGTGTGTGTGTGTGTGTGTGTGTGTGTGTGTGTGTACACACACCATCACATGCTAGGGTGGTAAAGGCAAATGGATCCCTGAAGTTTCCTGGCTAGAGAGCCCAGGTTATGTGGCAAGTTTCAGGCCAATGAGAGATGTTAACTCAAAAAACAAGGTGGATGGTAACTGGGGAACAACAGCTGAGGTTGTACTCAGAGTTTCACGTGTATGTGCACATATGTACGTGTACATTCATGTGTCGAGGAAAATCACATGATACCCCATAAATAAGTACATTTTTTATGTTTTCACGCATCAGTTAAAAAGATACATTTAAAATTCTACTTCAGAGCAGGGAAGTACTGGGACACACCTTTAATCCCAGCACTTGGGAGGTAGAGGCAGGCAGATCTCTGTGAGTTCAAGCCCAACCTGGTCTACAGAGTTCTAGCACAGCCAGGACTCTTGCACAGAGAAACCCTGTCTCGAAAAACCAACCCAACCTGTCCCCCACAAAAAACCAAAATTCATTAATATAGTCGTATAGTTAGTTTGTGTATAAATTTAAAGATATATGTATAATAATTTAAATTGGGTTTAGGGAAATGGGCCAGTGGGCCTAGAGCTTGCTGCACAAGCCCAGTGTGGTGAGCATCTGCAACCTGAGTACACAAGGCTGAAGCCACAGCTCTCCAGAGCTGACAGCTAGCCCATCTAACTGAACTGATGAGCTCTGGGGTCAGTGCAGAGACCATGTCTCAGAAAAATAATGATGTGAAAAGTACCCAACATTGACCTCTCGCCTCCACATACACACACACATTTGTATGTGTTCACATATGGGTACATACACATAAGTACATATACACATACACCAAACACATGTAAAATTTAAAATCTTAAAATGTTTATTCTATTAATAAATGAGTTCCCTTCTATATTGTTTTATCTTTTCTTTCAAGTTGACTCCACGATCCTATCTGAAAGATATTAACTGTTACACATGCTGAAAAATAGATGGATAATTCTCAAAGTGATGAGCCTCAAAATCTGAGATCAGTCAATGCTCACTGAGGGTTTATTTTGATGGGTTTTAAGAAAAATGAAACATACTGTACAAGAGATAAAGGCCAAGGGATGTTCTGCTCTACTTGGAGGGAATAGGAAATGCTTTGCCAACGAAGTAGTCCCCCTGAATTTTCATGAGGCAAATAAAGGAAAATGAAAAACATTATAGAACACTAGCAAGAAAGACATTTGAAATGGCATATACCCTGTCAAGCAGTCTCTCTGGTGGTTTAAATAAGAAATGTCCCCCACAGGCTCATGTGTTTGAACACTTTGCTCCCAGGTGGTGGCACTGATTGGGAAAGTTTTGGAACTTAGGAGGTGGAGACTTGTTGGAGGAAGAGCTGGGCTTTGAGAGTTTATACCTTTGTTCTCCCTCTCTGCTTCCTTGTATAGATAAAATATGGTCAGCCAACTTCCTGCTTCTGCCACCATGACATGCTTTTCCTACCATGATGGATTTCATCCCTCTAGAACCATGAGCTAAAATAAATTATTTCTTCATTAAATCCTTTCTTCTTTTGTCAGTGTGTTTTATCATAGCAGCAACAAAGTAATACAGAAGCTGGGTTTATTGCTGTGAAGAACTTGCCTATGTTATTTTTAGAAGAATGTAAAAGACTTTGGAACTCTGGACTAGAAAGGCTATTGAATGTTGTAAGCAGAGCTTAGTGGGTCATTCTAATAGAAGCTTTGAAAACAGTACTGCTGAAGGTAATGAAGACAGTGGAGGTCTAGCTCAGGAGGTTTCTAAGATGAACAAGGACTCTATCAGCAACTGGGATAGAAGCCTTTCATATGACAGCTTGGCAAAGAATCCACCAAGGAGAACGGCAATACTGGGAGTTGATCCAACCCAAAAGAAAAAAAAAATTTGTCAGGCAGCAAAGTTGAAGAGGCAAAGCAATCTGAGACCTTTAAAACTTAATACCTAAACATATGACAGGATTCAGTGTTTGCCCTGCTGGGTTTCAGTCTTGCTTTGGTCCATTTTTTCCTCAGTGTGTCCTCCATTCCTTTTTGGAATGGTAATATATATTCTGTGCCATTCTTTTTTTTTTTTTCCCGAGACAGGGTTTCTCAAACTCACAGAGATCCGCCTGCCTCTGCCTCCAGAGTGCTGGGACTAAAGGTCTGTGCCACCAATGCCTGTCTATATTCTGTGCCATTCTATATTGGAACTATGTGGGTTTTTTTGTTTTTTGCTTTTAATTTACTGGGGATCACAGTTAAGAGATTGTCTGGTGTCTCAGAAGACACTTGGAACTTCGGCCTTTTGAACCACGTGAAGACCATTAATGATTAGGGGGATTTTGAAGATGGCAGACTAAATGAATTTTGCATCAAGAGTTGGCCATGAGTTTGTTCTTTATGCTTTCAGTGTGGGGGTGAAAAATACGATCAGCCACTGTCTTGCTCCTGCCACCATGCTATGCTTTCCCCAGTATGACGGACTCTATCTCTCTGGAACCATAAGCTAAAAGAAACCATTTCTTCCTTTCTTTGCTTTGTCAGTGTGTTCTATCACAGCAGCAGCAAAGTAGCTGATGCAAACACACACACACACACACACACACACACACACACACCAAAAAAAAAAAAAAAAAACTTCTCTTATTCTAACAAAGAATGGTACAGAATGGAGCAACCAAGTAAATGTATTGCCAAGTAAATTTAGTAAAATTCCTAGAAAATTCTTTTCTGCTTGGAAGGATAGGCTCCTCCAAGGAAACACTGCAAACTGTTTGGTAAATCACATAAAAAGAAGTGGCCAATATACATCAGTTTAATAAGAACCAAGCTGAAATTTTCATGAATTCTTCAAAACCTACTATAAATCAGTATGTCATTTTGGAATAGCTGCGGATCCCCAGACACAAAGAGTTAATTGGAAGATGATTCACATGCCTCAAACTCGTGTCCCAAGAAGGATTAGAAGTATGACAGGAAAGGCTACTTTCGATCAGGAAGGTACCACGACACACAAAATCAAGACCTGAGCTCTGGTCCCTAGAACTCATGAAACAAGCCAGTAATTTTCATAGTGGCATGTCTCAAACTGGGGTTGTGGGTAACTAGCAGATACATCTCCGAAGCTCATTTTCCAGCCAGTCAAGCAAAATCAATGAACTTTGGGTTTAATAAAACCTGTCTCAAAAAAATAAAAGTAGGGCTGGAGAGATGGCTCAGCGGTTAAGAGCACTGGCTGTTCTTCCAGAGGACCCGGGTTCAATTCCCAGCACCCACATGGCGGCTCACAACTGTCTGTAACTCCAGTTCCAGGAGATCCAACACCTTCACCAATACACATAAAATAAATTTAAATAAACTAGTTTTTTAAAAATAAATAAATAAATAAATAAATAAATAAAAGGAGACAATAGTCCTGAAAGATACCCCATGTCAATCTCTGACTTACGCATGCATGTGCATACAAGAGTATATACACAATTGTACACACACATACACACACACACACACACACACAGTGGGACAGGAGGCCACAGGAACCCTGAATTATCAAAACAGTGTACAGGAGGAATCTAGGAATGGTTTTAAAAGTTTGCCTGTTCTCCAACAGGAAATAAAAAAAAGAAAGTCTAAAACCTAGAGAAACAATAGAAAATCCTTTCACTTCAGTATTCAGGCAAAATCCATTGCTTAAAAGGAGAATAAAATCGAATGCTTAAGCCTCTGGGGAGGGATGTGGCTTGGAAAACACTCATTGTGAGAAACAAAGAATTGTTGTTAGGGTTGAGGGACAGGAAAAGGTAACAGGCAAGGATTGGTAACAGCACCAATCACCAGGAGACATCTAATACAACTAGGGGAAGGGTAGGGGATTCCTGTCCAGGACTAACCACAAATAAATAGTAGAATATGACTTCCATAAGGGAGGCAAGAGCAAGAATGCTGACAAAGCCCAAATCTCAATGCCTGATTGCAGTTCAGTCTAGATCAGAACAAAAGAGAAGCCATAATCGAACATTATGAGAGCGACAACCACATAAAGTACAATCCTCTGTGGAACAGATGTGCGAAGGCTGCTGGAAGGTGAACAGTTCAGAACACAGAGGGTAAACAGCATTCGGTACCATGTGAGTGCTCCAGACACAGTGAGCAGAGGCTGAGACTTAGGGAGTTTGAAGCCAGGGCTAAACTACAAGTAAAGACTGCAAACCCAAATCCAGCATGTTCCTGACATGTGGACTCAGGTTGGAGCACAGAGGACCAGAGAGAGCTGCAGAAGAGGATCACCAGAGTCTCCTCTGTCCCTCAGCAAGGACCCAACATGAGTAAAAACTTAAGAAGCATTAACAACAGCCAGCAAACAAAGCTTAGGGTGGGAGACAGGGTTCGGTGCTAAAGGTGGACTTTCAGAAGTCCAACATTCAGTTCCTAGCAGTCACATTCGGCTGCTCAAGGGATCCAACACCCTTTTCTGGCCTCCATGGGCAGCCATACACACACACACACACACACACACACACACACACATACACACACACACACACCAATAATAATAATAATAATAATAATAATAATAATAATAATAATAAAAGACATCTAAAAAAAGAAAAGAACTTTCTAAGATAGAAGACCAACAGAATCAGAAGTGATAAAAGTTGTTGAAACCATAGAAGACTTTAATGTAACCAAAATATTAAACAATCTAGTTTTTTTTTTTTAAAGTGAACCAGCAAGTATGAGAAAAGTAAAGGAAGTTCTCCAGGCAAGAGCATAATACCAGGTGAAATCTGTATAAAAAAAAAAAAAACCTAAAAACAAGTGAAAACAAGTGAGGAATGTTAGAAAAGGGAAATAAACATAAAAATATTTTCAACCTTTTTTCTTTTTTCCATTTTTATGTGCGGTGTGCATGTTTGTGTACATGTTTACATGTATGTAGGCATACTTGTGTGTGTGAGTGTACATGCCTGAGACTGATGTTGGCAAACACTCTCCATCAATCTTCCATCTTATTCACTGAGGTAGGCTCCTCAATAAGCCAAGGACTTACCAATATGGCTAGACTTGCTAGCCAGCCAGCTCTGAGAATCCCCTAAGGTCTTCCAAAGCTGAAACTCCAGGCAGCTGCCATGATCATCCAAGATTTACACAGGTTCTGGAGACCAGACCACTGGTCCGCAAGCTTATAGGGCAGGTAACTAACCACAATCCATCTTCCTAGCAGTCCTATTATTTTTGTTCATTTGAGGTTATTTACTAATTAAACAAAAAAAAAACCAGTATAATATACTGGAGGGTACAAAACATACAGTCCAAAATATTAAATAGAAAATTCCAAAAGTAATTTATGTTTTAAATTTGTGTCCTGCAGAGTAATGCAAGAAATTCTATGTCATTCCATTCTGAAATGAAGATGACAGATATTTTTCTTGAGGTATCCTCAGAACATCAACAGTAGCTTGAGGCTATGTCATACTGCCAATGTCATTCACCACCCTACTTCAGCCGATCACATAGGCACTTTAACATCGAATATCATTACAAGAAGGGTAAGTGCCATATTCTTACAGTAGAATAGCACATGTTTTAGTCCTCCACTCCACCTTCATGCTGGAGAGCCAACCAGAGCCTTGGGAACACCAGGCAAGCCCTTTACCATTAAGCCTTGTTCTCAGACTCTTCCTGTGTATCACAGCTCATCTCAGATCATTTTTATATAATCTCACACATAATCCTTTAAACAATTTCACAATATATTATATGATATATGTAATTTAATTAGTCTCTCACTGGTACTGCTTCCAATATTTTGACAGTGCCATCAATGCAGGAAGCAAAATTACTCAGCTATAGTATCCACATTTTAATTATGATAATTTTGTATTTTGTTTTGTTTTGTTTTGTTTTTTTTGAGACAGGGCATCTCTACATAGACTTGGCTGCCCTGGAGCTCACTATATAGACCAGGCTGACTTTGAACTTACAGAGATCCTCCTGCTTCTCCCTCCCAAGTGCTAGGACTAAAGGCATGAGCTACCACACCCAGTTTAATTATGATAATTTTTGATAAGCTGTGTTCCACAAAGTTTACCTGGGCTTTAGGAAAATAGGGAATGTGTCACTAACTTTTCAAATCAGGGTAAATTCTCATAGTACAGCTCCAATTACTAAGTAAAGGTGTTCTAGAGCTTTAACCCAGGATAAATTTGTACAGAGTAAAAACAATATATATATATATATATATATATATATATATATTTTCTATAGCCCATTCTGAACTGTATATGTAGCCCAGGCTGGCATTGAACTTGCAATCTTAAATCTTTGTTTTCCCAAACACGGAGATTACAGGTGTAACCTACCACACCAGGCTAAAAAGACTTGTAGCAGGGCCTCTAGTGATTTTAAAATCCTTTAAACTAAGACAATTTTTAATTAACATTTATAACATCCAATTTATAAAAGGATTACAAATTAAAGCATAAGATCAATTAAAACCCTGTAAATACAATTAAAAGACTAGATAATAATATGGCCACACTCCTCCGAAGAAAACTGTCATGGGTTCCTTCCTTTCAAAGTGCACATCGTATGGCCTATCCAAAGACATGACTTCATTTCCCAGACTGACCCTGTGTTTTACTCTGACCAGAGGATATGATGGAAATGATGTTCTTAAACTCCAGAAATGGGAAGGACCAGCAGCTTCTGCTTTCTGCCTCTTGGAAGCCAGAAGACAATGTAAGAAATCAGAACAGCTAATATCACAATGCTGTGGAGAAACCATACATAGATATTGGAAGTGTCAGTAACTTGAGTGAAGTTATAGACAGCTGAGGCACATAAGAGCAGCTAAATGCTGCCTCCACAAATCTGGTACTATGTAACTGTTCAAAAAAAAAAAAAGCTATTGGAGTTTTCAAGTTTGGGGTTAATTTTTGTTGTGTGCAACTGAAACAGATACTATCAAGTTTATAGTAACAGTAAATTGCAAATATTGAGTGTCAAAATTCAATCTATCTATTCTAGGCTCTAAGTTTTCATTAGTTAACAAAAAGAAAATATGAAATTTCTATCTGAACTATATAAAGTTACTCAAGTAACAATGAACCTAGTGGACTTAGTTTCAGAGGAAATTTTAAGAAATGCACATTATTTAAATGATGTTTCTTGCAGAGAGGTTCTGTACAGACAGATGACATATTAAGTCAGAACTGAACACATGGGCATTTTTATGTCATGGGAGACCAAGATGACATGATCTTGATATTTTTGTTCTCTGAAGGCTTAACACAAGAAACTAGATAAATGCATAATTAAGAGACTCACTAGAATGTCTTCCTTATAGCTGATGTTTTAAGGGGGCTTTTGATAGACACAAAATGACTGTCAGTTTCTGATTAAATTTATATATAACAAATATTCTTCGACATTGGTCAAAGTTAAAGGTATACAAATTTAGGGCCCCAGAGTCTCCCTTGGGTTTCTTCTTGAATTGCTCCCATGATGAACATCTTGTATTCCTTAACACATCCTATGAAAGTACCCTGATCTTGGCATATTTAGTGTTCAATAGCATCTATTCAAAGAGCCATTCCTTCTCTGTCACAAAGTGCAGCACCCACTTAAGCTCCAGCCCCTTGGGAGAAATGAGGGATTCTTCATTGTAATATAAGTAAATTGGATTATTTATTTAATCATTATTTTTATCATATGAATTTAAGGATATTTAGTTTTTGTTTGAGTTATAATATTATGGGTTTGGCTTGTTTGTTGATCAATTGTTGCAGTCTTGGTCCCTGGGTGATTTTTTTCAGATCAACTTTCCCATTCTTCTGCCACTGGGATTTTGAGTATTCCCTGCCCTACCCTAAAACCACCCATTCTCCAAAAAGCCTTAAAGAATGGTTTTAGCCCCCAAAGTCTGAGAGCTGTGTGTGTGCTACTTGGTATCACTGTCGCCAGGCCCTCCTGACTGAGCTAGGAAAGAATGAGGGTACACGACCCAGCTGTTCATGTATAAGCACAATCATTTCTGTAGCTGTTAGCTATACTAATCAAGCACTCATACTGTCTTCCACTCACCTAAATTTTCACTCCCCAAAGTGAGAAACCTGCCTTCCCCTGTTGCCAGTTCTTTATGTTTCTAATATTCACACTTTTGTGAACTAACAGAATCCTCATTTTGGATGTACTGTCCAACAATATGACCTAGATTGTCTGTCTGTATGCTCTCCCAGGCTGATTTTTTCACACTGTGCTGGTTTGGATGAGAATGGCTCATAAATTTGAGTAATTGGTACCTAGCTGGTGGAACTCTTAGGAAAGGACTGGGAAATATGGCCTTGTTGGAGAAGATGTGTCACTGGGGTGGGCTTTGAAGTTTTACAAGACTCATGTGATTCCCAGCTAACTCTCTCTCCCTAGTGGATGTGAATCAAGATGTGAGCTCTCAGTTGTTCCTTCACTCTGTCATCATGAACTCTCAACCCTCTGAAATAGTAAGCCATAAAAGCTTTCTTTTATATATTCCCTTGGCCATGGTGTTTGATCATGAAATAGAAAAGTAAAACACTTTGCAAAATGTTTTCTGAGTTTCTCTTCTAAACTTAAATCTGAATAACTATCAACTAGATCTCAACTTAGGTATCCTATAAGCAACTCTTACTAAACTTGTCAACCTTCTCTAGTCTTTTCAAGGGCTCAACTACTCAATGACATCATCATCATCTATTTACCTGCAAAAGCCTCTGCATCAATCTAACATCCAACCACCAAAACCTAAACCTACTAATGATCTCCATCCTTACAATCCTACTACAGCCAGTCTATTATCACCTCTGACCTAAAAATATTTATTACTAGAACAAAATAGTTATTAATTAGAATTAGTAATTAATTTTCCTGCCTCCGATTTCACCTGCCTCTAACATTTTCACACTCTAGTTTAAGTTATCTTTTACAAAATAAAGTAGCTCCTACCTATATCACTTCTTCATTGTTAAAAATCCTCCCATAGCTTCCCTTTCCTGTTAAGATAGAGCCCGACTAACCTGGCATTGCTTTCCAGGTTCTGCAGGACACCACTCTGAACACCTCTGCATCATCATCCATTTCTTTCACTTCATATCCTCTGCAAGTAAGTAATCTAAAATCTCAATTTCCTCCTACTCTGGCCTCCTGATTACAATGGGTATAGTCATGTACCACCATATGAAAGAAAACTTTTCAACTGCAATCTTGCTAGTCCTTGAATTTAAAGGAGTAGCATTTTTCATTAAAGACTGGATTCCAACCAATCTGATTATCTTTTGAAAATCATTCCCCAACCCCTTACCTTAAACAATAGCAGTATGACTAACATACTCCTAATCTTGTTTACTTGGTAAATTCTTTTAAAGGTGAGACTCCAGTTTAGCAACATTTTCATTGCTTTCTTTGAGCATCTGCTTATTACTAATACATTATTCCTGTTAAGAAACATCAACTTATATATAGCAGATCCCCTAAAGACCTAGGGGATCTGCTGTATACGCCATCCTTATTGTCAGAATCTCAGACTCTTACCATAATTCTGAAAAATCATTTGAACTAATATCCTAATCCACTAATATGATTTTCTGGAGTGTCCAAGCTTCTCTTCACTATAATTTTAGTTCAGAACTTATGGTGTCTTTTTCCAAAGGCTTTTACCTGTATTCAAAACACCCCCCATCACAACACATTCCTTTTAAACCTAAGAACTGGATTTTTGATTTTTTAAAAAACATTTTACAGTGCTACAACTATTTAACAGGTAGCCATCTGCTATGAAAACTCAAATTGTCCTTTTGAGCTACTGAGTCATTTCCCCTCCTATTAGTTTCCTGTCTGCTTACATCTACAAAGAGAATGGCTTACATTCTTTCAGAATTGGAAGCTGTGAAAGGCTCTCTCAAGGATTATTTGGACATATGTTTAAACTTTTTTTTTAATGTTCATCTGTATCAAACTTGGAGACATCAAATCAGCTAGTTCCACCACCTCCTCTCCATCTGCATGGAAGAGGCTGCTGAGCCTGTCCTCCCACAGCACCTGGGAAGAAGCTGCTGAGCCTGGCTTTCCACAGCACCTGGAAGAGGCTGCTGAGGCTGGCCCTGGTAAGCAGCCTCGCTGCTCTCACTACCAGCTCCCTGAGTCAAGCAGGACTAGCTCCAGTTGCACATGAACAAATACCTGTGGTTGGAAGAAAGGGTTATTTCTCTCTCATAGGAGGTCTGGGAAAATGTCATTCAGGATAGACTGGCAGTCTCAATAGCTATGCAGAACCTTTTTCTTCCACCTAGCTTTGCTCCATGGTATCCAATGTTCCACAACATCTTATGGGCAAACAACACAACAAATAAACATCACCAAAGCTGCAGCAATTATATCCATGTCCTAGCAGAAGACAAGAGAAAACAATAAGAACTCCTCTGAGGTTTTCCAGATCAGTCAATTCCCTTTAAAGAACTTGCCTAGAGGCCCTGCCCAAAGACTTCTCATGTTATAGCTGCAAAGTTATAGCATGTATAGCATGTATATGCGAGGTGCCCACAATATGGCAGTTACATTACTAAGAAAAAAAAGGAGACTAGACATTAGGTTGGTAACCAGCAGGCTCCACCCATCTTTTTTTTTTTTTCCATCTCAAACAAGGTTCTAGTTTTTCAGTGTTCTTCTTAATTATGACACTACACATTAAAAGCAAAAAGATGGAACACATGTTCTCCCTCAGGCAGTTAGTTTTTCCTGTTGATAGGACAGAACCTCATGCATTTTAAGGTTACCTAAGTCTTCCTTAAGTCAAATCAAACTACTAACTCTTTAAAACATAGGCTGTTTTATGTTGTTTTACTATGACAAAACAGAATCCCTTCATACTTTGTTTACATAACTGATTTAAAAAAAACATTTAAGGCAAGGCAAGGTCTCTCTCTATGTAGCCTTAGTTGGCCTGGAATTGGCTATGAAGACCAGGTTGGCCTTGAATTCAGAGAAATCCACCTGCCTCTGCTAATGATTGTTGGGATTAAGTGTGTGCCACTATGCTGGCTTGATTTTTTTTACTTTTTTTATTTTTTAGGCAATCTAGAGTTGAACTCATAAGCTTCCTGCCTTAAACTTCTTGAGAGCTTTAGGGCTGCTTACAGTGTGCACCACTATGCCTGGCCTCAAGGACTCTTAATTGAATACTTCTGACATTGTGACTAAATGGAAGACAGAAAGGAGGACTCTCCTGGACCATGACAGACTTGCATTTCAAGTAGCTAAGGAGAATGAGCACATAACAAGTGAATAAAATACTAAAAATGCAGCTTTTGTTCAAGCCATATATTTGATTGAAACAGGAAGTAAAACATCAAGTAAAAAAAGGTAACAAGTTTATGGTTTATAGGTGAAAGTAAGAAACTAGCAGAGAAAGGCAGAGAAAAATGGGACTGGTGGATATTGGTTCACTCTCCCTTCAACTCTGCACCCCACTGCTGCTATCCCAACTCTCACAGCTCTTAAGCACCATCTTAACTTCCACTTACTCAATGTCCTGTAATCCAATTTTAGAGGCATGCCACTCCCCACCACTCCACAAAACTATTCCTGTTTGGTCACCTCTTAACTGCCAAATACACTGGTGAGTGCATATTTGCCCTTTGGTAATCAGGCACTGCTGACCACGCCTTTCCTTCTCTTGTTTCCATGACACTACTCTTGGTTTACCTCTCCCTATTACAACTTTTCTTCCCTCTTTTGCCTGTGCTTGCAGCTGTTTTCCCAGAAAGCTCCCAAATGCTGTCCATACTTCCTGAGCTTTATTTCTCACTCATGAAAAGGAGATCAAACTGCCACTGTCATTCATAGGACTTCTCAATCTCAACCCAGTGCAAACATTTGCATTCGAATCCACACACTGACCTCCGAGCAGACTCTGCTTTCTGCATGGCTGTCCAACAAGCACCTCACCTTCATTTCTCTAAACCCAAGGGCCATAACAGTATCTTCCATTCTTACCTCAGAAACTGCTTAGAACCTTGACTTTGCTCTAACACCAGGCTACAAGGAACAACATAACCAAAATCAAGAAACTATAGAATATTCCAGGGTTCTCCATTCTCTTTTCCAATCCCCCATTCAATCATCGTAATTTAATTTTTAAAATCTCTATTATTTGGTTCCTCTATCTATCCCTACTACTAATACCTTGGTTTAGGATCTTATTACATACTGGATCCCCAAAAGATCCCTGCCACCAATGAAGTGTTCTATTTCAACAACTGTTTTCATTCCCAAATCTCTAATTGCCTTCTTTTAACAAAAGCCCACTCTTGTTTTGAAACTCTTGTCTCCTTCAAGGCTATCAGGAATTTTATAAATATAAAATGACTAGCTACATTTACTTTAGAACTCTGTTGTAACTTACCACTTTACCTTAAGATTCCTGTTTGTGGGTTCTCCTTTATGGTACTGGCATTAATGAAACATTTGGAAATGCTTGTTTCTGTACTCAGGATCCTGTTACATTCTGCTGAATATGATATGACTTACTCTGGAAGTAACACTCAGCTCATACTGGTTACAGTTGGAATGGGGGAGGCACACACCATTCCATGAGGCAGGGTTATTATCTGGTCTTGTAGGCATAAGCATAGCCTACAAGGGCATAGCCTACAAGGGCATAGCCAGAAGGGCAAACCCAGGTGGCTACATGCATCTCAGCCATGGAGCAGACCATCTATCTGGATCTAACTGTAGTTAGAATGTACAGTGGTCAGAGCTGCTTGGTTGTGAATGTTGCAGCAATGCTAAATAATCACCCTATTGATTATCCTGGGAACTTTTCTTCTTCCACTCATATCCCACCTCTCTGGACATAAGTATTAACCACAGAATATCCTATTTTTAGACATTCACCAGTTTCTGAATTACCAAAAGTTCCCCTTCTTGTATCAACATAGCATTGTGGGTTTTTGTTGTTGCTGAGTTTTATTTTTATTATTATTATTCTTTCTATAGGCTTGGTAAAGAAGGGCAAAAAAGGGCTGTGAGAGTTCCATCTGTCTTTTAAAACTGGCCAGAATGAATCTTACCTTTCCCAGAGAACCTTCAATGGCTACTGATTTCACTAAAACTTAAATAATATACAATGATATGAACTGTTAGTTTTATGGAAACATTCTACAATTTCATTAGGTTTCTTAAATAGCCAGATGTAGCTGCATATACCTTTAATCTCAGTATTTGAGAGGTATAGGTATGTGAATCTCTGTGAATTTAAAGCCAGCCTGGTCCACATAGTGAGTTCCAGGCTAGCCAAGATTACATAATGGGACAATATATATATATATATATATATATATATATATATATATATATATGCACCTTCTAACAATAAAAGCAATATAAAGTTACTCAACTTGCGTACTGTTGTTAGCTTGCAAAAAAAGGAAAATACATTTTGGCCTGTTTAGTTTTAGTAATGGATTATGCCCTTCCCCCTTTTACCTGAAACCAAACAAACAAAAAACCAAAAACACCTACCCAAAACACAACCAAGACTAACCCAACCCCTAGGGGCCAGGGTATTACTACAAAAGCCACTTGATAAAAGTGGGCAAGGTAAAGCAACAGATCCACCTGATGTTCAAATGTGGGGACACAAGAAGAATGCAGAAGGAAGGACAAAAATGGCTCCAAAAGAACATCCCAACTCCAGCAGCAGACTCTCAACAAAAAGACATTAAATAGACGAAAAGGAATTTAAAATAACAATTCAACAAGAGATTGCAGATAATTCAGTGCAAACAGAAAACCTCAGCAGAGACAGAGATCATAAAAAGGATCCAACAGGTCATGATAAAGTGCCAAACAAAAATCTCGGAGATAAAGATGTAAGAGGGGAGGAAGGTAGAGCTAAAATATCATATCTTTTCTCTTACAAGTGGAATCTAGATTTTGACATAAAAGCAGGGACTATCTGAAACACAGCATGGGACAAGCAAGCAGAGTGATGGGACAGACAGAAAGGGGGTAGAAGTGAGTGTGAACAAAGCAGAACTGTGTGTGCGTCCACAAACATGCATAAACATATGTGTGCTCATGTACAAATCCCAACAACAGTCCCAATAAAGCAGAAAGCAGATTTGTGAGCTTGAATCTGGTCTTTCTTAAATAACCAGTCAGACTCAGATGTCCAATTATGTGTCAGTGTGTGGGGGCATGTGCCTGTGAGTTCAGGGACCCACAGAAGCCAGAGGCACTGGATCCCTGGAGCTGGAGGTATGGGTGATTGTGAGCTGTGGGTACTGGAAATTTAACCCAGGTTCTCTGCAACACTCAGAGGACCAGTCCAGAGTTACTTTTCTTTTCAAGAAGAAAAAAAGTACTACAGCCTATGAAACTTATAAACTATGATTATGTAGACAAATATTTGAACTATGGATACTTCAAAAGGAGAAGAGAAGGAAAAGGCATGAAAAACTTTTTAAATGAGATAATAGCACAAATGTTCCAAATCTTGACAAAAATACAGACATCCAGACAGAAGATGCTCAGAGAGCTCAATTGGATGTGTCCAAGAAAGATCCCCTCTATGACTTATTATAGCCAAACTATAAAAAGTACAGTACAAGGATGTCTCAAATAAATAGCACTTCAAATATAAGGAGCATTCATTAGACAGACATCTCAATAGAAACCTTATAGGCCAGGGAAAAGGAGATGAAATAATCTGGAAAGAAAAACAATGCTAACAAAGGAAACTATATTCAGAGAAGTCACCCTCCAGCAATCAACACTTTCCAACACAGAATGGAAGGGCATTACTACCTCACCAATGAGGCAAAGGACTGTAACTACCATCATAAAAACACAGAAATATATGTAACTCACAACTAGAACAGGTACAGAAAAGATAAAGGGAAAACAAACTGTATCAACACAGAAAGCTACCTAAGCAAAAAAGTGAACAGCAAGAGAAGGAACAAAGACATATAAAACAATTAAAAAATCTAATTTGTTTCAGTACTCTCTGAATGTATCAATAACCCTGAATCCAGACATATTAACTTTACTAACATATTTAGACTAATTGAATACATAAAAGTACCTAGACCCAGATGTGATTGCTACCTTAAGAGACTTTACCAGTTGAGAAACCTAAGAAATTGAAAGTAAATGAGTAGAGGGAATATTCCATGCAAACAGAAATCAAATGTAAAAGAAGTTATCAATTAGATGAAACAGATTTCAAGTAGAAGACACCAACAAGTAAAAGGTCGATTCAACAACATTAAGCAATAATTATATATACATTCAATTCTTGAGCACCCAATTATGTACAACAAACTTATGAGACATAGGGTAGACTACAATAGAGTAATGGCACTCCACTTTCATCAATAGACAGAGATCATTCAAGAATTCCAACAAAAGTAAAAAAGAAAAATCAACGACGAAGCACTAAAGTTAAACTATACCATAGAAGAAATGGCTGTAATCCTGAGCCAGTGTGTACTCCTAGATACTCCCCTTACGCTGCCCTATAAGATGTCTATGCCGAGGCTTCTCGGCCGGCGTCTTTCCCAGCCATCCGCCATGGGTTAGCTTGTTAAACAACTACAATAAAGCCTCTTGCTGTTTGCATCAAAAAAAGAGGAGGAGGAAGAGGAGGAGGAGGAGGAGGAGGAGGAGGAGGAGGAGGAGGAGGAGGAGGAGGAGAAGAAGAAGAAGAAGAAGAAGAAGAAGAAGAAGAAGAAGAAGAAGAAGAAGAAGAAGAGAAAGAAGAAATGGCTGTAACAGACACTAATAGGACATTTCACCCAATGGCTGCAGAATATGCATTCTTTTCATCAGCACATGAAATATGCCCTATGAGGGAACATGTGTTAAGCCACAAAACAATAGACAAAAACAAAATGACAATAACAACAAAAAACAATAACAAAACTCAGAAACCATACAATGAACTCCAACTAAAATCAACAAGGGGAACTTTAGAAATGTGTAAAAACACAGAAATTAGAGAACACACTCTTTCTTTACTAACCATTGAGTCAATAAAGAAACCAAAAGGGAAATGAAAATATCCTTGAAGGAAATGAAAATAGAAATCCAAACTAACAAGATATAGCAAAATCACTATTACATTGCATTGGGTTGGATATATGGTTCAGTGGTTAAGAGCATGCACTGCTGTGCAGGAGATACAAGTTCAATTCCCAAGACACACATAAGGCAGCTCACAGCCACCTGTAACCCCAACTCCAGAGAATTTGAGGCCTCTCTCTGCCCTCTATAGGTACCTGTACTCACGTGCACATACCCAAACAGAAAAGCACATATACATACACGCAATTGAAAATTTTGAGTCTTTTTTAAAATGGAAGTTTATAGCAGTAAGTGCCTGTATAAAAGAAAAATATCTTGTATAAATTACCTAATGATGCAACTGAAAGACTAGAAAGCAAGTACAAACCAAACCTAGAAACAGTAGAAGAAAAGGGATAACAAAGATCAGAACAGAAACAAATGCAGTTTAAAATAATACAGAAGATATAACAAAACAATTTGGGAAAAATTTTTTAAGAGTTAGACTTTTGAAAAGATTAAATTGATGAATCTTTAGCTACAATCACCAAGCAAATGGGGAGGCACATAAATAAAATCAGAAATGAAAAGGAGATATTCTGAACTCTACCACAGGAACACAAAAGACATTAGGAAGTACTATAAACAAATACATGACAACAAATAGAAAATCTGAGAAGTTTCTAGACAGATAACAAAACTGAATTATATGGACATAGAAAAGCTGATCAAATAATTAGTAATGAGATTAAACCATTAATATTTTTAAGCATTTGGAAAGAAAAACAATTATGTTTTTGACAGATTTTTAAATAACAAACAATGGTCTAACTATGCCACAAAAATCAAATGGGAGGCTGGTCAGTGGTGGCACACACCTTTAATTCCAGCATTCAAGAGGCAAAGGCAGGAGGATCTCTGTAAGTTTGAGGTTAGCCTGGTCTACAAAGAAAGTTCCAGGATAGACAGGGCTACACAGAAAGACCCTGTCTCAAAACACAAACAAGAAGAATTAAATGGGAGGAAACTCTTCAAAACTAACCCTATAAAGCCAGCATCATTCTGATACCTAGCCAGGTAAGAGCACAACAAAAAGGAAACTACAGGCTAATATAGTTGAGGAACATAACTAAATCAACAGCACATAAAAAGATTATGAATCAAGATCAACTGGGATGATTCAACACATACAAGTCAGTAACACAACACATTACATCAACAGAGAGACAAAATCACATGACCAGCTCAACATATGTAGAAAATGCAACAAGAAAATTCACTATCTTAGCATTACAAAAAAGAAGAAGAAAGGGTGCAGAAGCAAGGAACTACAACACAGCCAACATCAAAGTGAGTAGAAAACCAGAAAGCCTTTCCAGTCTGAGTCTAACAAGAAAAGGATGCTGTCCACCATTACTGTTTAATAATATACTGCCCTGCTTTTGTATTCAGCAAAAAGCTGGAGATGTCAGCCCAAGCAAGAAAACAAGAAATAAATGGTATCAAAGGGGGAAAGGAAGGATCATAATAGCCATTTTCAGATGACATAGTTTTATAAAATTCTAAAAATGCCACCAAAATATAATAAACAAATTCAGTAAAATCACAAGATACATATCTGCAGCTCTTAAAATACAGCTCTAACAAAATTGCTGAAATGTAAGTCAAGCAAGTGATCCTGGGTGCTGAGGAGATGGATCAAGGGGTAAAGTACTTATTATTGTACAGGCTTGAGAATATGAATGTGGATCCACAGCAACCATGAACAAGCCAGGTAAGTAATGCCTGTCTATAACCCCAACACTGCAGCACAGAGATAACCAGATCCCTGGGGCCTTCTGAAGCCAGTCTAGCATAAATAGCAAGCTCCAAGCTCAGTGAGAGATGCTGTCTCAAAATACAATGTTGAGAAAAACACCCAACATTGACCTCTGGCCTTACACAGGCATAGTCAAACATCACTGTGTATACGCCACATACGCAACATAATAAAAATAAAGAAAGCAATACTATTCACAATAGTCATAGAAACATAAGGTAAAAAAAATCAAAAAAAAAAAAAAAAAACCCACACTTAACCAGTCAGGCATGGTGGTGCATGCCTTAAAACCCAGCACGTAGGAGGCAGAGGCATGGGTTTCTCTGTGAGTGCAAGGCCAACCTGGTCTACAGAGTGAGTTCCAGGACAGCCAGGGCTGTTACACAGAGAAGCCCTGTCTCAAAAAATAAAATAAAATAACCCACTTAACCAAGGAAGTAAATAATGTCTACAAAGAAAAGTATGAAGCACTGATAAGAAACTGGAGAGGACACATGTGCACTCAGGAAAGACACCCCACTTTCACAAACTAAAAGAATCAATAAAGCTGAAACATCCATCCTGAGAGCCCACAGCATGCTGTCTCTCTATGACATTAATATCTATTCTAATAAATCCTTTACCCAAAGGGAAGTCCCCCCTTGAACCTGAAACCTTTCAAATCTATTATAAATAATCATAAACATTTTTCTCTTCACAATTCACACTGAAAATATGTATCTTACTCAGTCATTCCTAGCATCTCTGGGGAGTTTTTGAAAGGTACTACACACCTAAGTCCAAATAAACATGGACCCTGGACTTTGCCATCTTTAAGGAAGTACTGAACAAAATGAAATGAAACTGAAGCAGTGAGCCTGTGACAGTGACTGGAATGTCACTACATAGTGTACTATTTGAACATAGATGAAGTGGTAGAGAGTTAGCTGTGTAAAAAAAAACAAACAAAAGAGGCTATGGATGTAGCTGAATGGAATAGTCACCTACCAAACTACAGGCCCTGGATTCAATTGCTAGACCACAAGAATGAAGAATTAAACAAACCAAAAGCTAGATGTAAATATATGGCACTTCACAGGATAAAGTCACCTATAGACAACCTATGAGGCAAGATGGGCAAAAGCCACAAATCTGAAACAGGTACCCAAGTATTGTGAAAGGATGAAATATACGAAACAGGCTTTTCCACCCACGAGACACACCTTATTTCCCAAAAGATATACCTTTGAATTAGCTAAAAAGTTCCCAATATCGCTCCCTACAGAGGAATCTCACTAGCACATCTCTAAGTAAATAAATAGGAAGGCAATTATTTATCAGCAATCTGCCTCTAGGTCTGAATGGCAAGCAAACTGATGGAATTTTTTTTAACTTAAGTCAATGTTTGTTGATAGCTAAAAGATTTACTAATAAACTGGGGTAGGAGTTTATTGTTAACCCTAAAACTGTGAACACTGGGTGGTACCTGATACACTTTATAATCTTGGATTTCAATAAATTATTTCCTAGGAAAGAATAATTCATAGTGTGTTGCACAAAGATCTAAAAATAATATCTATGAGGAATAGGAACTTAAAACCATTTTTAAATCTAAAATATGCTAAAACGTATCTATACTTTGCCACTAGAAAAAATATGTGAGTTCAGGTTCATTATGCTAAATATGGCTGATCTTTTTCATAAGATTAATAACTGTAATTTTAAGAGATAATCAAGAAAGTACCAAAGAGAATATACACCTGACATCCACCTTTCAAAAGTCTTTCTAGAGAGGTAAACAAGAATGGATCCTGAAGGTTAGAAAACTTGTGCTCTGGGAAGTCCTGGGTGGCGACTCAGAAGCAACCAATGAACAGGAAGGCCCATATGCTCTGCCTCCAGCTCCATCCCAGGCTACACCTTTAAGTGTCTTTCAGTGACTTGCTGCAATAATGTAAAAGTTTGTTCACTGTACCTGTTGACAACACAAAGCTAAGTCACATGATATATGGCAAATAATCGAAGGGTAGGCCACTGGGTTAAAAACAAGCTAGACCAAAATTAATAGCAGTACATGTTGCTGTAGTCTCTATAGGGCACATTTGTATTTATCCTATTATAGCTAGTTAATGTTTATTTGCAGCAAGGTTTTTAGCTGAGCATGATGGCACAGGCCCATAATTTCAGTACTTGTAAACAGAGACAGACAGGTTGAGAGTTGGAGGTCAGCATAGGTTACATAGTAAAGTCCTACCCTAAAATAATAATAATAATAAACAAGTTTAAAATTTTCACCTGTAAAAGGAGTTGAATTCAAATGCTACATTATACACAGAAATAAACTCAAAATGGATTAAAGGACTAAATAAACATAAACCTGAAACCATAAAACTCAGGTTAAAGCAGGTAGAGGACATCTTTGACTTTGGAAGTGACTTTTTGATTATCACACCAAACCTCAGGCTACAAAATCAAAGAAGCAGTCAACAAAATTAAAAGCTAGCCTATGCACTGGAAAATATTTGCTAACATGTATCTGCTAATGAGCTGACATTAAAAATATCTGATAACTTGGTGCAGGTCGTCTACAGGTGACCACAGTTGCTATGAGGGCTGCTGATAGGTCCCTAATGTGCCAGTGGATGGCCACACACTCATGTGCATATGCTCAGCACCAACTGGGCTTATGGGATTATTATTAACAAAAAAAGAGGACATGAAGCTTGGAAGGAGAGTGGGTAAGAAGTAGTAGGGGATTGGAGGGAAATCCTGGTGCATAGATATAATCCATATACACTGCATAAATGTATGGAACTTTAAAAGCATAATAGTGATTTTACAAACTCACATAACTCAAGAAAAATATAATGTACCTTATATTTCAGCGATGCTGAACATCGCTACTCATCAGAAAACGCAAATAAAAACCACCAAGATATCATGACTTTGTACTCCTCAAGATAGCACCCCAAAATAAGAGGTAAGAATTATTAAAACCCAAGAGATAAATGCTTTTGAGGGTGTGAAGAAAAGAGAATCTTGAACTTTGCTAGGTAGAACTGACATAACCAATAAGGAAACAGTGCAGAGATGCCTAAGGAAGGAAATCTAGGAAAGAATTATGGCTGCCTCCCCTATTCATTTGACTTACCATAGTTTCAGTTACATATAGAAACTACAATCCAGAAATATAAGCATTTGTCTTGATTCTTTCCAAAGAAACTAACTATATTTGTACTTCTAATATAATTTTCTATTTTATTATTAGTTTCAATTCTTAGTCTCTTACTGCATGTGCATAATCACAAACTTTTCTCATCAGATCTCCATGTGTAGGAAAAGCAAAACAGTATTTGAAGGCTTCAAGTATCCATGGGTGAGGGTGCCACAGGCAATATTCAATGAAAACAAGTGAGTAAGAACTGAACTGGAATCCAGTTGCAGAGAAGGAGGAGTGATGAGCAAAGGGGTCAAGACCAGGCTGGTGAAACCCACAGAAACAGCTGACCTGAACAAGGTGGAACTCTTGGTTCCCAGGCTGACAGCTGGGAAACCAGCATGGGACTGATCCAGACCCCATGAAGGTGTGTGTCAGTGAGGAGACCTCAGAAATCTATGGGACCTCTTGTAGTGCATCAGTACTAGCATAGGAATAGACTTTGGGAGCCCATTCCACATAAAGGGATACTACCTCAGCCTAGACACATGGGGGAGGGCCTAGGCCCTATCCCAAAGGATATGACAGACTCTGGAGACCCCCTCATAGAAAACCTCACTCTCCCTGGGGTATGGGAGAGGTAGGGTGTTAGTTGTGGGGGGGGCAGGCAGAGGGAACTGGGGTTGACATGTAAAAATAATCTTGTTTCTAATTTAAATAAAAAATGGAGAGAGAGAAAAAAAGAAAACAAGTGAGTACTACTGTACACGATTCAGTAATCCCTCTTCCTCTATGTATATGCCCAGAGGAAATGAAATGAAACTGCTTTAACATTATTATAGTAGACAAGAGATGGAAATAATCCAGGTATCCATCAACAGACAATGGGTTATCTATACAGCCATATGGTGAAACACGATTCAGTCTCCAAAAAGACAGACATTATTAACCATTTGCCAAGCATGAAGAACCCAGAGGGCATTGTACTAAGCAAAAGAAGCCAAACACAGAAAAAATGCTGTATAATTTCATTTACAATTTATAAATTATAAATCTCCCTAAAGCCCATGCCTCATTGAGGATACCCACTGTCCTCTACTCTTGCTTTAAAATGAAGACAGAAAGAACTAACTACCTGACTTAGTATCCAATTATGAGAGCACATAGGTAGGTTAATTGACTGATTGACTTATCTACAGGTATTTATATGATCAGAGAGTTGATTGATGTAAACAAAACAGGGAGTACAGCCATTAGGGGAAAAACATGAATTACAAATTTTGACAATCTTAATCACACTGATTAAATAATCATTCTAATATGAACTATCAGATTCAATCTGAACCATTATGTAAGGTTTTAAATAACACAATTTAAAAGAGTTACAAATAGGAGAATATTCAAAAGGGTTTCCAGGCATCTGAAAACAATTATACAGGAAAAGCGATTAGCCTAGTGAAATGCAGCTGCATACAGGAAGTATAAGGGAAACAGAATAGCTCTCCTCAGAAATGAAGACCTTAAACTCAACATCAAATAGCCAAGTCTTGACCTACCAAAATGTACCCAGACTTTCCCTACACAACCTCAGAGTAAGTAGCTCTAAGACCTGTGAGTAGATGCAAAAGTGAGGCATGGGTGGTTACCAGAATTTTCTAATACCATACCTTGAGGCAGCTATTTTCATATAACTAGAGATAATCAAACAGAAGAGAGACAAATGAAACAAAAAAGTCTCTTCCACATCTCAGACTGCTCCCTTATTCTTATCCTTACTCTGAAATCCCTGTCCTCCAGGACAGATTATATCCTATTTTAACTGCATGTTAAGTCACTTATTAGCATCTTGTGAGCATCTACTCATAAAACAAATGCCCCACATCATACTTCAACTGGCAGGCAAGTCCTCAGATGCTTACTTTACATCACTTTACCACAGCATCAATTACATCGGAGTCTGGTTTTATTTGCTTTCATCTTTTTCAGATTCAACTTCAGCTTTATTCTTATTAGTATCCCAGAGAGAGGGAAGGAGGGAGGGAGGGAAGGAGGGAGAGAGGGAGAGGGAGAGAGAAAGAGAGAGAGAGAGAGAGAGAGAGAGAGAGAGAGAGAGAGAAGGAATCATTAAGCAAGGACCTGAAGAAAAAGTCTTTGCTTCCCCTAAATTGTTGCTTCCCAAAGTACAATCCTAGTCATTTTTTGATAAAACAATAGCCCTCTAATATGCCACTTTTGTGGTCAGCACTCCCCATTCCCCACTCCCAAGTATACCACTCTCAAAATCTCCCAGGCTCCCTATACCACAGGACTGAACTCAAACCTTACTCTTGCTGCCAATTTCCCTATATTCTGTGGTAAATTTCCAAAATTACATTTCTAACTTCTAATTACAGCTCCATTATGAAACTTAAAAAAGAAGGGGAGGGGGACTGGAGAGATGTCCCAATGGTTAAAAAACTGGCTGCTCTTTCAAAGGACCCAGGTTCAATTCCCAGCACCCACATGGTGCCTCAGAACTGTTTGTCCAACCTCCTCTTCGGACCTCTGAGGGCACTGCATGCATATGGTGTACAGACATGTGCAGACAAAACAACCCACACACACAATAAATAAATTTTAAGTAAAATAGGACAATATGAATAATTAGAAAAATTATAAACAGTCTAACTAGAGGCATGCATTTTTACTGTGTGTGGATGGGAGGCAGTGTAGTGCTGGGAATAAAATCATACCTGCTAAGCAAGCATTCTAATGAGCTACATCCTTAATCCCTCAGAGGCATCTCCAAGATAATGTTTAATGAACAGTATTTCAGACAACATAAAGTAAAAATTTTAAAATCACCACTATGAGTGAAGACATTTATGAAAGTCCACCTTAAGCTTAAGCTGTATGGAATCAGTTTTCATGAATAAACTGATTTATAAACTTCTCTCCTCCCTCTAATACTGAGATTTCAGATCCTTTAAAAAGTCTGGTTTCTAACACTGGCATCCCTGGGCATGGGGTAGAGAATCTCCAAAAGTAAGCACTGCTGTAGAAAATAGCTCCCAATGGTCCTTGCATAGGTGATTACACTGCATTTGATAAAAAACCTTGACTAATCAAATGTTAAAGAGCCATTTTCATAGTGCATATTCATTGCACATGGTACTATGATTCATAAGGACATTTGCATCCAAGTATATACACACTGATCCTGTTCCCTCACATTCCTTTACCCTTCTCCTCCTCATTCCTCTCCACCTCAGCCCTCTTTGTTCCCTTTGACAGTGTGGCTGTTCCTTTCATGTCATATATACATATATGATTGTACAACATAGGAACCACAAGTGAGAGAAAGCATATTTGTCTGAGACAGGCTTCATTCACTTAATATGATTATCTACAGCTGCACTATTGTCCTACAAACAACCTAAGTTCTTTATTATGGCTGAAATTTTCCCATGGTGCATATCACATTTTTTTTACCTATTCCCTTCTGTCCAACACCTAGGTTGGTTCATAGCTTACCTATTGTGAAGAATACTACAATAAACATTGATATGTAAATATTTCTGTGATAAGCTGATTAGTGTCCTTTGGGTTAGTATCTACAAATGGTGTATCTAGGTCATATGGCCGATGTGCTACAGTTTTTCAGAAAATTCCACAGTAGCTTACACAAGAGCTAGATATATGACATACATATGGGCCTGCCAACAGTGCAGGATGTATCTGCCTATATCTTCATCAGCATTTGTCATTTGTTTTCTTGTAGACTTGAAAAAGTTTCACCAAGAGTTTCTGGGATTGGTTTTTGTTTTTAAATGACTGATCCAATGTATTTGGGGGGGGGGCGGAAGAAAAGAAAGCAAAACAACAACAACAACAAAAGGTCTGGGGATACAGCCCAGACAGTAGAATGTTTCCCTAGCATATGCAAGGCCCTGGTTTTGATCCCTGTTAGCACATAAGCTAGTTTTGGTAAAGCATGCTTGATATCCTAGCACTGGGCAGGTGGATCAGAAGTTCAAGGTCACTCTCAATTACATAACTCAAGGCCACCCAGGGATATATGAAGAGAGAGAGGGAGAGAGAGAGAGAGAGAGAGAGAGAGAGAGAGAGAGAGAGAGAGAGAGAGAGAGAGAGATTTGCTACACTGCAGCTTTTAGAAAGTCACCAAATTAACAGCTTTTGTCTGAGGACAGAACTATGAATGAACAGTTACTAACTTAGAGTGGGGTTTGAATGAGAATGTACCCCATAAGCTCAGGTATTTGAATGCTTGTTCCCCAGTTGGTGGCACTATTTGGAAATACTTAGGAAGTGTGTCCTTGTTGGAGAAACTGTGTCAGTGGAGATGACTCTGAAAGTTTTAAAACTTGAACCATTTTTAATTCACTTTTTCTGAGTTTAAAGGTCATCACCCTTACTTCTGGTTCAAAAACTTACTTCTAAATCTGTCAGGACCCTATAAGCATCCCTACCTTTAAGTTACAGATGATAACTATCATTGTATTAATTCTGCAGACTAGCACTCATTGTACTACATTTAGCCATATTTATTTCCCATGATACCTCAGGTATCTTCAATGTTTAAAACTTAAACCATATAAACTTAACATCAATATGAGTAATGCTCATTTGAAGACATAACTGCCAGGGGCTAGAATCTTATAACCTTATTTGCTCTATGTAAAGCTTAATCAAATGAGTTGTAAGTAAATGTAAACTATTAGCAAATAAAAATTTGTTAATTTCAGCTAACCTACTGAAATGAATATATTTGGCCTTATACCAGAATGCATGGTCATAGGCTCTAAGACACACAACTCTGTAAGCCCATGCATTTGTAATATAAATGTTTTCTTACTATACCAAGTTATTCCAGAGCTAGCCAAAGAAACTGCTGAACCTAAAAACTTACCACCATCTAGAACCTCATGAATCTTAATTTTTAAAATGCAAATTTGTGGTGACAATGTGAGGGAAGAAAAACTCACACTGGCAGTGTGAATTGGTCTACTTTATTAAAATAATGAGGGCAAAGCCAGGCATTGGTGGTGCCCAACTTTAATCCCAGCATTTGGGAGGCAGAGGCAGGCAGATCTCTGTGAGTTCGAGGCCAGCCTGGTCTCCAGAGCCAGTGCCAGGATAGGCTCCAAAGCTACACAGAGAAACCCTGTCTCGAAAAACCAATAATAATAATAGTAGTAGTAGTAGTAGTAGTAGTAGTAGTAGTAGTAGTAGTAATAGTAATAATGAGGGGATGGAGAGATGGCTAAGTACATGCTCTTGAAGAGGACACAAGTTCAATTCCCAAAACCCACAATGGGTGGCTGGCTCACAACTGCTTATAACTCTAGCTCCAGGGGATCTGATACCTTCTTCTGGACTTTGTGGGTAAACATATCCTCAGATACATTAACATACATATAATTAAAAATAAGAATAAAAGCCTAAAATTTTAAAATAATGTCAAATTTATTCCTATAGCTTAAGGGGTATATATTATATTTTTTTCTTTCAGTCAATGATTTTTTTCTAGACAGGGTTTCTCTGTGTAGCCTATTCTAGAACTCACTCTGTACATCAGGCTGGCTTCAAACTCAGAGATCTGCCTACCTCTACCTCCTGAGCAATGGGATTAAAGGTGTGCACCACCACTAGCTGGCTCAGTGATTCCTAATGTTTACAAACACACACAATTTTTCTCACTCGTTCTCTCTTGCTTGCTCTCTCTCATTTGTTCTTTCTCACATACTCTCTATAGAAAGGAATGCATATTTAACTGAAAATGTCTCCAACTGAATGTTTTCTGTACCTCTGTATTATAATACAACATTGAAGACTACCTACAAAATGTAGAAAGAGAATAGATAAGTCGATTGTGATATAACCATAAAACAAATCATGGGGGGATGATGGGGAAAAATGAATATTACAATAGGATATTACAGTATATATCTAAAGCTTAAAACATGCAAAACAATTATATTACTCATGGAGACAAAAACATTCATAATACTGTTTTCTCCAGGAAATGGGACTGAACGGCCCCCACAGTTCCCCAAATTAGGACAGAATGCTAAGGATTTACATAAATTAGATGGCAGGCACATGGGATAATTGATATACTATCCCTTGGTTTTTGATACATGTTTAAAATATATGAAGCAGGTGGATGCTATTTAACAGTTAAGACCTGACCAAGAAAAAGTAAAGCCAGCAAAGAACCACCTATGGCCAACAGCTGTTTTTACAGTCTTAATTCCATTTGTTTGTGCTAAAGCTATGTACAAACATAGATACAAATTAGCCCCATTTAATCAACAAATAGTACTGAAATATGGAGGTATCAAAACTCAGCCTGAAGACCCAGGGGATAGGATGGGGGTGGCTATAACTGGCCATAGCCAATTAGTAATAGAGAAGGCCCAGAAGACACAGTCACAAAGCAACTTTCATAATAACTCTGGTATTTCAAAGGAACAGGACACATAAATTCTTAGTTCAGAAAAGGATTTCATTGATTTTTAAAAACTCCAAATAGCCCCCAAACAATTGCTTCTTAAAACTGCTTAATTCTGAATTATATGAGAAGGAAAACAAAAGAGCTATTGGCTGACAGTACTTTGTACTACTCTGGCTGAAGTGAATGCCACAGGGGAAAAAAAATAACTGATTGCAACTATGGACACATGAGGTCCTTACCCTCTGCTTTTTTCTGAAACAGTATTTATAAAATAATATTTGAATAGGTGAGGTCTCTTAGCCTCAGTATTACATATAGTACCATACACATTCATGAGCAAGCATTGAAGAAGTTTAAAGGCCATCTATCAGACATGGAGGGCTCTCCTTTGATAACAGACTAGACTGTATCTTCAATACTTAGTCATAATTCCCACATTCTATAAGTGCAAAGGTTAATATGGTCTTGGTTAAAAAAACAAAACAAAACAAAACAAAACCTCCATTTAAGAACAAGATACTCATTAGGAGGGAATCAGAGGAGAAACCAATGAAGTGGCAGATTCATAAAGCAATTAAAATGTTGCCAAGCAAGGTGATTCACAAAGTGCTGTTGATATGTATATTTGGAAAATAATGGGTTTTATCTTACTGCAAAAATAATTGAGATCTATCTCATACTGCATAGCAAAAATAACTTGAGCTAGCACAAAGACATAAATGTAAACACTGAATCTTGATTAAGCGATGGTTTCTTAGACATGACATGAAAAGCAAAAGAAAAAAATTAATTTGATTTTAACAAAACTTAAATCTTTTGTACATCAAGGGATACCACTAAGAAAGTCTTAAAACACACACACCAAGGAAAGATGCTATTTGAAAATCACAGATCTGATGTGAAACTTGCAAGCAGAATACATAAAGAATATGATAATTCAGTAATAAAAAGGCATCTCAACTTACAAAAATGGGCAAAAGATCTGAACTGAGGTTTGCTCACAAAAGATGTATGAGTGGGCAAGAAGTATCTGAAAACTGCTTCAACTTCAATTCGCAAGTCAGTCAGATTTATCCTACTAAATCACCAAGATGGACGAGAGTAAAAAGTCAAATATGAACTTCTGACAATATGAAGACTCAGAAGCTCTATTTACTACTGGTGGGGTGTAAAAATGTTTTAGCCATTTTAGAAAATACCTTCACAGTTCTCAAAAAATGTTAAACATAGTGTTACCATATGATCTGTAATTCCAGTTCTAGTACAGTCGGTAAAAGCAAAATCATATGCCCATGTAAAAACCTGTACAGGAATATCACAGCAGCATTATTCATAATCAAACGGCCATGTAGCAGCTGCTTTTGCTGAAAACACTGGCTCCCACTGGGCCCAGAAGGAAACTAAAAGCAGATGAAAGCCTGACATCAGCCTTCATTTTGTGTTTGTCACTTTCCTTATTTCAGCTGAAGACTCAGAGATCAGTCATTGTTCTTAGCCTTTCCTTTTTGGCCACCTCAAGATTCCAGAAACAGGAAAACCTCTTAGAAGACTTAAAGTATCACACACACACACACACACACACACACACCACACACTGAATACAGATGAATTATCCACAAAGGCAAGGCTCTACCATGGGTTAGAAAAGATCTTGTAGGAGCCACTAATCCTCACAAAGAAGACAGCAATAAGACTTCTATGATCGCGTTGAGAAAGCAAAACTGAGACAACATCATCCAGCCCATGATCTGACTGGGACTACTTAGTTATGATTATCTCTTGACTATTGCCCAAATTCCTCTTTTCTTTAAGTCTAAAGTTCAATTGGTACCCCAAAGCTAGACTTGGAGTCATTAGACTCCTTTATCTGTGCCTCTTCCCAATGCGGTACATAGAATAAATCTTTCTCCAATTTTCACAGTTTGCTTCTCTTTTAATTAGCATACTGAGGACAGGTGACAAGCCTAGCTTGTTGCGGCTACAGGAGTTTACCCTAAAAACAGTTACAGAGACAATCAAAAGGAAAGAGCTGGAGAGATTGCTTAGTAGTTAAGAGCATTGGCTGTTATCCCAGAGAACCCATGTTTGATTCCTAACACCCACATGGTGGCTCACCAGCACCTGTAACTCTAGTTACTGGGGATCCCACACCCTTTTCTGGCCTCCATGGGCACCAGCCATGCACATGGTACATAGACATACATGCAGACAAAACACTTTGAGACATAAAATAAAGTTTAAAATATTTTAAATGGAATGTAATAGAGTATCATTTGGTCATAAAACAACGAACAGATATCTGCTCTAGTATGGATGAACCCTGAAAGTATAAAGTCAAAAGAAACTGACAGAAAAGGCCGTGCATTGTAAGGTGCCAATTATGTAAAACATCCCTACTAGCGAAATCCACAGAGATATGAGATACATTAGTGTCTGCCAAGGATTCAGAAATGGGGAAAAAGGAGTGACTGCTCCTGGGCATAGAACTTCAGAGGAAATGAAATAATCTAGTATTATTAGCTAGTGGTGGTAATTGTATAGTGCTGAGAAAATACCAAATCACAGAATTTCAAAGGGTGACTTATGGTATATGAATTATATTTCATCAAAAATAAAGAGAAGTCAAGCTTGATGGTACACACCCTCAGTCCAAGCACTTAGAGGTAGGTAGATCTCTATGAGGTTCAGGACAATCAGGGCTACAAAGTCAGACCCTATCTCAACAAACAACCAAACAAAACACAGAAAATAGGCTAAAGAGCTGACTCGGTAGTTTGGAGCACTTGCTGCTCTTGCAGAAGATGGGGAAATCAATTCCCAGCACCTACATGGTGGCTCACAACCATTTGTAACTCTAGTTCCATGTGATTCAATGCCTTATTCTGGCCTCTGTGGGCACCAGGCATCTATATGATGCACATGCATGCATGCAGGCAAGATACTCACACATATAAAATTAAATTAATTAATCTCAGTACTTTGTGGACTGAATGCCTCCTATCCTCAATGTGGCTAGAGAATGAATCCTGATACTGAGACCTTGCTCCTGTCTTATACACCTCCCTAATGCTGAGCTAAAGGCGTGTGATCCCAGGTGCTGAAATATCTTGTGCAGCTATCTCTCTTTAGGACTGGGTCAATCTTTTGAGTGGCCTTGGACTCACAGAGATCTGTCTACCTCTTAATCCTGCGTCCTAGGATTAAAGGTGTGTACCACCACCTCCTAGCTTCCCGCTGCTGGGATTAAAGGTATGTGCCTGGCTTCTATGGCTTGTGGCTGACATTGCTTTTTTGAATCCTCGGGCAAGCTTTAATAAATCATAAATAATGTAACACCACAACTGCTAATATCATAAAAGGATAGCCAGGCATTATATGTCTTATGCCCCTCTCCCCCAAATTAAACCTTAGCCATGTTTTTACATCAAAATATCAATTTACCAGATACTTGGGGGCATGGCAGTATGGTAAACTAAATCAAAATCCAGACTGCAGAAAAACTCTATATGGAAAACCACCCAGGTTTTTCAAAAGATAAAATTACAAAGGGAGGGTGGAGACAGGAATTTAAGTGTTCTTAATTCGCCTACAAAAACAGGCAGTAGTGCAACCTCATGTACAGCTTTCTGAGAAAATAAATTCACTAGTGACATAACCAGAGCAGTTAGGAATATTTAGACTTTGGAACATTGCTTTATAAATTAATAAATTGGCATTTTTAAAAAAGAAATAGAGCAACAGCATGTAACCTTATACTACCTATGCTGAGACCTTAGGTAAGTCTTATTCTACACAGTATTTCCAAAGACTGCAGATTCGAAAGTTGCTTTGTTTTGGTTGGTTGGTTGATTGGTTGGTTTGGTCTTTCAAGTTTCTCTGTGTAGCCCTGGCTGTCCTGGAACTAGTTCTGTAGGCCAGGCTAGCCTTGAACTCACAGAGATCTGCCTGCCTTTTCTCCTGAATGCTGGGATTAAAGGCTATCACTGCCTGGCAATGTACACGTTTTTAAAACGAATCCCACTCCCAAATCTGTAAGAGATGGCTGAAGCAAAGATCAAAGGATAAAACAATAAAATATAAGAGAAGCCACAAAAGAGCATGTACATAACTCAAGTTTAAGAAACCCCACACTTTCAACAGGATTAGTTATAACAGGAACTGATACAGAAGCAGCTTATCCTTTGTGATGGGAGATGGAAATTTTAGTACCTGCTTATCAAGAAGTAGTTGTCTTAAAGAAAATTTAATGAAAATTAATGTGATGTTTCAATATGGGCATGCATTATAACAAAAATCACTCATTTCCATACTATCACCCAGATATCTGAGACAGCTCACAGGGTGCATTACAATTTGTGATGGTTTCAATATGAAGTATATGCTACAGACTCGTGTTGGAAATGACTGGTCTTCAGCTGGTGGTGTTGCTTTGTGAGGTTGTGGAAACTTTGTGGGTGGATACAGATGGAGGAAGCAGGTCACTGGGGTGTGACTTTGAAAGTTGCGTTGGGTCCCAAGTCTTTTTCCTCTCTCTGCTGCCTGTCTGTCATGAAATAAGTAACTCTCCTCTGCCACATATATCCACTGCCACAATGGCCAAACAACCATGGATGGAACCTACAAAATCATAAGCCAAAACAAATCTTTCTTTGTTGAAAGTGTTCTGTCAGGTATAAACAAAAAGAAAGAAATTAAGTTGGGCAAAGACAAAGAAAATGAAAGAAGAATATTAAGATTAAATCAACAGTAAATTTACCATATAAACCATATGTCCCAAATTTCCATACCATTGTAAGGGAAAGACCACTCATTAGCCCCTGGGCTCCCTTCCAAAGAGAAAAATACCACCAGTTTTAAGAGTTGTGATGACTATGTAATATATACAGGCTGGTCAAAGGAAAAACAACTTTTCCTGGCACCAAGATCAGGGGAAATTTACTACAAGGCTTGTAATGTTAACAATGTTGAAAAAACAGAAGAGGAGAAGGAAATAATAATAGCTCATCTTCATTGAATAACCTTCCAACTCCACCAAGTCAGGCACGTGTTAAGCCATTTCCTATGAAAACTTAAGAAATCCTCTCGTCTTTATGGAAGTAGTTACAACTACCAATACCATTTTATAGATGAAAAGCTAAAGCACCAACAAGTGAAGCTACATGTAACCAGCAATCAGCAGAGCCAGAAGTTATGTTCAGGAACTCCAGCTCCATAGCCCACTACATAATCCTTCAATCATTCATCCTCACCAATAAGGCAAGAACATAAACATCTGCCTTCAGCTAAAAGTAGTATTTGTCTGTCAAATATTAGCTCATTTGTGTTGAGTATCAGCTCTCCAGATCAGCTGTTAATAGTTCCCGTAGCAGCAATAGTAACAATACTAACAAGAGCACTGTGATAAAGGAGATAATGTCTCAACAAGAATGCCACAGCAAGAAGTGTAGTAAATTTCACAATACTGTTTGTTTTAATGATTCTCAATAAATGTTGATTGCATTATACTAAAGAAAGGTTCTGTAAAAGCAATTTTACTCCCTCTAAAACCATATAGTCTACACACATAGTTCTCAGATATTCTGATTTGTTCTGGGCGAAAACTGATTGGCTTTAAAGCAATGTATTGAGTATATTTTCAGTAATTCTCCAGAAAATGATAATTCTGATTACTAGGTGTATTAAGCAACAGCACCAAAAATAGATACATACTTGCTGAGTGAAGCTGATAACATGTACATGTACATATACATATATATATATATATATATATTTCATAGTCAATCAAGAATAATATTTTCTTATAAAAATTAAGGAATTAAGCCAGGCAATGATGGCACATGCCTTTAATCCCAGCACTCAGGAGGCAGAGGCAGGCAGATCTCTGTGAGCTCAAGGCTAGTCTAGTCTACAAAGCTACACAAAGAAATCCTGTCTCAAAAACCAAAAAAAAAAAAAAAAAAAAAAGTTAAGGAATCAATAATACATCAAAATAGGCAGCCAGCCCATGTCCGATAGCCAAGAAAGTAAAGGGCAACAACAACTCGTCTCTGAAAATAGTTCTGAGTAGTTACCAATTAACTAGCAGTCAGTTCATTCATAACATCCAATAACACAATGTGGTCAAAATGTGTGTGTGTGTGTGTGTGTGTGTGTGTGTGTGTGTGTGTGTGTGCGTGCGCGCGCGCGTTACTAGGAATTGAACACAGTATCTTGTATATTGTAGACCAATGCTCTATCACTAGGCTAAACCCTTAACCTTTGGTTTATATTTCAGGCAGATTCTCACTAGTTATGTAGACTGGCCTTGAACTCACTGTACAGCTAAGTCTAGCCACCAACTGGCAATTCCCCTGCTTTAGCCTCCTAAATTCTGAGACTACCAGGATTGGCTAGAATGGTCGTAAAATTTTAACACAGAAAATTTTCAAAGAGTTTCTAAAAATTTAGCTCAAAAATTAACTATAGACTACTTAACTGACTTCCACAGATATCTAATTATTAAACATGTTAACTAAATATTCAGAGATGGATAGATTTCATATACCGCCGAAAGAACTAATTAGCAGTATTCCAAAGCCATCCCTTGTTGGTGTAAACACAGCTACAAGTAATGTAATATACTACATTAGTATATTAAGGCCATGAAAGAAGCAGGTCAAGAGGATAGTAAACAAATATGATTAGTAGCACTTTAGTATGGGAAATCCAAAATACAATAAATATTTGATAAGATTATCAGCTTTCTCATTAGTCAAGATACTACACACTACAAAGTTATCATTTTCAACCAGTAGATATGTCCAACTAAAGATGATTGATAATACAAAGAGCTAACAAAAGTGAGGAAAGCTGCTATTATATACTGTGAGTGGAAATGTAAATTAATATAGCCTTTGAAGTGACAATTTGAATGAACATCAGGTTTTATATGTGCATATCTAATAATCCCATGGGCGTGTTCTCATACATATGAAACAAATAAAGATATTTACTTAAACATATTTTCCAACAGAAGAATTGTTTGTCTTGGGCTAGCAACATGGCTCAGCTGGTAAAAGTGATTGTTGCCAAGCCTGAGGACCTGAGATTTCACTTGGAGACTGACAAGGATAGAACCTACTCCCACAAGTTGCTCTCTGACTTCCATAAACATGTCAGCATACATGTGTGCCCACACACATATACACAAATGCACACAAATTAAATATTTCTTAAAAGCAGGTATCAAAAAAACTTTATTGTAATGTTCATTAAAAGGGCATTGGTTAAATAAATGACATAATATACATTCAATTGAAAAGTTAGGTAGTCACTGAAAAAATGGCTCCTCCATATTCTAGACTACAAAATACTCATGAGTGTAAAAAAAAAGTCAATAATAACTTAGAAGGTATTTTCCTTTTTGTGTCTGAGTGAATGTGTGTGTGTTTGTGAGTATGAGTAACAGATGTAACAACAAAGATCTAGAGCAGTCAAAAGTCTTTCAATTCCAAAAGCCAGAAACCCAATTCACACTAGCACAAGCAATTAAACAACTATTTAACTGAGAAATAATGAGTAGGGCTTATTTAAGGTTCAACAAGCTCCAAAGGCTCCAAGGATTCTCTGTGCTCACGCATACATGAGTATATAAAAGGGTTGAATATGTGTGAGGAGTCTCTGGCTCAGTCAGTCTGTGTGCTGGCCACTCTAGTACACAGATCTGAAATGTCCCCCCAAAGACTCATGTGTTAAAGGCTTGACACCCCCAGCTAGTGGTGCTATTGAGAGATGGTAGAAATGTTAGTCAGAACCTAGTTGGAAGACACAGGTCACTAGGAGGCATGCCTTTGTTCCAGGACCCTTCCTCTTTTTCTGCTTTCTGGGTGCCATTCAATGTCCAGCTTTGCTCTACCATATGATCCCTGCCATGACCTTCTGCCTCACAATGGCCCAGAAAGAACAGACAAGAGACTGAGGCCTAATACCACAAGCCAAACTAAATAATTCCTCCTTTGAGATGATATTCTCCCATATTTTGTCAAAGTAATGGAAAACCAATAGCCTCATTCTTTCACATAGCAAATGTACGGGCCCTCATGGTACTCTTCTATCTTCCTTTAGTTCAGCAACTCCAATGGGATGATTCTTGTCCCCTCATCCTATGTGTTATTGTATCTCAGACAAGTACACTAAAACTGCTTTGGTCATATAGTCATCCATTTTACAACAATCTTTATGTTCAAGGGAATGGGGTATTATGAAAGATCATGCTACCACCTAGAATAAAAAAATTGAGAGCAGGTACTATTAGATAGACTAAATTAATATATGCTATGTAATTTTGCTAGAATTTCACTTCTTAACTCTATATACTTTCATTTATTTTAATCTAGTACTAGAATGCAGTCAAGTATCATATATAAAGTTTACTTTTTAATTCAAAAGGGAAGAAAATACTATAATGTAGCAAAAAATAAAGCCCATGTTCCAAAAAGGGCAGGATTAATAACTTTAGAAATAAAACTGATGGAAAACATTTTTATAGTTTCCCCTCCTATAAATAAAGATCTACATGAATGTGGTGGTTTGAATGAGAACGGCCCCTTTAGGCTCATGCTTGAATGCTTGATCCCCAGTTGGTGGAACTGTGATAAGGATTAGGAGGAAGTGTATCACTGAGAGTGGGCTTTGAGGTTTCAAAAGTCCATGCCATTGTAGTTAGCTTTCTCTCTGCCTCCAACTTTGGGATAAGATGTAAGCTCTTAGCTACTGCTCCAGTGCCCTGCCTGCCTACCTGCCACCATACTCCCTCCCATGATGGTCATGCACTAACCCTCTTGAACTGTGAGGCCCAATAAATGTTTTCTTTTATAAGTTGTCTTGTCATGATGTCTCTTCACAGCAATGGAATAGTAGTGACCTAGTTCTGCATAACTGGGCAGAATTTTAGTAACTCCCCAATATTCTTTATCAAAGCCATCATTAGAAAAGCAAATAAAAAGGAAACACAGACTTAAATTAATTATCAATGTTGGTAAGAGGTAAGTGAAGACCTCCAGAGAGACTATAAAAAACTTTTCAGACGACAAAAAGTCTCCACTGGTATCCCAAATCCCTATACCCCTTCTTTTCTCATTCTATAATCTTACTAACCAAGTCCTGTAAGTAGGAAAGTTCTGAAGTGTTTATACCAAAGCAAATAGTCACTTTCTTTAAGTTTCAAATATCCACTCTACAATAGCAAACTAAAGCTTATTATTTTATATACCACTAGAGACATTAGTAAATTTGTCCTTTAATTGATATGAAGGTATCATTCAGCACTTACAAGCTCTTTCTAAGAATAATTTAAACAATAAAAAATTGTGTTTAGAACTTGTAGAAAGAGCTCAGAGGATAACAGCACTGGCTTCTCCTCCAGAGTACTCAGATTGCATTCCTAGCACCCACATTATGGCTCATAGCCATCTATAACTCCAGTTTCAGGGGATCCAATGTCTTCTTCTATCCTCTGCAGCAGCAGCAAGCATATGGTACACACAAACACACACACACACACACACACACACACACACACACACACACACACACACTCAAACACATAAAATTAAAATAAATAAATCTTTTTTAAATTCTAGTTAGCCAGATATAAAGGGCTTATTATTGCTCAATAACTCTTAAACAGGGCCTTCTCGTTTTGATATTCAATAAACAAAATTAGTTCTTCTATGGCAAAGCCATGTTCTACTCATTTATGTTTTTTGTCCTTATTTCCTAGCCCCTTATACAGTGATCTATAACTACTCTAATAAGGAACATGTGTCACTTTAGGGAAAGCCACGATAACCAAAGAAGCTATTTCATGTTCCAGAAAACGCATCAAACCTCCATTATCTGCTTAACGACCAAACCCCCTTTTCATGTAGCATGGAACTATGCCACAAGCATCATTCCAAATCCTATATATTCTAACTCAAATCTACTTCCTCCAGGAAGTTTACCCGAAGCATGCTGGGCTCCAAGCACCATCAGTAACAGCTTTAGAAACATGCCTTGAGTAGGGAACTATGAAAGCACTAGAGTACAAACTAGTAAAATCATCTCTCCCCTGTGTAATTTACAATTGGCTTGGAAGGAAAGGATACAGGTAAAAACAGAAACAAGCCAACAATAATCATTCTCAAGCAAGTGCTAAAAATGCATGCTGAAATATCTACTCCCATGTGACGCTTCTGCACTATTTTATATTATTTTTAATTTATGTAAAATTTAAAACAAAGGAGAATGCCTTATATAATCTTTTTTTTTTTTTTTTGGTTTTTTGAGACAGAGTTTCTCTGTGTAGCTTTGGAGCCTATCCTGGCACTCACTCTGGAGACCAGGCTGGCCTCGAACTCTCAGAGCTCCTCCTGCCTCTGCCTCCCAAGTGCTGGGATTAAAGGCATGTGCCACCAACTCCCGGCCAAAATATATAAATACCTTATATTACATATATACATATATATTACATAGTGTTTTCTCCCTTTTGTTTGTTTTTGTTTTTGCAAATCAGGGTTTCTCTGTGCAACTACTCTCCTGCCTCTGCCTCCCGGGGGCTGGGATTAAAGGCGTGCACCACCAATACCTGGCAAAATCTCTTTTTTTGTTGTTTTTTGTTTGTTTGTTTGAGACAAGGTTTCTCTGTGGCTTTGGAAGCTATCCTGGAACTAACTCTTGTAGGCCAGGTTGGTCTCGAACACAGAGATCCGCCTGCCTCTGCCTCCCAAGTGCTGAGATTAAAGGCGTGCACCACCAATGCCCGGCCTTATAATCTTTTTATTTTTAAAGATTTATTTATTTTTATTTTATGTGCATGGGTGTTTTATCTGCATCTATGTCTGTGTACCATGAGTGTGCCTGGTGCACATGGTGGCCAGAAGAGGGCATCAGATCCATAGGGACTGGAGTCACAGATGGTTGTAAGCCACCATATGGGTGCTGGACATTAAATCCAGGTTACCTGGAAGAGAAACTGCACTCTTAACTACTGAGCCATGCCAGGTCTGATTATAATCTTCTTGATGGACAAGAACTTGAAGAATAACTTTATGGTTCCACAATAGGTGTTCAATGAGAAAATAAACTTCTCATGTAAGGAATATGTTTAAAAAACAACAACAAGCTAAAAAGTAGCACTGATTGAGATCTTAGGACCTTTTACTCCACACCTCTAAGAACAGAGTCAGAAAGCAACATGAGTTTGTTTGTTTGATCCATGACAGGGGCACTCTATACTAAGAATATTAACTTACCAGGTTACCTCAGATTTCTTTTTCTTTGGTTTTCAAGTTTTGAGCAGCAGTTCTAGCAATTGTGCCCAAGGCCTAATACATATTTAGGCAAGTACTCTGCCAAGGAGCTACATCCCTAGCCACTGCCACCTCTTATAAAATATTGAGACAAGGTTTTGCTTAGTTGCCCAGGCTAGCCTCAAACTTAGTCTTCCTGTCTCAGCCTTCTAGGCAGCAGCGTGTATTACCACATGCAGCTGTTCCAGACATTTCAGATCACCCTTTATAGTCAATGTCTTACACTGTAAACATGCTCTCCATATAATATTCAGTTTTCAATTTACTAAATGTCTTGAGACCAATAAAAAGAATCCCTAGAATATATTATCTATGAGTATTCCAGAAACACAAACACACACTTTAAATACATTCATAAGTAGCATTAATGGGTTAATCGGTATTTGCTAAAATTTTTGAGTCCAAGACATCACAGAGGCCAAAATATAAAACATGAAACTTTTTACTCATTTTATACCATAATATGGGCTGACAAAAAAATTCATACAGACTACACACACACACACACACACACACACACACACACACACACACACACAATCAAATGAGTTAGAAAAGTAAAAAGAGTTCACAAAAGGAACATGTTATTTTCAGGTTTTAAATGAACAGGAACTGAGAAATCTGGGTGAAGTTTTAAAAAGTAAGTACAATTTCGGGAGTACACATTAGAATAAGGGAGAATATTACAAAAAAGAAATAGGATATTTAGGGGACAATAAGCCAAGGGTTTCATTCCATACAATCAATTGTGAAGACTAATTGAAAATAAAGCCAGAGAACAGAGTGGTGCCACATGCTGGAAAGCTTTAAATGCTAGGCTGTAAAACAACTTTATTTTGATAGTAATGAGGACCATGGAAGGCTTTTCATCAAAGAAAACAGCAGTAAAATTTAGCATGATGGAGCTAGGGAGGTGGCTCAATGGGTAAAAGCACAAGCATTCATGCCAAAACCCTTTGCTCCCATGTAAACACCAGGCCGGCATGGAGGCCTGTGGAAGAAAGCTAGGCTGGCCAAGAGCTCTAAGAAACCCTGACTCAATTTCTAAGGAAGTGGAGGTTGATCAAGGAAAACACCAGACATCAACTTCTGGCTTCTGGCCTCTACATGCACACCTTGCACTCACACACATGCACAGAGGCATGTGCACACACATACATGCAATCACATACAGGAACTATGCACATGCCCCCAAAATATCAGGATGATGATTTTACAATAAAATTAAGCAAATCTAAAGGGAGAAGCTGCAAGATGGCTCATCAGGTAAAAGTACTTAATTGCTGAGTCTGGTGATGTGAGTTCCATTCCTGGGATCCACATGGTGGGAAGAGAAAAACAACTCCTAGACACAGTCCTCTGACCACCACATGTAAGCACGGGCACACATGCTCCATGTGTGCACATATGGTGCACAACACATACAGTACATAATTTTTATTTAAGATTTTGTTTTATGTTATGTGTATGAATGTTTTGCCTGCATGTAACTGTACTGTGTGCATGCTCGGTGTTTGGGGGAGGTCAGGAGAAGGCACTGATTCTCCAGGAACAGGAACTACAGACAGTTGTGAGCTACCATGAAGGTGCTGGGTCCTCTGTAAGAGCAGGCAGCATTCTTAACTGCTGAACCGTCTCTCTGGACCTAAATAAATATTCTGAAAGTAAAATAAAAAGAAACAATCAAAGAAAGAACTCACTATGGATTACAGGATAACTTTAATACTACTTTAGTAATTAAGCCTGAATTAAAATTATTGTGGGAAAGAAGGGACCAGATAAGGAGCCCACAAAACTCAGAAAGTTTTTAGTATGTGAAATCAGAGTCTAAGAACTCATAAATGGCTGAGATTCCAATGCTAATGGGTGTTTAAACAAGCAATTCTGAATCCCAACCCATTCAGGAGAACTTCCTAGACACACACTAACAGACACACACACACACACACACACACACACACACACACCCCTATATCCTTATTCACACTTTTGTAAAAGTGGAAAAGGAGGGCTTGAGGGAGAAATTATATATAAAAGAAACCAAATAATGTAGAACCAGGCAGTTGTGCAACACAGCACAAAAACCTGTAAAGGCCAAATGCATTTGCAATCACATCTATTGCAAAATGGAAAAACTGCAAAACCAGTCATACTGCAGGCTTGAATAATGACATCAAATATATCCATTAAACTTGGCAAGAGGGTAAAACTGGATGAATGGTGTTATTGAGGTCCCTGTCCTCAACAACAAAGGAGATGATGGATCCTTTCTGGAATTTGGTGAAGTCTGTAGACCCTCTCCCAGAGAAATTAAAAACTCACAAAATTTTACATATAAAGCGTTTACAGACTAAAGCCAATCTTCCCATGAACTTCAAGTTAAGAACCTTTGCTATGGAATAGTAGTAACTATTTTTATCATATATCCCATGGCTTTAAAGTTTTTTAGTAGTAAATCACACATGTCTATTTATGACATATACACAATGCATACAAAACTGATAAATTATGTGCTTTATAAAATATATACAAAATATAAATTTAAGCATCTTCAATTACAAGAAACTAGTGATTTTAAACAATTACTTCACTCATTGATTCATAAAAGCTATGTGCCATTTCTAATAAATGCTATTATCAATTCCACTACTTTTTTTACAGTATTACAACTAAACATGTTTTTTTTGTTTTTAATCTTGCATTCAGACTTTCTTTAATACTACAGCTTGAGGCTCTAGCCCTAAATTCAGTTAGTTTTTATAACAAATAACTATTTTTGCTTGGTTTTAATGGTTAGCACAGCTGAAAAACATACTTTGCAAAGATGAATAAAACCCAAAGAAGAACTCCATTACTGGCTGCACTGAATAAAACATGATATTCAATTGCAATTCCACTCACCACTTATGCAAAGGCTTTTCGCTAAAAATCAGCTACTGCATTTCCATATTTCCTGATGGCAATCAGTTGTTCTTACAAGCTAATCAGATGAAATTACCTTTTTATATTTTCAGCAGATGGTCTTGAAACCACTAAAACGTCTCTTTTACAAGGTTTTATACAGGTTAGAAAACTTGGTTCATGAATTCAAGTGTTCATGTAAAAAAAGTTCTTCAAATTAACACTCATCATTACCAGCAATTAAATCCAATAGGACGGAAATGCTTCCAAACACCATTTTCAATATCTTCTCTCCACAGCACTGAACTCTGCTTTCTTCCAAAAGGTAGTTTTTGAGTCACTGTTAAAGTACCATTATAGAAAAGGAGCAGATTAAGTGTGCTTATTTGATGGACTACATACCACACACAACCATGTATCACAGAAAATGCTAGCAAATGATATTTGTCTTTTTGTGGATGAAGTCATCATCAAGTTAGACACTTCTTAAATCTTTTGCCTTGAGATAACCAGTCAATCTCTATGAACTACAGAGCTGCATGTTGACTCTTTACTGCAATACAAAGTAGTGTCAGGAGTCTATCATGTAAAATAATAAATCTAAGATTCTCTTTACCCAAGCCCCCCTAAACTGCACAATATCACAGAAGATTGAAAGTGAAAGAGCTTGCATCTCCCAAACAGAATGTTGTTGATCTGACTGTAGAGACACTGTCCCACATCAGTGTCTTGCACTAAAACCTTTATCAGTGCCTTGCATCCAATTACCCTTGTATAACTGCCTCCAACTATATTATAACCATACCTAAAATACTACAAATTTGGCAAAAGACACAGACCACAGCACATTCTGTGAGCACAGCTGCCTTCAACACCATTATCTCAACGCACACCTGGCTAAGGCATTAATTGAATATATAGAGCTGTAACAAGGTCCAAGACTCTTTTATTTCAAAGTACATGTATTTGTGTGTGTGTGTGTGTGTGTGTGTGTGTGTGTGTGTGTCCATGTCACAACATCAAGTGGAGGTTAGAAGATGACTTGGGGGAGTTGGTTCTCTTCTTCTACCATGTGAGTTTCAGGGATTGAACTCAAGTTGTCAGGTTTGACAGCAAGCACATTTACTTACTGAGCCATCTCAACTATCAAGGTCCTAAAATTTAATGATACCCTTAAGTCCTTTTTGGAACACAGTAAAGCATAAATAAATCATGAAATATTGAGAGCTGGGGGTTTCCCACTTGTATGACCAATCTCACTTATACAATCAGGTGTATTTATACAAGGAGAGGACATTTTTGCATTAAAAAACAACTCTACGGCATCAGTTTAAAAATGTCGAAGCTGGAGCAAGGTAGCACACACCTTTAGTCCTAGCACTCAGGAGGCAGAGACATCAGAATCTCTTGAGTTCAAGCCAGCTTGGTCTACAAAGTAAGCTCCAGGCCAGGCAGGGCTACCCTATGGGACCCGGACTCAAACACTCAAACACACACACACACACACACACACACACACACACACACACACACACACACACACACACACGGTAAACTAGGGACTGGAAAGACTTCAGATCATCGGTTAAAAACACTGAGGTCTCCATGATGGGGAAACCCACAGAAAAAACTGACCCGAGCTAGTGAGAGCTCACTGACTCTGGATTGACCTACATAGGACCTAACTAGACCCCTTGAATGTAGGTGACAGTGTGTAGATTGGGAAGTTTATGAGGCCACTAGCAGTGGGTCCAGGATCTACCTAGTGCATGAACTGACTTTTTGGAGACCATTTCCTATGGAGATACCTTGCTCAGCCTAGCCCCAGAGAGACGGGCCTTGGTCAGGCCTCATGGTGGTGCTGAGACAGACTTCTTTGACTCCAGTGGGTAGGGGGGGGCATACCCTCTCTGAGGAGTGGAAGTGGGGTGAGTGAGGGGAAGGTGGGGGGAGTAGTCTGAGGGGAGGGAGGGGGACTGGGATTGAGATGTAAAATAAAAAATAATAAAAGAAAAAGAACACTAAGGTCTCTTCCCAGCACCCACATGACAGGTTAAAAACTATCTGTAACTCCAGTTCCAACCCCCTTCTGGCCTTTGAGTGCACCAGACATGTATGTAGTGGGTGACTGAACACAGACATACATGCAGGCAAAACACCCACATACACAAAAAAATAAAAGAATAATAATTTTTTAAATATCAAATGATAATGCACTGTCTGAAAGAATAACTGCTGCTTTAAAAGATACAGTATAAGGCAGCAAAAAAGATTTTATACTAACTTCTATTCAAAAACCACATGATCTTTTTTAATATACATAAAAATTAATGAATAAGTTCCTAGTGTGGTAAGCCTTACACGTGGAATCATTTAAAAAATTATGAAAATATAAAATTTGGGGTATAAAACCCTGCCAAGAAAAGATCCACATAAATTTGGAAAATTGACATTTCTCATTCTCATCCAGATCTTACACACTACATTCAGTTCTCACGATCTCCTCCCATTAGATGCTATTCAGCATCACGTGACTTGAATGTCCACTTTCTGCTCCCACTTAGGTTGACACTCTCCTTGTCTTCTTTGCACAGTCCCCCGGTTACATCCTTAGAATCACAAGCTTCCCTGCCCTTGCTTCTCTCCCATTAAATCTGAATACACAGCTTCCCCATCCCACCCTTACAGAAACCACACCCAGGCTTCAGAGCTCATTTGCCAGCAAGCCCACCATGAAACCTGCCTTGATCTCTCTCTCAAAAGAGGTAACTGCTGTCTCTTCCTGGATCCTCAAGTACACAGCCGTCCCAGCATGCTTCTCACAGCACTCCTCACATTTAATTAACATTACAGGTATTTTGTTGTCTTATCACTGCTCTTGGGTCATAATCGCCTTAAGAATAGAATGTCTATCTTATCGTTTCACTTCCTTATCTTTTAACAGCACAGCACTTTGAACAATGTACTCATTTAACTATAGCTTCAGTGAATAGCCAAGTAGCTACTTATAATCAATTACAGACTTCCTGTACCATCTAAAGTAGAAAAGGAGGTATAACTGGAAATTTGTAGAACAAATAACTTTTCCCTGATTTCCTCCAATCAAACAAGCCAAAGTAAAGCCAGTATTATACATTATAAAAACCAAGGGCATTTTATCCTTCAACTATCAGATCAAATACAGCATGATACATTTAAATATATATATATGCAAACAATGCAGTCTATGATTGATAATAGAAATATATAACTATTTCAACCATATAGGCAAACTAAAATTTAAGATATACTATATTAACTTGGTCAGAGTAAGAGTGACCATTCAAAACACACTGCAAACACAGAGAATGATCAAACAATTTGTTCCAAATGAAAGAAAATACCTTAAGTTTTATTTAAACACTATCAAAACTTAAGAAGCAGAATTTTATTGCTAAGACTCCAAAACCAGCCATTCAAAGATAAGCTTCCCTGGACAGAAGCACAAAAGAATCAACATTACTAAAGTACAAAGGTGAGACCAGAAAGCACAAGAATCTTAAAGTGACACTTTCATTAAGTACCAGGTGTATGCATGGTCACCAGAAAGAAATAAAGTTGCAGGAGTCTCTGCAGGATCTTTATGGAACCCAAAGAGGGTTATAATGTAGCCAAGTGAGGCAAATACTCCTGGATAAACGCCAGTTTAAAGGTATGCATGTGACTTCCAGTCAGTTGTCCTAGGCTCAAATGCCATTCCTAGCACCTACAAGCTGTGTGATCTTACACCAGCCACTTAACTTCCCTGAACCTTATTTCCTCATTTATAAAATGTGGTTTGTAGAGCTAGCAAAATACCTGGCTCAGAGACAATACTTAATAAATATTTGCTGATTCTCAATGAGAGCAATACAAGAAAAGCAGGTATTCCCCTCCAATTTTTTTTTTTTTAATTTTTGAGGGGAAATGGTCTTAACTACTTCCCAGTTAAAATGAATTTGACTCTCAGTATTTGTGAGAGAGTGATTCCAGAGACCTGTGGAGATACCAAAAGCTGTGGGTGTTCAAGTGCCATACATAAAATGGTATACAATATCAAGGCTTTTAGATTTCATCACACTGTATTATTTAAGGGGAAATGACAAGAAAAAAACTCCACAGAGTCTATACAGAAACATTTTTTTTTTAATATTTCTTCTCTTCACCACCACCAGTAATGGGGACTGGACATAGGCCCCATATAAGCTAAGCAAACACTCTGCCACTAAGCTACATCACCAGCCCTTTTGAGTATTCCTATAAATGGCTGATTGGTCTATGAATTAACAGTGGGCAAACTATAGTTCTTCCTTCCTTAGCTCATAGATTACTTCAAAGTTGACTAAAATTCCTAAAATTTTAAATCTCAGTAGTCAAAAGCTTTGACCTGGACTTAGTCATCTCCTCTATACTATTAAGGAGGTTATTCTAAATAACACTTAAAGCTCTTCTACTCTTAATGCTGTGGTCCGTTCAATCTCAAGGGTTTTTCCAGACTAACCAGGGAGGTAGTGAGGAGGTGGAGAGAGGCAGGGAAAGAAAGAAAGATGGATTATATAGAACAGTCACTGATGCTAAGGGAGTACAAGTCAACTGGAGAGTACACCAGCTTTGATGCTGATTTTGAAGATCAAAAGAACATAGAAGAAAAGAAAACAACTCAAATAAAGAAAATGAAACATGTAAGTTAAGAAGCAAGATACCTCTGGGTGACTATTTTTAGAGACAGGGTCTTACTATAACCCTGGACCAGACTCTGGGAGATTATAACACTTTCTTCACCTATGTAGCATTTTACAGGTTATAGAGCATTTCTGCATGTTATCTACAGCAAAGTTGCTGGAATGGGAAGTAAGAGACACCATTTAAATGTCTTAGGGTTTGATGAATTTGTAGAATCTTCACTAAAAACATCAATAACATTTAGAAAGATTTTTTTCCGTAGTTATGTGTAGAATAAATTAGAGAGGCAAATGCATACAGGCAAATATCTCTAAACCTACAAATTAGAACTGTGGCATGAAAAGCAAAGTGGAATCTGACCAATAGTTTACCTGATGGCAAAGAAACTCATACAGTCACAGTGACTCCTATTACCCCACATTCAAGTGACCAGGGACCAGATTATTCAACAAGAAAAAAAGGGGGGGACAGGGGAGATTAGCCCAAAAAGTATGAAGAAAAGAATCAGAGGTGTGGTGATGGGTTAGGAATAGACTGTCCATTTGCTAAATAGTGATAATGCTTTACTACATGCCAGATCATAGCTAAATAATGTTACTTAGATTATTTTTAAAAGCACAATGATATGAGTAAGTACATTATTCCAATTTTAAATATGAAAACCTAAGGTTTAATTTAGTTAAATACCTGAGGATACATGAAGAACCATGACCCAACCCCACCTCTGACTAAAGTTAAAGTTTGACTTCTAAAACAACCTTTAAAATTGCCTCAAAGTTATAAACCAATTGGTAAAAAGCTACAAACAAAAAGGACAATAATAAAGCAGCCAGGTTGGTGGTGAGATGGTTTGGTGTTTGCTGAAAAGCCTGGTGACCTGAGTCCTATCTCCAAAACTCACATGATAAGAATCAACTCCCAAAAGTTGTCATCTGACTTAGACCCATGTGCCACAGAAGGAGTGTGACCACACACTTACACTTGCAAATAAATAAGCAAATGTTGTCTAAGGTATCATTGTGGGAACATTGGATAATCTGCTGTTAATAGGATTCTGACTCGGCTGGTGGGATTACACTGCTATTCTTGCACCTCTTTTATCAGTTTGATCTCTGTTCCTAGCAGGGCCACTCAATAATATCAATGCCCGCTCCCCTGCTCCCTGAAATATGGTATGTGTGTTGGGGGGAGGGTAATAGAAAAATCTATCTAAGGCGAGCGTGACTAAACTGATTAATTTCAAGTCTTTTTCCCAAACACTTTAATGACAGCATCTATTTTGGTATAAGCTACTTATCATTAAATATGATGACTACACTAACAAAGCCTGTCACTTCTGTGAGCTGAGCACACAGATACACCTCTATAACCCTAGATATGAGGAGGCTGAGGCAGGAGGACTCAACTCAGCACAAATACCTCAAAGTCAAAATGAGAAAGAACTGAGGCTCAGCTGAGTGGGGGAATGCTTGCCTGGCATTCAGAAAGTAATGGGTTCACCACTCCTTATCATAAGATAAATAAGAAAGTAAATAAAAACACTCTGCTATGGGTGGGTTCAGGGAGGAAATGGAGATACCACCTCCTTTATTTGCACTAGTGGAACAAGATTTACACAATTGATGTCATTATTTAATAACAATTTCCTATATTAAGCTATATGTCCAGAAAAACTACAATCATTTTTATGTTCTGTAGTAACTCAAATACCACATGCTCACAAACCATTTCCAAATCTACACTAAGCTATATAAGTTACATATCCTTAAATTAAGTAACTAAGAATAGTACCCAGCTACTCTAGGCCATTTTATGACCCAACACCACATAATAAGAAGTAGGCACACAGTCTAAGTTTAAAATGCCTAAACATCATTTCCAATGGTAAGGGGAAAAAAAGTCAGAGACTACAAAACCTGTCCTCAATGGCTAGTGACAAAAGGGTAAATGACTGGCTAATGTGACAGACGCAATAAAGAAATCAATTTCTATGGTCTAGACTATAGGAATGAGGAGAGTTATAAAAGTGGAGACAATTCTTTACAGTTCTGTAACTGTACAGATATAGGGCTCTTTGTCCAACTCCTGAAATTTGAGCATTTTATCCAATTGCATGCCCATCCAGCAGCTAGTATTTGCAGGTAATGCAGAAAAGCACCCACCACAATAATTGTGGACCTCTGCCAGAAAAGTAATAGCTGCCCCCTGAGAATTACTGTGACTATCAATGCCAAGACACTAATAAGCAGCCTAGGGATGTCCTCTATGCATAACTTAGAAATCCTAAGTCTTATGTGCTCAGGCTGACCTTCCATACTTGCCTAAAACGAAACCTAAGACGGGCCAACCAGCTCTGTAAAATGTACAACAAAACATCCAACAACTTGGACTCCTTAGAAAATTGGAGCAAATTGAAACAAGAAACAGGGGCAGTGCTGCCCCGAGAGAAGGCACGTGAAACTGATGACAACTGAACAACGAGAGCTAAATGTCCTTGAGAAACTATTAGAAGTACAACCCAGTACGTAGTCTGGTTGGAACAAAAAGGTTTTTCCAGGGATGTCCTGATATCTTCTCCCACTCCGCCTTTCAGCACCTCTCCTCCACCCTCATCATTTACTCAACATTTAGTCCTGGTGAAGATGGCTCACTGGATTAGCAGGATCAAGAGGACATGCAGAGAACATTCCATCCTGGGAACAACATATTTAAGTTATTTAGACATGTTTACCACCCTTCACTATAGAGTTAGAAGCCTGAAATTTTGCCAACATTTTCACAGTATACAACAGTCAGCACCATAGCAACCTAATCCTCTGCCCACCAAAAGCTCAACACAGACACAGAAAATGGGAAATTCAGCAAAACTGCAGAGTGGCCCTGGACTCCTTTAGCAGTCAAATAAATGTCTTCAGTAGTAGCAGCATCTTTACATCACACCCACTCCATGTTACCCTTACAGCTTCCTGGCATAAGCAAGTTCTTGGGATTATACAAACTGCTGCTTCTGTTTCCAGCCCAGATTTCTAGAAATGAAATTCTGGAATTGAGGGAGAAATACAAACAAATGTTGGCAGAAAGGAGGAGGGAAGAAATGCATTGTCTATATAATCCCAGTTTAAGTGAACAATCATCCTTAGTTTCATAGAGCTTTTTTTCTTTCAATAAAACCACTTACTCAAAATTGTAGATCTAAAAACACTCCCTTGGCTTAAACCACACACAAAAGAACAACTTTATAGACATAACCCTATAAATTTTCTCAGAAATAAGGAAGAGATTAACTGTAAATTATGTAAAATTCAGGCTTTGCATCTATAAACCAAAGTTCAGTGTGGATTAAATATGTGTAATAGATTAACATAAAACGTCTGAAAAAAATCAAACCAAATACCAACTCTTACAAGCTACGGGCTTCTATTTTCTCTCCAAGCTCCCAAAGTCTGAATAAGAAATGGAGAGAAGACATTGCAGACTTTAGGTCACAGAACCAACTTGGACCTTTCCACAAAGTACAGGAGATCAAGTAGAAACACTTCCATTTTACCTACTTTATGACAAATTACTCGAGGAATGCCTATTTATGAAACTGAATCAAATCCCACAGCTACCTTTAACCCAAAACTATTTCTAGCTCAAGAGCCAAAGACCCGAGCAAATGCGCAAATACTTTCTTTTCACCTTATTCCCAACATGAAGAAACCCGACCCCTTCCTACAACATCACAGCTTCTGTGAAGCTCCAAGAGAGGCCCCTTTGGCCAACTTTTTTTTTTTTTTCAAGACTAACCTCCAACCAATTCCAGAAGAGGAGGCAAACCTCAAACAAATTTAACCCTTGATATCCACTCCCAGGAATCTACAACATCATCCAAGTTTCACTGCAGTCCTGTCTTGCACAGACACAAGATTTCTTCATGGCTGAAGTGAAAGCCTCACAAATCACCAGAGATTCCTCTTGTCAATCACACAGGGTGCTGGGGCTGCGATTCACCCATGAACTTCTTACTGGCCAACATCATACTTCACATTAAAAACTTAATGTTTCAAAAGACAAAAAAAGAGGAAAAGAAAAGTCACCTTTTCCACAAGGACACCTGCCTCGCCTCTGGAGTGTCTCTATAAGGAACGACGATAGCTGAGCCAGAGACGTTAATAGGTACTGCCCAGCTTAAAGTTTTCCTCGCTATCAAACTCTTCGGCCACAGCACCTCGGCTTGTCCTTGTCACACACAGGGTGTACAGTCAATCCCTCTGTCTCCCTCTAACATCGTCAGACTAGAGGGTGTCTGGCCCATGGGAATGACTGCTTAAAAAAAAAAAAAAATGCACATTCAAATAAGATAAAAAACGAGCCACTGCAGAGGATTGGTAAGGACTGAGGACCCCCGGTGTCCAGCTTCTTCCAAGCGACTATGGAGAGCTCAAGTTCCATCACTGACCACTAACCAAATCTACCTCCAATCCTTTAGCTAACGTGTGCTAAAGGTCCTTTCGACAGAACCCTGCAAGGGGACCAAATCTCAGCCCAAGGGGAAAATCTCCTTTATTCGTCCATTCCTACCTCCGAAGCCCTAGTCCCAGGGGGAGAAAGGCAAGTGCAGCCCGGCTAGGCAAAGCGACCGTCGAAAGCTGCACGCACAGAGAGGCATGCCTAGGTCGCCCCCATTTCGCTGTCCCGGCGAACAAGACTCAGAGAGGCTGACGGGCTGGCCAAGGTCACCGAGCTTGCTCGTCGGGGCCGAGGGGCGCCCGCGCCTACTTCCGGCTCCCCCTTTCGGCGGCGGCTCGGGGCGCCCGCTCCCCACCCGGCCCGCGGCCGCGCGCCCTCCGCGGATGCTCGCACTCCGCTAACTAGGGCAACTGGAGTGCGCCGCAGGGACGGCGCTCTGCAGCGCGTCGCTCGCCCGGGAGCAGCCCCCAGCTGGTGCCGTGACAGCTGCGACCTCCGCCCCCTGCAGCCGCGCCAGGCCAGCAGGGGAACTCGGGGAAAGTGGCAGCGGGAGATGGGTCCCAGAGAAAGGAGAGCCCGGGCGGAGGGCGCCAGCTGCTCCCCGCCCCTAGGGCCGCCGCGCCGCGCGGCTCGTGACAGCTGCACCCACCCGAGGCTCCCGCCCGCCGCCGCCGCGCCGCCGCCACTGCCACTCACCTGCCTCCGCCGCCGCCGCCGCCGCTGCCGCCGCCGCCTCAGGGCCGCGCTCCCTGGCGCCCCGCTCGCTCGCGACTGTGGCGGCGCCGCCGTGGACTCTGCCGCTCCTCCGGCCGGGCGCCCGTCCCCGGGGCCCAGGCGGCCCGCCCGCCGCCGCAGCGGCTCTCCGTCCCCCTCCTCCGGAGCAGGAGTCCCCCCCCTACTTCGGGGGGGGGGATGCAGAACCACCCCGACGCGGGCTGTGCCTGAGGGAACAGCAGCGAACTGCAGCCGAGGCGCTTGAGGCCGCGCTCCAACCGACGGACGACAGGACGAGGTGAATCGCGTCGGTCTCCCGCTCGCCCGGCCTGAAGAACAGGCATTTCAGCCGCTCTCCGCGGCCGCCATGTTCTCCTCCTCCACGGCCGCCGCCGCCGCCGCCGCCGCCGCCCCCCCTCCCGGCCCCGCCCCCCGGGCCCCGCCCGCAGCGCCCCGCCCCACCCACTCGGGCTCCGCCCTCGCCCCTGCCCCCTCTGCGGGCCCGGCCCAGAGCCCCGCTGCCCTCCAGCTCCGACGGCGCGCCCCGGGCAGCGCGACTCCGCTGGCCTCGCTCGGCGTGGAGCCGCCCCGCGCCCTCTGCCGGCCGCAGACTAAGGAAGTGTGAGAAAGGAGGCCCGAACTCTTCCCGCACGGACCCTCCCCTCGGGGCGGTCCTCTGCCCGCTGCCAGGAAGCCTCGAACCCCAGGGTGCCCCCAGGCGGGCTGCGGGACGGGCAGCCTCCCGCTGCTCTTTATCGTTTAGGGAAGGTTGGGGAACGACCTGAGGCCCTGTGGATCCGGGAGGAGTCTGACCTGGGTCTGTCTCCACTCGTGGGGTGTATTACTTCGAGTGAGAGATATCCCTCCGGCCTTGTTTGTTTTTTTTGGTTTTTGGTTTTTGTTTGTTTGGCTGGTTGGTTGGTTTTTTTCTGTAAAATTGAGAGGCGGTTTGCCTGGGTGATTTCACAGACTATTAGACTAGGGAAAGGAAGATCATCCCTCCCCCCCACCCCTTTTCAGATAAGAAGATCTGACTGACAATGTCTGGCTCTGCAGTTCCATGAATTGGCTAAAATGTCTGTCATTCACAGATCTTTCCCCTCGAGGGGGCCCACATCGTTCTTCTTTTCTACCTCCCTTTCTTGTTCTATAATGGAAGTACTACTTTCAAAAGTAGTGTTCCTTGTCACCAGAGGAATCAAGCAGCCACAGAACAGCTCCTGGAGCCTTGATCGCTTTATCTCTCCCTGGCGGCGGAAGTGCCTTGTGAAAGGTGCCCTAATCTTCCTTTCCCTGAGTTCTTGTCCTCATTTAGCTGTCTTTACCCCCTAAGCCACTGTCTTCTGCTGTTCCTCATCCTGCATTTGACAGCCCAAAGCAGCCTGTGTAAATCCTTAAGTCCTCCATGTCCCTTCTCCTGACTCAAACCTGACAGCATTTAAACACAACTACTTCCCTGGCACCTCTCAGAGAGCCTGTGACTTCTTACATAAAGCAAATACCGACATCCAACTACTGTTCAGTGCCATATGCTGCCTTCATCTTCCTGTGCTGGTCATGCTCATAAAGCAGCCACTAGACAACACTCTGCCTTCTTTTATACAGTCATCCATCTATGTATTCGTTAGGCTAATTCTTATCAAAGACGGTGCCCTAGATTAGCTCTTGCCCTCACCTCTAGCCACCTGCACAACCCATATTCTCAATAGTTGCTGAAATACCTGAAAGTCTCTATCAGTTAGTCTACTTCTATGGGGCCTGTTTCCTGGACTAGTACAATCCAGACTGTGCAAAGTGCTTACAAATGAGCCAAGTGTATGCAATAGCCCCATAACGACTTCAGTACCTGCTGCCTGACAAGTACCGTGAGCACATCAGTCTTCTCTTGTTTATTCTATCGGGTGTTTCCAGCCCCTGCTTTTTCACCTTGCCCTCCTCCTGTCTTGTGCACCATTCTACCTGTTCTCTGAACTTTGATTCACTGGTACTTTTCTAGTCTTCTGTGTGTGGGCTGGGGGTATGTATTTTTCATACAGGTGAGTACACATGTGTGTCAACTTCTGGTGCATTTCTCTATAGGGCTTCACCTTAGTTTTTAATTTTAAATTACATTGAGAGAGAGAGAGAGAGAGAGAGAGAGAGAGAGAGAGAGAGAATGTCTAAGCATGAAAATGCATGCTCATATGGATGTGCGTGTGGAGGTCAGAGGACAACTTGCTGCAGTTGGTTCTTTCCCTTCCACCATGTTGGCCTCAGGGATCAAACTGAGATCCTGCAGGTTTGGTTGACAGCAAGCTCCCTTTCTCTCTGAGCCTACTTGTGGGCCCACCTTCTTTTTTAAGGATATTTTTCATTAAACCTAGAACTCACCAATTGACTAGGCTGGCTCGCCATAGAGCTCCAAAATCCACCAGTTTGTGCCTCCAGCCTTCAATTCTGACAGTAGTGGGGGTTACAGATTGGAACCAGTGTTTAGATGGGTCCTGGAGGTTAGAACTCAGGTTCTTGTCATGTGTATGTGTTAGTTATTTTATCCATCTTCCCAACCCCTTGCTGGTTTTTTGTTTGGTTGGTTGGTTTGGTTTGGTTTGGTTTTTCAAGACAGGGTTTCTCTGTGTTGCCTTGGCTGTCCTGGAACTCGATCTGTAGACCAGGCTGGCCTAGAACTCACAAAGATTCACCTACCTCTGCCTCCCAAGTCCTGGGATTAAAGGTATGTGACACCATGCCCAACTAGCTCTTCCTTTTTGTCAACAATGACATAAAGTGTTGTAAATCTTGCTGTCTTCAATTTTTGTTTTTTTGGTTTTTCCTTCCCCTTTTCTCATATAAGTTGATTTTGTTTGTGTCTCAGGATGGGGAGATGACTCAGTGGTTAAGAGCACTGATTGTTCTTCCTAAGGACCCAGGTTCAATTCCCAGCACCCACATGATGGCTTACAATTATCTATAACTCCATTCCCAGGGTATCTGACACCCTCTTCTGGCCTCTGGGCACCAGGCACAATGTAGAACAGATGGAGATTCAGGCCAAACACCTATACACATAAAATAAATTTTAAAAATATATATCTTTGAAACATTCTCAGACTACTCAGTACTGAGATTTTGTTTTGTTTTACAATTATTTGCTTGCTTATTTATTTAGGCAGTAACTTGCTACATAGCACAGACTGGTCTCAAAGTCTGGCTCCTCTGGCCACTGTCTCCCAAGTTCTGTAAATACACGTGTGTGCTACCCTGGCCAGCAAATGCTGAGATCTGCTGAATTGTGAATGTACCTGAAGAAGTATTCATATTGCTGTAGCTATATATGGATTCTAAAGAAAAGCCTTTCTCTGGAGTGAAATTACTAAGTAAACCCTCTGACTTTCCCTACTTCATAATCACTTGCTAAAGCATTATGTTACTCTTTTCTCTTGTCCCAGTCAGCTTCTCTCTGGCTCCATCTGCTCTCACCAAGCAAGCCTACTTCCTTAAGACCCACTAACCCTCCCCTCCCCCAGAATCCCACATTAGAGAGCCAAAGATGCATTAGTTAGAATTACTTCTTGAACCTCAGGATAGCCTCTCTAAAATCTAGTTACTTTAGCCATATAAGAGAAAATTTCCTTACTTATAAATTACAGTGTCCATCAGCCAGTAGAACTAACCCCATTAAATGGAACGGAATTAAGGGGAGGTTTAAAAATGAAGATCTAACACAGCATTTAACTTGTATGGCCCAGACAGATGTGTTGGTAGGCCAGACACTATTGGCCCCATACATTAGTCATAATCATTTGGTGGTATAAAAAATAACACTAGTTCTGCAACATTACATATTGGATTTCTCCAAAACCTAACCATTTCCAGTTCCAGAAAACATATGGCTGGTGTTCTTGAGAGCAGTCTACTTGTTAAGGCAAGGACTGACTTGACTGTTGTTTTTTTTCAAGTAGTTTTTGTTTTGTAACAATGATACTGACATGTGTAAACAATAAGGAAAGTTTTTAAAGAAATAAAGAGAACTGGCGAGATGGTTTAATAGGTAAGAACATTTGCTTTGCAAAGTATGAGAACCTGAGTGTGAATCCCCAGCCCCAACTCAAAAGAAAAAAAAAGTGTGCCTGTAGCTTCAGCACTGGGGGACAGAGATCAGCAGATCCCAGGAACTTGCTGACTAACCAGTCTAGCCAAAATGGTGAGCCTCTGGTTCCATGGGAGACCTGTCTCAAGGCAGTAAGACAGTTATATAGGAAAACACAGACTCTTTTTCTGGCTTCCATATTTCATGCACAGACATGCCTGCGTACTTATATACATGCATACACTACACAAAAGTAAATAAACGAAAAAATACTGGTGAGCCACATAAAGTTATAGTGAATACATTCCACACACATTGTATACATATGTATATTTGCACATGTAAATACTGTACACATATTCAATTTTGTGGTGGTGATTTTTGCGTGCCCTGCCCTGCCCCCATGCTGGAATGCAGTCAGAGCCTCGTGTATGTAAGGCAAGCAATCTACCAACTGAGCTAGATCCCCAGCTCTTTTATGAACAAAAATAAAATCACACTATAAATGTTTATTGGTACTTTGGTATCTTTTGCTGTACAATATAATTTCATCATTAATGGTTGTATGCATTTACACAGTGTTAAAAAAGTTTGTTTACAGTGTTTCAGGGGTTTGTATGCTTATTTTTTAATAATTCTATAATTATGTGCCTCTACACAGTTCAGAAATTATTTTCTTAAATTCATAGGTTAATTGCTAAGTTAAAATGTGCATTATTTGTCAAACTGACCTCCAAACAAAATATCCCAAACTATGATTTTATAGTACATGAGACTTCTAATTCCCTACAGGTAACCGGCTCTGGGTTTTATCTATTTTATATCAAATAGTCTTTAATTTCTACCTTTGATTAAAGTATAGGTGTTAAGAAGAGTAGGTTTTAAAAACAAGAAAAGAAAAGTAGGTTTTGAGATGGGTGTGGTAGCTAACACCTGTAATCCATTACTTGAGAGGCTGACACAGGAGGACTATCCCAAGTTTGAGACCAGCCTGGGCTACATAGAAAATTTTAGGGCAGTCGAAGCTACAAGGTTAAGAACCTGTCTGAAAAAAAAGAAAGGAAAAATGTTTTAAGGATGAAGGAGAGCAGAAACAGGAGGATGAAGGAAGGACAAACAACTCTGGTTAAAAGTTAGACAGACCCAGATTGAGATGGCTCTGGCAGTCACTAGTTTGTGACCTTGGTCTAACCATCTCAACACCTCCAAGCCTCATTATCCCCATCTGTAAAATAGAAGGCTAGATCTCGCTTCAAAGGGTTATTGCGCAGATTAAATAAAATGTCTGCCAAATACTTCATACAGCGTTTGGCATTTAGGATTGCCATGGGAAAGTAAAATTTAGCTCCAACTGAGAAGGTGAAAATCTACCCAGCTACTCATCAGGCTGGGATAATGGGCACAGATAAAGCCAGCTGCGGAGTTAGCAGGATGTGGTGTCTTCTGAGGACATACTGCAGCTGTGTATGTCATAATCACTCCCTTCTCCAAGTGGCTGCTGCTTTCCTATTCACTCAGAAACATTGTTCTCTAAAATCACAGATATCAAAAACCTTGGTGTTTGTAATTATAGCAGTATCTGAGCTTTTTTTTTTTTTTTCAGAATAAAGCCTGAATATACAACCCAGGTGCAGCACTTTAGAAACAGGATTTCAAGATTCATCTTATCTTAACTTTATTATTTCTGAACTACAGGACCCTGAGTCCAATTTGCAGTCCAAGGGGGAAGTTTGACCCTTTTTACACACTGCTATGCTTGACTTTAAGCCTATCAATATTTGGATTTATTTAGACTGCTCCTAAACTCTGCCAAGGGCTATATTTCTAATGTTGTTAAGTAGAATTAGATATTACATATGTGTAGAGTTTTACACGGAGCCTTATGAAGATTTAGCCATTTGAATAGATGGCTTGTTAACTGTTAGTAAATCAAATGGATTAGGCCTCACAAGAGAGTGATTTTGAATTACATTTCCTAGAGTTTCTCTCAGTTCTAGAATGACCTTAATCATGTTTGGTCAGTAATTTATCCAAGAGGCTGATTTTTTTCTTAAGACAGATAAACAGCTTACGGTGTCAATGCTTACTATCAAAAACTAGAATCACTGACCACCCCACCAATCTTAATGATTGGTTATTACTACTTCCTATATGTTATCCTGTAACACCAATAAATAAAACCCAGAGACAGATATCGGGTTCAAGTTGAAGATCAGAGAAGCAAAGCAGCCAGCCACTAGAGTTCTCACCTCTACCAAGGCTCAGACGGAAGGGGTGATCCACTGAACCTCAGGTTGCATCTCCAGACTGCACTGCTCTCCACCAAGCGTCAGAATCCTAGACTGCCATGCTCTTCTCAAAGTGGCTAGAGACTAATTGCCAAGTGAGACCCTTTGCTTCTTTCTTATATACCTCTCTAGAGCTGGGATTAAAGGTGTGGGCTTTGTTATTCTTTTAGACTGATTCACAATTGTGTAACCCTGGGTGGCCTTGAACTCACAGAGATTCATTTACCTCTGTCTCCTGAGTCCTGGGATTAAAAGTGTGTGCCACTACTGCCCAGCTTCTATAGCTAACTAGTGTGGCTGGCTTTGCATTCTGATCCTCCAGGCAATCTTTATTAAATCATAAATAATATATCACCACAGTATCCAGTAGTTTTGATTGTTGCTGGGTTGTTTTGTTTTGTTTTTAATATTCTTGGGTTCTGTGGCAGTCCATTAACTTCCCAGGGTTATTGATCAGCAGCATTATCTTGCTCTGTGTAGTGAATTCTCTTTCAGTATGTGCAGCTTTCATACACCTTGAACACAGTGGCAGTATAGGCAGGAGCATGTGTAAACGACAGTCTTCCTTTGCTGACTGAATGGCTTCTTCACCTCTAAACAACTGTCTTGTTTCTCCAAAGATGGGCACTATCCATGCATACAAATCTTAATTTAGAAAATAGTGATACCATAAAATGCGTTTGGGGTTGTCATCATAGCTGTTTATACTTTGATAGTCATATGCCCTACCACTAAGCCAACTCCTCAGCCCTTTATTTTTTGTTGGTGTTTGTTTTGGTTTTGTTCCTTTTTAGTTTTTTGAGACAGGCTCTTACTATGTAACCAAGCTACAGATTTGCAGCATTCCTGCCTCCACCTCTTGAATACTGGATTCCAAGCATGTACCACCATGCCTAGCTAGTATTACAAGACAGAATCTTTGTCTATGCAGCTCAGGCTGGCTTTGGCCTAGGAACGATCCTGTCTTAATGTTACAGGCATGCCATCCCACACCAACCTCCCTAGGTTTTTACATGTGATTTGTGGAGATTATCTTCTCTGTGTTGGACATTTTGGTTACTTTTTAAATTTTTATCACTCAAAGTGCACTTCAATGAGTGGTTTTCTTGCACTCTACTGAGATTATAAGATAAAATGTTTCTGGGTATTAATGACGTGAAACACAAGCATGCCTCCTTAACATATGTAGCCTTCAATCAGACTTGCTGTAGTGGCTGCAGCTCAAATTTGAAGTTTGGATGCCAAAGCCAGTTGTACAAGTGAGACGATAGGATTGGCAGCAGCCTGTGTTGTGGGCTTTGGGAAATGGCAGGCATATCCCCCCACCCCCTTAACATAGTGCCTGCAATTTCAACAACAAGATTCATTCCCTTAGGTTTGTAACCTGCTATCTTGGGGTACTCTTTGAAACAAATCATTCCTCCCTGGATACTGCAGAAAATTGGGAACAACTAAATTCATTAAGTTGATAAGTGAAAATAGGAATTACCTGTATGACTCAAAACACCACTATGTTAATGTTTTGGTTTTTCCTTTTTTCCCTTTCCTGAACCTGAAATCAAAAAGTTAATCTTTTGTGAAAGTTATTTGTTATGCATTTTAATGGATTTATGGTAAAAGAAATCTGATGAGTATAAATTCCAAGCATTTTTCTAAATTTAGTTCCAGCTCCTTCCTTCATTCAGTAAAGATTACTAAGTACCTATTACATGCAAGTAGATTAGAACTACAGAACTCTTTATCAGTACATAAATATGCACATATTTCACAAGTCAGTGATCAATTGTGTATTCCATGCATTAACTATTCTATGATCTATCTTCCTTTTTCAATTATTTCACACACCTACACACATTATATATATATACATACATACATACATCCATACATACATACATATATATGTCTCAAACGTCTTGGTTTCTAGGGGTTAGCATATTCAATTTTGTTGATTTTTAGATATTTTTCTCCTCCATTCTTGCTTTTGAATTCTTTTATTGGGACTTGTTCCTCAAAGAAGTTATAAAGTCAAAGGTGGTATAACAACCTCTCATCTGAGCAAGAAGGTGAAGTGAATTATCTGCCTTAAGTTCCCTGTGGATTTAATCCCTGTGGGTTTTCTTCCCAATTTGTGGAGAGGGTGATATTGAAAGCGATGTGTCACAAAATAAAAGCAGAGGCCCCCAGGAAGAGCTCAGCCAGCCTTCCTGAGAACGACAGCAGTGGTTTCTGGGAACCATGCCCTGTCACCACCACCTGCAGGTCTTAGAGGGCAGGGCATGCTGCATCCAGCATAAAACCAACTGCCTTGTTTCCATTAGACTTGGCTTTCTGTAGAAGAAGCCACACTTGTTCCCTTTCTGCGCTGCTGCTACTAAGTGGTGCTGATGAGCCAACATGTTCTTCTGGATTTCTGCACATCAGTGATGACTACGAGCTTTCCATCAAGATGGGCCTATCTAACAGCTGCTGATGCTGAAACATATGGGATCTCACAGCGATGCCCATTAGTACCCCCTATTAATGCTCCCTAATAGAGCCCTTAGATGGCTTATGTGGGGCTGGCCACACTTCTGCGACTCTCCTGATAAGCAGACAGCGTGAGATTCAAGCAGGCAGCAGTGGGATTCTGTGAGCGGCTATGTGGTGACAAAAGGTTACTCTCTGAGTGGTGAGAGAAGGGAAGGCATGCTTTTCTCTCTCCCCTACCAGAGATACCCAAACTGTGCTGTTTAGATAAAGGAAAGGCATGAGAAATCAGGAAAGCTCAGCTGTGTTAGCTTTAATCCCTCTGTCCCTAAGGCACTGTCAGGCACTGAGTCTTGAAACCTAAGAACCGTAAGTAGGTATTTCACCCAGAGATTCAGTCATGTGACCATTCAATCAATAATATTAAAACCTAATCTAAAATTATTCCAAATACTATTCTAAGTATTAGATGCAATAGATAAGATCTCTGTCCTTCATAATTTATACTACAGGAGAAACAGGTAAATGAAAAAATAAGTAAATAAACAAGGAAAAATCATTTTAAAAATAGGATGTATAAAGCACAAACATTAGTGCTAACTAAATTCAATGTGTTAATTACTCTGAGAACTTCCCACTAGTCCTAAACTGAATAAAATCTAAGAATATTATTTAGTTCATTTTCACAGACTAAATGCCTGAGTCCTATGATTAAAAAGTGAATAGAGAGGGCTGGAGAGATGGCATCGTGGTTATGAGCACTGACTGCTCTTGCAGAGGTCCTGGACCGGATTCCTAGCACTCACATGAAGGCTCACAATCTTCTGTAATCCAGTCCCAGTCGGTCTGATGCCCTCTCCTGGCCTCTGCAAGTACTGCACACATGTCATGCAGTCAAAATAAAAATAAAAGTTGAAAAAACCCAGAAGACTGAAATGAGAAGCACTTGGGGCAGTCTTCTTTAAAGACTGGAAAGAGAAGCACTTGGGGCAGTCTTCTTTAAGTAAGGAATCTGGATGTGTCCAATTAACCAGATGGTTGGTGGTTGTACCATGCACAAGGTGTTACAACTTTATATTCTGTCCAGGGACACACTGCCTATTGCCTCTACTTCTCAGGTTACAAGCATTGCTGTCCACAGTCCTGGGTGCTGGGGAGGGCAGGGTGAGGGAATTCCAAGTCCTCACATCACAGCCTCAGGCTAATCTGGAAGTCTTCGCCACAATTTAATAAAACACAGCCTGAGAAGCAGGTTAGGAATAATTAGTTATTTGAGGAGAAAGCCTCACTAATTACAGTCCCCGACCCAACCTGCCTCCTCCAGTTTACCCTGCTTAATATTTGGGGATTCTCAGCTGTAGACATTTAGGGAATGAGGCTCTTGTTACATTCCCCCATCTTCTCTCTGCCCTCATCTTATTTTCACTGATGCACAGTTCCTGACGTTGCATAGTAATTAAATGTAAGTGACTCATATTTTTTAATGCCAAGTGGTGTTGCTATGGGCAGATGCTCTAGCCATTTTGTGATGTCAATAATCATTAAACTGCTTTTAAGATGGAAAAGAACTCAATGTCTGTGTTTTCATTCTCAGAGCTAGCACCTGTCAAGGATATGCCTCAAGCTCAGTGTATCCTGGGTTCACAAACCCAGGGCCTGCATCTGACTTCTCATCCAATGAAGATGTGTCGCAACCATTCCAAGAAGAGTTACTCTCATCCTTCTGCCCTCTCACACTGCCTGTTCTTGTTCTCCGTCTCTTCTCCCCTGCTTATCCTTTCCCCATGAGTTAGGCCAGAGTTTGCCAGCTCCTCACTTTGCTACTGTTTCCAGAATCTCAAGGCACTGGGATACATCCTCCCTCAGTTCTTTCCCCACCTATTTGGATTGTACTTTCTATATTCACAAAAACACCTAAGGCTGGAAGAACCTCCCTCCTGTTACAACTCACTTGAGTTAAGAGAACTTAAGTAAGCTATCCAGTGTCAAATGGCTAGTTAACTAGCTGCTTCCTATGGGAGCTTCCCCCACCTCTCACTCCCATTCCCCTCCCCACCCCCCTCCCTAAGGTGAATCTAGGGAAAGGCTGAAAATGTTGTGCTTACCAGCTGCTCCCTATCAAAATGAAAAGCCAGAACCTTCAAATAACTAAATAAAGGCAAGTCCAAGTGCAATAAAATCACCAGGCCAGGGGCTAGGAGACAGCTCAGTGATGAAGTGCTTGCTACATAAGCCTAAAGACCCGAGTTTGGATCCCAGCATCCATGTTAACAGCCAAGCACGGAGGTTCGTGCCTGTAATCCCCGGGAATGGGGAGGCTGAGACAGGCAAATCCCGAGTTTGCTCACCAGCCGGTCTAGGCAAAGCAGTGAGCTTTGGGTTTAGTGAGAGACCCTGTCTCAAAAACTAAGGTGGAAAGTGACTGTGGAAAATGCCTCACATCAACACAAAATATCACCAGCCAACCAGAGATGAGGCATGGAAGCAAGATCTCAAGTGGTTAAAAAGTGAGTAGGTAGCGAGGGATCCACTCTGACTCTTTTGTAAAGTCTGCTGATGTGGGGAAGATGATAATCAAGAAGTTAAATGGAGATGGAAAGAAGACCGAGTGGTTAAGACAAATTCCAGTTCCAGGAATCTGATGCCCTCTTTTGACCCCTGCAGGCTCTGGGACACATGTGGTATACATGCATATATACAGGCAAAACACTCGTTCTGTAAAAAAAGATCTTTTAAAAAGTGAAATGGAGGTAAGGGGGATTATCATGTCATATGTGTGAAACATGAGCAGGTTGGAGGACAGAGGGAAAATTCTTTACTAGAAAAGACTCAAACTGTAAGAATGAGAATTCACCAAAGAAAGGCTTCAGGATATGGATGGAGAAAAGACAAAAGCCCTAAGTGGGAATGTGGCTGCTTAGATCATTCTACCATGAGCAATGACTTCGACTTAAAACTCTGTAAGGATAAGGACCACTTCGGGAAATGCTTGACACTTCATCTGTTCCCCAGCACATAGTAGGAACTCTGTTATATTTCTTGGATGAGTAAATGACAGAACAAATCATAAAGAAATTTTCCAGTGGTGTATGTATGCACTCAGTAGCAAAAATTTAAACCCAAATTAGAGAAGGAACAGAGGGAGGGGCAAGGGGAAAAGGAGGCTGTACAGATGCCAACTTTGGCCTCCTTGGCCAATGTACTGGATGGAATCCAGGAAACCAAGACAAATTGTCAGTGGTGGCTGCCATACAGAGAAACTGACAGTTCTGGTGACATCAGTGCTGATGTTAATTGGAACTGTACATTACAGCATAATGCTATTTATCATCCTGAGTTCTAAATGTGAAGTGAAATTTATCATGCAAATCTTTATAACAGAGCAGTTGGTGCCCTTGACAGAAAGGTTACTCACCCCACCCCCTGAATTGTGTGTGTGTGTGTGTGTGTGTGTGTGTGTGTGATACAGGATGATATTCAAATTATTTAATAACCAGTGTGATCCAGAAGCCTGGCAACAAAGCAGCTCTAAAGTGACAAGTGACCAGTGTAGGTGGTTGTATTCACCCGAAGTGTCAGGGCACTTATATTGAGGCTCAAGGACTTACAGTATGAAAGCAGAGAGAGAGAGAGAGAGAGAGAGAGAGAGAGAGAGAGAGAGAGAGAGAGAGAGAGAGAGCCCATGTGCTTGTAGAAGCTTGAGGACAACCTTGGGTTTTATTTTGAGACAGGGTCTCTCACTGGCCTGGAACTAGGCTAGACTAACCCAGAAACCTTCCCATCTCCATCTCCATCAGCTTCATCATCTCCATCTCCCCAGGATTAAGATTACAAATATGCTCCACCACATACAGCTTTTCTTATGTGGGTTCTGGGGACCAAACTCATATCGAGCTACCTTAGCAAACCCAGTACAAGATTTTTCTTAACAGTGTGAAAGAGAGAATGTATAAAGCAACCTTGTATGCCTTCAGAGGAACTTCTTCCCCACAAAATTCTAATCCTAATACTTCCCTATCTATTAGAGAAGAGACTCACTGTTCCTTCGACTTTGTCCTCCAGGCACTGGCAGCCCCCCAAACTGGCCACTTGCCCAATCTCTGTCTTCCTTGACTCATCAGGCTCTTAAGCCAGCAGCACCCATATGAGGTCTGACCTTTATTAATGCCAGTTATTTTCACTAGCCTGCAAGTATCCTCACAATCAGCCAATCGTTCCAAACAAGTACCTCATGGACCAGGTTCTTAGCAAGACTTAACCACAGGGCAGAGACACGCATGGCATGAAGGAACACTGAAGAAAAAAATGAAGTTTTAAGAAATAGCAGACTGGGGCTGGAGAGATGACTCAGAGGTTAAAAGAACTTGTTGCTCTTGCAGAGGACCTGGGTTCAGTTCCCAGCACCTACATGGTGGTTCACAATCATCCCTAATTCCAGTTCCAAGAGGTCCAACACGGTCTTCTGACCTCCAAGGGTACCAGGCATGCTCATGGTACACATACATCCATGCAAACCAAACACTCACACACATAAATACAAACAATTTTTTCTTAAAATAAAAAGAAATGGAAGGCTGGTGTAACATTAGAAGCTAGGAGAATAATCACCTGGGCTTTCTGTGGATCATATAAAGAGACCATATTTCTATTTTTGAAGGACTAAAACCATCTACAAAGATAATACGCTTCTGTTAATGGCTTGTGAGATTAAGAACCTCTCTGGGTCCTACATTATATTTTGTATTATAACATTTAAACCATCTCTAGGGTAGGGCTGTGAAATCCAGAAATGGGTTTCTCAGAAACTCACGGGTAATTCTAGAACCATCTTGACCCCCAGGGAATGTAGGCTTATCCTGTAGAACTACAGTTGACCAGCATGTCATAGAGTTTGAGAATGAAATGAGTCCCTCCCCCAAAATGATATATTGAAGCCTTAGCATCCAGCATCAGAGCATGTGACTACATTTGAGGAATAGGCCTCTAAAAGGATGCTTGCCCTACAGATAAACCACATTCCTCTCTGCTGGAGTCTCTGGAATGAGAAGAAACGTGGGGATGTAAAGGCTCCAAGGACACACATTACCCAGGAAGGGCGTGGCTTCCTTCTGCCAGTTTATCCAGCTGGGTCTGGCAGCTGAGATGGGGGAAGAGGTAAGGAAAGACTGGCAGGTGGATTTTCAGAATGGAGGTTAGCGGATAAGAGAGACAGCAAAGTAGGGCAAGGCTATGGTCAGGCTAAAGGAACCAGAGGCAGAACTAGAACAGGGAAACAGGGAAGTGGGGGCCACCCCCTGACATCCCAGAATGTAGCCCAAAGCCCCATAGACATCTTGGCTAGGGACAGGGGGGCCGGCATGAGAGAAAGAAAGCATTTTGGATAATACATTGGTAGTGAAGGGTCACTGTGAAGGTTGTTGACCACAGGCCAACAAAATGGTCTTTTAGAAAAGTGAATTAAGTGGCACCATAGGACTAGCATACCAAGACATGATCTGGAAATTAGAAAGGCATTTTTTAAAATATCTACTTTGATTTATCTTTGTTCACAATAATGTCTAACAAGCAGTGTTTATTCAATAAACGGTAAGAATGAAGCAAGTGCCCTCTAAAAAACAAGTGTTTTTGTCCTTCAACTGTCTCCTAGAACAAAGAAGCAAATGAACTTCATGGTTCATATATCAAATTCCTCTGATTATGACCCATGCAGGTCACTTTTACATAGCCCAGTGATGTCCAATGAACTAATAGAACAGAATTTCTTGATCTTGAAAGTTTAAGATCTGCTGTGAAAAATCAATGAAAACAGATTTGTTAATGAAATTAAAAGTTAATTTATTGTCTAGGCATGGTAGCACATACCTGAAATCCCAGCATTAGAGGGACTGAGGCAGGAGGATTACTGAGGTTTAGAAGCTAACCTTGGGGCTGGGATGTAGCTCAGTTCATAGAGTGTTTGCCTAGCATGTACAAAGTCCTAAGATATTATTTGCTTAAAAAGTGTGAAGACCTGAATTCAGATCCCCAAAACCCACATAAAAATCCAGGCACAGTGTTGTGCACCTGACATCCCAGTGATAGCAAGATGGGAGGTGGAGATAAGCAGTCCCTGGAAGTTTGCTGGCCAGCCAGTCTAGCCTACTTCCAGGCCAGTGAGGGACCCTGTCTCACATAAAAGATAGAAAGCACTTGAGGAATGATCACCACATGTATACATGTATGTGTGTGTTCACATGCATAGCTGCAGATGCATGTGTGCCTACTCACATGAATATGCACACACACACACACAGCTCATTAGAAGATTACAGAGTGGAGGGGAGAATAAAAAGATCTGGAGGGTCATTTGGCTTCTGTAGGCCAGCACCAAAGTAACTTCAAGGATCATACTCATAGCAACATGGAAACTCTCTCTTTGGACCTGCCTTCATTTCTTGTATCTGTTCTTTTTGTTTAGTTTGGTTTGGTTTGGTTTGGTTTGGTTTTTGAGACAGGGTTTCTCTGTAGATTTGGAGCCTGTCCTGGAACTCACTCTGTAGACCAGGCTAGCCTCGAACTCACAGAAATACTCCTGTCTCTGCCTCCTGAATGCTAGGATTAATGGCTAGGTGTGCACCACCACTTAGCCTTGTAGCTGTACATACATGAACATGCGTGCGTGTGCTCAAGTGCTCGCGCGCTCGCGAACACACACACACACACACAGAATAAAGAACCATAATTAAATCTTAATTACAATCCTGCCATTTCCTAATTGTATAAATTTAGACAAGTTACTTAATGTTTCTTGAGCCTGTTTCCCAGCATACACTGAAGATGAAAATGGCTGTGATAAGCTTCCCTGGCCATACCAAATTTAAAGATGGGTAACAGCTGAAAATGTATCAACCAAAATAACAACAGTTATCATTTCTCTGGTCCTGTCTCTTATGAAATGTATCTCTTTGGTTTCTTGCCAAATGTTTCTGAGAATGGGAAACAGTGGTTTGTGTTCTCTGTCTCTGTCTCTCTCTGTCTCTGTCTCTCTCTCTGTCTCTCTCTCTCTCTCTCTCTCTCTCTCTCTCTCTCTCTCTCTCTCTCTCGGTTTTAGATTATTCTCTTGAAACTGAATGTTGCAGCTTAGTGACAAAGAGCATTTGCTTATCCAGTGGAGGTCCTGGGTTTGAGCCTTGGCACCTCAAAAACTTTATAAATTCCTACATAACTACATTCATCCAAGTAGCTGCTAGACTCTAGCAGCCAGAGTCTACCATTTCCCTGTTTTCTGGCTTTGGCACCCTGGGGCAAAGTCTGCTGCCCAGAGGTCAAGAACTAAACTGAGACTACCTTTGTGCTTCTAGATCACAGTCCCTCCAGAGCTCCCCAGGCTACGCTCAGCCACATAAGCTACCCCACAAGGGTGTCTCATGTCATATTACTTTCTTTAATAGTTTTTTAAATCGCTTTGTTTATATCTTATGTGTCTTTTTGTTTAATCTCCCTAAAACTAAAGTAGAAATCTATAAACACTGTGCTTCCGGTATTCATCACAGTCTTACTGCTTTTACACAAATTTGCCCCATTCTTTTTTAAAATTTTTTAATTTAAATTAGAAACAAGATTGTTTTACATGTCAATCACAGTTCCCTCTCCCTCCCCTCCTCCCCTGCCTCCCCACTAACACCCTACCTATCCAATACCATTTCTGCTCCCCAGGGGTAGTGATGCCTTCCATGGGGATGGTCTTCAGAGTCTGTCAGATCCTTTGGGATAGGGCCCAGGGCCGCCCCCCCCCCCCCAGTCTATCGCCCCATTGTTCTTAGAATGAGTTCTTTCCTGGGGCATCTTTGATTCTTCAAGCAAAGAGATTCTCCCCAAGTCTTCCATATATTTCTAGATCTTTCAGAACCCTGAGATAAATCAAGATTAGGCAGGCAAGCCGAGATTGCCTGAATCCCACCTCTGCCCTTTTGTGCTTTGCCAGGCTGATGTTGGCATTCAATAAAAAAAAAAATGCCAGAATTGTTGATGGCATCAAGAAGGTGTACAATAAGTCTTTGTTCCTTTCAAACTGTTGGGCCACTACTGCCATTACCCATATTGGTAGATATATCATCTATTTTCCTAAAAGGAGTGCCCTGGCTACATACACACTTGTGTTTTGCAGCCTTGGGACAGTTTATATGCTGAAATACCTTGATAACAAGGACAATGTCAACATTTCAGTGGGTAGACAGGATACAGGGCCTGGGGAACTTGAATTTTTCACAAAAGGAAGCTGATATAGGCCACCAAGGAGTGCTATCACAAAAGAAACATATTTACACATTATAATCCAATTATTCTTGGTATTTACTATTCACTGAGAAGCTGGCAGCACCAGCTGTCCCTAGAGCTGCTGTATGAGCCTCATGGGTGTCCTGGTAGGAAGCTAATGTTATACCTTGAAATGTACATGGAGAAGAGGGAAGGAAACATAAAAATAGACAAAACATAGCAATGCATGCCGTCTGGATAAATTATAGCAGAAAAGAATAAAAACGTGGGAAACATGAGAAGATGAGGAGATGGACCAGGAAGGTCATTCTTTAGCTGCTTTGATAATGGTAAGTGTGAGATTTTGTAGAAGAAAACTCCTGAGAACCTTTGGATGGGTTAGATATGGGGTGTGATGGACATTCTAAACTTGAGATACAGGTCCTGACTTTTAGTTAAAGCACTGGGATGAGGGTTAGAAGGCCTGTCCCTATCACTTTGAGCAAGTGACTCAGTTTCCTCTTTTGTAAAGTCCCTCTATTTAACTCCTTAGTGTGCTAATCAAGCACACAGAAGATGCTAAGCAGGAAAGTACAGTGTACCTTATCAGAGCCATCATTGTCAGTAAGGAATCTGGGGAGGGAACACAATGTGTATAAGAATCCAGGAAAATCAATGATAAAATGCTGGCCTACCATCAAGTGGAGATAACAGAGAATGTGAAGATAACAAAGATGTTAGGGAAGGAAACAAGGACTGGAGGAGTCCAATCCATGATATAAATAAAGAAAACATTTTTAAGGAGCCAGGACTTCAGTTTCTTGATATGGTTTGAGATGTGGCACAATAGGAACTAAAGCTTACACACACTTGCACCTGAGACACCTGACACACAAAGACACCTGAGAAACCATGTTGGAGATTTTTCTACGCAAGAAAAACTTAGGTACAGCTAGGTCTCAGTGCAACATACCCATAAAGTAGCCCAAAGAAGTAAGGTTGAAGTGATGGTGATAATGGCATAGGCAACAATAGAAAAAGATAAAGTAACTGGGAGGTGGTGGTGCACACCTTTAATCCCAGCACTCAGGAGGCAGAGGCAGGTGGATCTCAGTGAGTTCGAGGCCAGCCTGGTCTACAGAGTGAGTTCCAGGACAGCCAGGGCTGTTACACAGAGAAACCTTGTCTCAAAAAACTAAAAAAGAAGGAGGGGGAAGAGGAAGAAGAAAGAGCAGAAGAAGCAGCAGCAATTCGAATACACAGGACCTGTGTAAACTCAAGCCAAACAAAATTCCAGCATAGAAAGGGGAGGTAGGCATGGAGTCCCACCCTTATCTGAGGAGCTATTGCCTAATAGGTTTTCTACCCACCCCAAATAGGTTTCTTTGCAGATGCAATAAACCAGATCAAGTCAAATTGAAAAAGTGTATCAGCAGGTTTATTTGAACAAAACAATTCCTGGATGGGTTCTCTGGTCCCAGAGATCAAGGCTGGAGAAGCCACCCCCACTAATGAAAGCAGGGAGATTATATATCTTGTAGGCAAGGGATGATGATATGTCCACCACAAACTGGGTTTGTGCCCAAGTATGGTTAAAAATTGAACGCTGTAACGCTTTAGGTGCGGACCTGGGCTGCTGGCAACTTCAGGGGAGGAGCTGCCTTAGCTGCCAAGAATGTAGAACTGGGCTTTTGGGTACCTTCCCTTTGTTTGGAGATTCTCTGAGTGGGTGGGGTTTGGAGAGACAGGAATGACTGCAGCTCCTGCTCAGACCAGGCAGGAGCTGCAGGAGCGCTGGAGGTTCCAACCAAACATTGGCTGGGAGAGGGAGGGTCAGTTTTCTCTAAGTTTGTAGCACCTGATAAATTGGCCATACTCTGGTGTAAAGCCACACACCCAATAATATTTGAACAGCACAAATTGGACTTGATTATTTTTTATAAGGAAATACAGTTGGGTGGGTAGGGAAGGGGGTGTATCTGGGAAGAGTTGGGAAAGGGGATTGAAAATGATTAAAGCACATTGCACAAAATTTTGAAAGAACTAATAAAATGATATTTGTATAAAATGAAGAGGGGCAATGCTGAGAAAAAGATATTTGCCTATTAGATGTACAACAAGTAAACCAGTGGTAAGAGATGTGTGTACGTAGGAGAATGGAAATCAGTGAACTGGAGTGAGTTTCATATTAAAAAAAAAACAAAAAAACTATCCATTAGTCAAATATAGTGACACACATTTGTAATCTGAGCATTCAGGAAGTTGAAGCAGGAGGGTCATGAATTGGAAGACAACATGAGCTACACAGCAAGCTCAAGGCCAGACTAAGTAACCCAGAAAGAATGGGGATGTACTCAGTGGGAGAACACTTGCCCAGGTAGTATAAGGTTATGGATCTGAAGCAAGTGGTGGTAACAAAACAAACTTCGCTTATTTTTCCTGAGAAGAGAAGCTCTTTGAAAAATAAATTATTTTATATGTGCAAAAAAGAGAACTAATTGTTTAGAGGATTCTTGAGATGTGTGTTCAGGTGAAGCAGAGTCCTTGACATAAAGTGAATGATTAATCCAGATTATTAAACAAAGGCACAGTTGTGCAATTTATAACTTTTGAAGGTCTGTGTTGTCATCTAGTAGGACCCTTTGCTTCAAAATAAGGGGTTGTGCCAAACCTGAACTCCAGGTACCATTTTTTCCCATGTCTCCCAGGTATATCTTTTTGAATGTGTTCACTGGAGATGTTGGACCATATTTCTTTTCAAATGTAACCAAATGTAGAGGGAGTTAAAAAGGAGTGTGCCCAGAGCTGGACAGTCTTGTGCAGACAGGTAAGTGAGGCAAGTCAAGAACTGTCCCTTGGATTCTTGGACTCAGAAACATAACAGCCATGGCTGGAACAGAAGGAATGCTAAGTTGCCAACCAATGTTTAAGAGGCATGGGGGGAAATGATAAAGCCAAAGAAAGTTAAAGAGAAACAGAGTGCCGAGAGAAGTCACAAAGCCATATGCCTAAAAAGATATGTTTTAGTGCCAAGGAGACAGCCTCCAATTTCAGCTTCAGTGTGTAGCCATAAGTATCATGATGCACATCTTCCCCAGAGGTATAGCACCCGGCAATGGCTATTTACTAAGTACTTCCTGGAACCCATGCTTTCTATTACCGGCACTATTTCTTTTTTTATTCTCACCATGTCTGTGAAGTCAGCATTACTGGCTGATGAAGATCTAGGCACTAATGAGGCAGTCGCTGGCTCAAGGCAAGCCACTATGGGGTGTTAGATTAACACTCCAACCCATGCTCTGAACACAGTGGTTCTCCCTTTCCTTCCTATTAATCACAATATACAGACTTAGCGTCTGTGCCCATTCAGAGGCCAGAAGATACACCTTGCTTCTTCTGCCCATCAGTTTGAAATATTGAAATGAATCTTATTGGTTTATACTGGAAAAAAATCACCTATCAGATTAGATTAAAATTTGACTTGTATAATTGTTGAGTGGATTTAGCGGACTTGACTACCCAGGGCTCCTTCCCTCCTACGAAGAAAAGGACAAAAAGAATAAAGGAACTGTGGGTTATGGACATAGGAGACAAGATTGGAAAAGTGCTTTTAGAAGGGAGTTTACTTTAAAAGTAGGTTAAGAGGAAGGCCAGCAAGAGAGGACAATTGCAAGAGATGCTGATGGGTGGAGGGTCCAGAGTATCAACTTGGAATTTCAAAAGGCTGAATGGAATGTGACCCATCCTGAATTTGGAGGGTGAGGTCCCAAGTATGTTGGGAAAACTAGACTGAGTTCCTCTTAGAGGCAGGTGAGCAACAGGGTGTCAAGGCTAGCTGACAGAACTACAACAAATGAATAAACAATTGACTCATCAGCCCTTACAGGTTGTTAGAACCTAGGTGATAGGACTACAAGGTAAATAAATAGGTGAAGAGGAGCACGGGACCACACACCTCCCATCTGTTGTGGGTAGTACATAATCTAATATTCCCACTCACTGCAGTAAATGGTGTCACACGCTTCCCATGCAGACTAAAATGCAAGAAAACAGAGTGATAGCATCCTTATAGAGCAGTAGATCTGAATCTGAAGAACATGACTAACAGTTTGTCTGTTTGCTTGCTTGCTTTTTAGAAAAGGTTCTTTTTGATAAACTTAACTCCCTAACACTGTCAGTCATCACCTCAGGTAACAAGTTTAAACAGTCATAAAACATTTTTAAAAATAAGATTACTTACTAGGGTAGGTTGTGGTCTTAATTATAGGCATGCATGCATTTATGCTGAAGAAAACTCTGTGTGTGTGTGTGTGTGTGTGTGTGTGTACATATACATATTATATTACTGAGGTTCATAACAAAAGATTCAGAAAACATATCCATCTTCTCAAGAATTTTTCTCTTCTGGAGCTTATTTCCTGCACATGGACAGCTTTACTTTCTTATTTCACATCATGAAGACAAAAAGGCTCATTATTTTTCAAATGTATATTCCACTAAGTAAACGTGTTTTTTCAAAGTGTCCATTCCCCTGATCCTGAGTCTTATTTTTACCAAGGGACAAGGTTTTCCTTGCTGAAAAGTTACTGGACATAGTTACAGAGAACGGCAGCCCCTGCATGGTCGAAGCAAGGAAGACCTCTATGGATACCATTTGGATTTTTTTCTCCTGTTGATCTAAAACTCATCTCACTGTTTTAGATAGACTATAGAGATCAGGGGGCCACCAAGAGTCCTATAGACCAAAGTTTAGGTTCTATGACTTCTCAGGCAGGTTACTAGTGTTAAAAGGCTATCATTCCCAACATAGAGCTGCTATAAAAATGTCAATATTTTAGACAGAGTGAAGGGCTCTTTAAAATACTATATGGTCAGCATGGGTACTGAGCAATAGGAATGAAGGTAAGGTTGGCCACCAGTAGCCAATAGGTAACTGAGAGTGGTGGTGAATTCCTGTAACCCCAGCAACTAGGAAACTCAGGCCGAGGAGCCCTAGTTTGAGGACATACTAGACTCATAGGGAATTTCATACCAGCCAGGATTATAGAGAGCCTCAAAACAAAACACAAAACAATCAAACAAACAAAACCCAGTAGGTATATTCCTTCTGAAGGTCGTGTGTACTTGACAAGAGGGGAATAGTAGGATTCCTGCCAGCAGTATTTGTGAAATTTGGGGAGACATGTCAGACCTAGAATTTATGAGTCTTGAGAAGACACCTCAATGTCAAAAGATAACGGTGAGGCTTAAACTGGTTTTTTTTTTAACATTAAAACTAGGAATAATTTAGACATGATGTGGGCGAAAGCAATGCATAGAAGTGAAATGCAAAAAGACTTTGAGAAAAGGGACAGTGGCAAACAAGAAGGAGGTAATGTGGAGTTTAACATTATTACTTTTTATGTATAGGTATTTTGTCTGCATGTATAGCTTTATATGGTTTACAATTGTAAACCACCATGTGGATGCTGGAAATCAAACCCAGGTCCTGTGGAAGAGCAGCCAGTGCTCTTAACCACTGAGTCATCTCTCCAACATTAAAGTCTACATGAAAAGATAGAAGACAGAGCCAAGAAAAAGGCTTAGAGGCTACAAGTCAATGGAATGAAAATAATATAGTATTTGGGTCAGCCCAAGTCTGGAAGGAGTGGAGCATAAAGAAGATACTTAATGCAAAGGAGATTATACATACATACATACATACATACATACATACATACATGCATGCATACATGGACAGAAACAGGATATTGCCTGAACTCTCATCTTAGACAGGCAAGTATCCAGGACCCAAAACTAATCCCATAGATGAGGCAAGATTGGGCTGTGGGTGTAATTGATGGAGCCAAGGGAAACATAGCATCCATGGGCAAAGCTGGGAGTGTGACAAACAGAGAGTCCCACGGGAGAATGGGGCCAAAGGATCTGGGCAAAAAGCAGAAATAGGCAGGTGCTGGGAAAAGGAACAGGAACTGGAGCTTCTAAAACAGACCGAGCCATTTCCAGCGACAGGTAGGAGGTAGTGCCCCAGGCTTTCCCAGGGCACCGAAGTATCATCACGGGATTTTTATGAGGCTGTTTAGGATGCTAAGCTGGTCTTACATAAATGAATGGAGCAATCGCTTCTTGGATCAAGTATAAATGAATGGAAGCAAGCCTTTAACCTCAGCAAGAAGTAGTAGCAACAACGGTGACAAAAATTAACAATAGTAGCAGCTAGGCCTATAGACACCACTGTAACCTCAGTATTCTGCAGGGCTCAGGCCAAAGGACCTGAAGTTTGAGACTAGTCCTGGCTACACAGCATGATCTTACACACACACACACACACACACACACACACACACACACACACACACACACACACACACAATTTAAAACCAAAATAGTCAGGTCCAAATTCATCACTCTACCCAAACCTCTCCTCTGAGTTTGAGACGTTTGCAGTCAAATACAACTTGAACCTAACCAAAGCAAAACGAAATACTTTAGATGCCCCTGACCCTGGCCCTTGTCTGAGTGGCACATCTACTGTACATACTGGCATTCTGTGTTCTACCCTTTCTTGACCCCCCCAACTGTAACAATTATCTAAATTTTTCTATTATTAATAAAAACTCAGGAGTCAGACAGTAGGGTATGAACCTGGTAGATACAAAAAGTGATGGAGAAAAACCCAGCTGAGCCTCCTCCCTGCTTTTTTGTTTGTTTGTTTGTTTGTTTGTTTGTTTGTTTGGTTGGTTTTTCAAGACAGGGTTTCTCTGTGTAGCTTTGAAGCCTATACTGACACTCGCTCTGGAGACCAGGCTGGCCTCGAACTCACAGAGATCCGCCTGCCTCTGCCTCCCGAGTGCTGGGATTAAAGGCATGTGCCACCAATGCCCAGCCCTCCTCTCTGCTTTTCAAAGATCCAAAAAGGCCTAGAAGCCACCTAGGTCCCTCCTCCTTCCACCCTGTGTCTCTCTTTCCCCATCTGAGTCTGCCAAAAACTCCATAGTTTATTCTGGTCAACTGAGCCTGGACTCCGTCTTCTGAAGGAAGGTTTATCGACAGTTTTGGGGGTGGGGGAAGAGCAAACAAATCTCCTACAACATCAAATCCAAATACTTCTTTCCATTGCCATAGCTAACCTTTCTTAAGCTCTTTTAGCTGCACCTTGAAACAAATCCAGGATCTCCATGAAACTCTAGAAAACCATCTCCCTTTCTTTCTGGCCACCAACTTCTCCCCTGCCCCTAACTCCTCCTGTTTTTGTCCAGGTTTTAACAACCCTGTTTGATTATGATTCTGTCTTTGTTTTTATTCAGTTTTAGAAACCTCTGGCCTTATCACCTATTGTGGATGTGTCTCTGCAGTTCTATTTCAGCCCTCATCCTTCCAAGCCCTTCACCCAAGGACCCTGGCTAACAGATTTCTGAGTCACTAACGCTTTAGTAGAATTTAGTTTTGCCCAGAACTGTGGAAGGCGAGTCAGTGAGCCAATTAAACTAGTATTTTAAGAGAGAGAAAATTCCAGTGTGTGTGTGTGTGTGTGTGTGTGTGTGTGTGTGTGTGTGTGTGTGTGTGTGTACCCAAAGCTTTTTATGGGGGAAAACGACCTTTTCTGCCGAGGCAGGTTGGAAGAATTCATCATCCCGAAGGTAAAGACATAAACGGGAGCTGGGCGCTCTGCAGCCTCTTAGTCTGCTTCTCTCTTGCTTTGCAGCTGCCTCTCTCGCCCTCTCGCTCTCCCTTCCCACTCACAGTAGCACCACCATCTGCAGCAGACAGTTGGGTTATCAGCCAACAGCGCATTTCCATGAAGACTACGCATCCCATAAAAGGCAGAATGATAAAAGATTCAAACTCAAGCAGTCTCCTCCCAAGCAATCTACTTTGGGGTTCATATCTGAACCTCAGAAATCTTCAGGAAGCTGAGAGGCAGTATACGGAAAGGACAGTCTGCGGGGAGGAGACAGGAATGGGGACAGATGCTTAAGATATATTTGTCGGAGCAGGTTAAAAGCAATATAATGTCCTAACTTCTTTGAAGCAGAAATAAGATATAAAATTAGGAAGCAGCCTTCATGGAAGATGACAGCTAAAACGTCATTTCAAATGTTACTTCCAGACAGAAATCCTTGTCTGACTATACATTTTCTATGGAATAGCTAGGCCATTTTGTTTATGTTAAGATCCTACCAATTGGTACAGTGCCTCACACTTAGTAGACACTTGTGAAATCTTTGTTATAGAAAAGTAATGACTCTGGCATTTCAATGCCCTAATGTCTCCCTGCATTTTATATTGTATGATCGTTTCCATATAAACCAACTCTTGGGCACACTGTTTGGTCACTTAAAATAACCCAGATAGCCTGGCAAGACTAGGGCCTCAAATGAGACATGTGGAATGTTAGCGCTGTCGAGAGCTTATCATTTGTCGTATTTGTTTCCCACACATGCCCACACTTCTGAAGGAAGACTAATAGAGCAGATGCTGCTCTTTTCCAACCTATGGGGCCTAGGAAGGCATAGTAATCTGCCCAGGCTCTCTTTGTTTTGTAACGGTAGAGCGAGAAGTCTTTAAGAATTTTAGACAGATACTGAGCAAGCCAGAGTTCAGTGAGGGCTCTGCCACATGTGGGTCACCTGGACACTGTATGAGGTCTCTGTGGACCTCATCTTCCTCTGTAACATGGAATAATGATGCCTTCCTTACAGGGTTATTCTATTCTTGAACTGAATGCCAATAGGTTGACACAGAAAAAAAAAATATAGACAGTACATAAACATAATAGTTTCCTTCTCTATCCCCCGGAGTGGACACAGTGGAGATAATTATAGGACAACTATAAAACTTTCTACTGGTGATTTTTCTTTCCTAATTTTAAAAGAAATTTTTCAAATTTATTTTTCTGAGTATGGGTGTTTTGCCTGCATGTATGTCTCTGTATCCCATGCATGCAGTGTGCATAGGGGCCACAAGAGAGTGTCAGATCTCCTGGAGCTAGAGTTACAAATGGTTGTCAGCCACCATGTGTGTGCTGGGAATAGAACCAGGCTCCTCTGTAACAACAGGCAGTGCTCTTAACTGCTGAATTATCTCTCCAGCCCCTGGTTACTTTTCTTAAAGTTAATTTGAAAGTAAAAATAATATGCAAAACAAATCAATATTTACAGTAATTTTAATTTAAAAGGCATTTCAACAATGTTAATTCTTAAGTCTGGCACATTATATGATATACATGTACACACACACACACACACACACACACACACACACACACACACACACACACACACACACACCTTTCCTTCCTCATTAACCAGCCTGAGTGTCACTCAGCCTGCAGAGAGGAGCAGCCAGGGACCAGGAAGCCAGGACAAGGAAGCTCCTGAATCAGATGGGTTCTGAGACACTTTTCTCCTTCCCTCGGGCTGAGATACTCTGCCATCTGTTTTGATTAAACCTTTCAAAATTCAACTTGTGTTTTTCCTCCCATTCCTTTGAAATCTCCTTTAATTCAAGAGTCTTTAGGCTTTCTTCTTTCGCTTAACTACCATCTGGTGCCTCTATTAAAAAAAGAAGAAGAAGAAGAAGAAGAAAAGGAAGAAGAAGAAAAAGAAAATGCATACAACAAACACTCTGAGTTCCTTGGGAGAAAGGTATAATGATGAGGCTAATTTATTCCCATAGTGAGGCCCTTTACTATTTCCATGGCAACAGACTGTGATGTTCTGAACATGGGACTTTGTGATCATCACAAGAACAGAATGGCAAAGGGCCCTGTTCAGACTCTTTGTCCTTATGGATTCTTGGGGTAGTCACCCTTGGTGGCTCTGAAGTGCCTACAGAATTGAGTCCAAAGGACTTAGCATAACATTCGTGGTCCTTCTCGGTCTAGTCCAGTAACCGCAGACTTGTTGTCTGCCAGTCCCAGGGCCTAGAGTGTCTGCTGCTTTTCTCTTTCTTCTGTTATCTTGGACTTGTTTATCATAAGCCCTCTTGTCTCCATGCTTTTGCCTCTACGGGCTCTTCTCTATATACAATGCCCTCCTCCCTAACCTACTTGTCTCTCCCTTTTTTTTTTTTTCTTAACCTAATGAAATCCTCTTTGTCCTAAAGACTTGGCTGTAATGTTATTTTCTCTACAGACTCTTCCATGGATCACCCAGGTGATAACCAAACTTGTTTTCTGTCCCCCCAGCATTTTGCTCAAACAGATGTAATGACAACTAAAATTTTGGACGGTTGCTGCCTAGAGCTCCTTCATTTGAATTGGATTCATTGCTTCAACATGCCTCTTTCATTTTTTTTTTCAGACCACCACGGTTTTTTCTCATGATTTCTCAATGATTCTGAGGCAAAAGCAGCATCTTAGTCCCTTTTTACTGCTAGGAACCTGAATGTTTCTAAATGATTTGGGTGGCAGAGGCAGTCCTGCATCAATGTGATGGAAAGGAGGTAGACGTGAGAGTTAGGCCTATTTGAGTCCCAGTTATAGGAGCTCTCTAGCCTCCCTTTCTCCAACGTGAAATGATAAGAGATCAAATGAGATATGTATGCTAAAGTGTTTGGCTAAGGTTAGATACCCAAGTCTTCTTTTTCCTTCCCATTTGAACTGGATCTAGCAACATCTGGGAACAAATTTTTTCCTTCTGTTTTTGTTGCTCCATTTTTCATATGATGCTAAAGCTCAGATAGTCAAGAAAATAAAGGTTTTCAGTCTCTACCAGAGGAAAAAAATCCACCTCTATTCCCCTGTTTGTAATCTAGTTTAATAAAAGAAGCTACCAGACAGAGCTGTTGTAAAAATTACATGAAGCAGTGTATGAATGCACGGAGCTCTTTAGCATAGTGTTGGAGACACCAAGCACTCAGGATGTTGCAATTACATTATCATCACCATCATTATCATTATTATTATCATTATTCTTGCGTGACAGACAATGGGCCCTGTGAGAATTGCAAAAATTACCAAGATGGCCTCATGACACTGTCCTTGAAATTTTCTTCCTAGTGGCCACCATCATCTGTGCAGTCATTTCCTTCTACATGATTATAGGCTCGAGATGGGCATCTATCTCTTCCTACTCTGTGGAGTCGTCCTATTGAGTCAGCCACAACAAAACGTTGCAGAAGATGGGTTTTCAGCAGAAGTTGGTCAAAAGGATGCTGAGTGGGCACTCTCTCTCTCTCTCTCTCTCTCTCTCTCTCTCTCTCTCACACACACACACACACACACACACACACACACACACACTAAAATAGAACCCAAAGGCCTTAGGCTCTCTTATCACTAAGACATTAATCTTCAGTGGTGGAGTGTTGGCTGGGAGAAGCAGTTTTGGGAAGGTTTATGAATTGGAGTAAGCTGTTTTTGGTACTCAGGGTTGAACCTGGGTGTTGTCTGTGCTAGCTAAGCACTCTACTACTGAGCTACACCCTGAACAGACCTTCGAACACTTAGATATTTCTGCTGTTGTTGTTCCTCTTCCTTTTTTGATATATTTTCCTTTGGGGACATGATTTCACTATGTAATCATGGCTGTCCTGGAACTCACTCTGTAGACCAGGCTGGCCTCAAACTCACAGAGAGCCTCCTGCTTCAGCCACATGAATGCTGGGATTAAAGTTGTGTGCCACTAGGCCTGGCCTCCTTTGGCATTTTATTTTATTTTATTTTATTTTATTGAGACAGGGTTTTCATGTAGCCCAGGCCAACCTCAAATTCACTATACAGCTGTGACTGGCTTTGAATTCCAGATTTTTCTGCTTATTCTCCCAAGTGCTGGGATTACCAGTGTGAGCTGTCATAATCTTTCTTCATTGGTTATAAACCATTCCCAGATTAAGAAACAGACTCTCCTGATCTCTGGAAGATGGCAGGTGGAGTCTAAAGAAAAGTGTGCCTGGAAAATATGTCAACCAGACACCAAGAGAAACCCTGCTAAATGGTCTAGTGGGATTGACACTCATATTTACCCAGCTATTTTTTTTATTAATTACCAATTTGATATCAGGTCTGCTGCTGAGCTAAGTAACACAATGGAGCCCTATTATCAGTAACAAATATGCCCCAAGGCCCTCCAGTGAATACCTGAAACCCCAGATAGCAATCTCTCTCTCTCTCTCTCTCTCTCTCTCTCTCTCTCTCTCTCTCTCTCTCTGTCTTATGCACAATAAGGTTGAGAACATTCACCCTTTACTTAAAGGAAGTACTTTGCAACATTCAAATGCTAGTTATTCAAATGCTAGCATCTCCAGTTTTGCTCTTTGTTCATTACTAAGTAAAATAATGGTTTCTTGAATATAAGCAATTTCTTGATACCGCCACAGTCAATCTGATCACAGGAATAGCTAAGTTCTTGACCAGTCAACATACAGGTAACATATAGCATGGATACAACTTGACAAAGGACTAATTCACATCTGTGTGTGATAGAATGGCACAGTGCTAATTTCACCATACTACTCAAAATGGCATGCAATTTAAAACTTATGAATTTATTTCTGGAATTTTCTACTTAATATTTTTGGACTGAGGTTGACCTTGGGTACCTGAAACCATACTCAGTGTAGCTGCTGATAAAGGGAGACTACTGTACTATGAAATCCTGTTTAGCAACCTGCACCATTCCACCTACTCACCCCCAACTGCCTAAACCACCACTGACTACAAAGGATATTCTTCCCTCTACAGAAAGGAAGGATGCTACAGCATTCCAGTGACTTATCATGATAGCACTCACTCAAGTGACAGAGGAAGATTTAGACTTAAATTCAAGTTGCTGGGACATTAGACCTCATGCTCTTTCCACAGTGCATCCTGGAGCTCCCAAGATCCCCTGAAGACATCCCAAAGTGCACTGTGGGTGATTATACAGCATAGTGCTGAGTTCTAGTCCCTCATTTTCTTGATTTTCATCATGTTGGAGTTAAAATTGGGGCTAATTTTCTCTGGATTTTCCTCTGGCCCTCATTTAGACTGTGGCCTCTGGACTGGGCCTCTTTAGGGACAGGTTTGGGCTAGAGCACTCAGGGTCCAAGAGGCCCCAGGGAGGGGTTTGTGGTGAGTTCTTTGACACCTTCCCTTTTAAAACTTCCCCCACTACTCCTTCCCTGATGCTGGGGTAGGGTAGGGGAACATTTGTTCTGACTTACTACATACTTCGAGCTCTTCTGAGTCATCTCGGCGCTGGTGTCCTTCCAACCCCAATCAGCACACTGTGGGTGCCCTTCCCCAGCTGCCCAGGCCCATTCAGATGTGCTTGGTGCAGCCCCAAAATGACACCAAGATTCATTAGTAAATTAAACACACACACAAGAACCAAAGACTCCCCAGCAACCAACAGGGCTTAGGCAAGTTTGGGAGTGTTGGGGCCAAGATTAATGTGCAAACACCATTAGAATTAATGAACTACTTTGCATTCAAGCGTTCAGTTCGCATTTACATGGGTTGTACCGATTGTTAAAGTCCATTTCTTAAATTAAGAAGCTTATTGAGAGTTAAACGATGGGTGTAAGTTTTAAACTTAGCCATGAGTTAAAAGAAATGTTTTCTTCCACCAACATTTTATATAACTATGTAAAATATACATCTCTGCTTTACGATTTTTAAAATTTCACATTTATCAAAAATTAAGAAACAGGCATGAATTTAGCTGCTTAGAGAAATAATTCTTGTGGCTGTTCTCCTATAATAAATTCTAGGTGTTCCTCCAAGGTTGTTATGGGCCCAAGTTCATTTAATTGCTCCTGATTCCCATGTTAAATGCTGTACAATTTAGTAATCCCATTTCAAGGAAGAATTTTGCATTTGGTAGAATGTTGTTTTTCACCGTTGGCTCATGAGCCTTCCTCTGCTTGTTTACTGTGAATGAAGCCTGTCTTGTCCCTTCTTCTGGTCACCTGGATCACTCTCAGACAACTTCAATTTCTGGTTCTTACAATTTTTTATGAGGTGTTTTTTTTTATTTTATTTGTGTGTGTGTGTGTGTGTGTGTGTGTGTTAGTATGGGATTTCATTTGTTTTGTGTTTGTTTGAAGAAAGCCTTCACTATGGAACCTAATCTAGCATCAAACTCACAGCAATCTTCCTGCCTCACCCTTTCAAGTGCTGGAATGATAGACATGAGTCGTTCACACCTGGCCTGAGGGGGTTTTGAAAAAAATGGCCTAATCCTAGAATAGACTATTCTGTATAGTAGCCATGAACAACATGGGAACATGGGTTTTCTCTCTATTTTTGTTTGTTTACTTGTGCCTTAAGATCAGAGTGCAAAGCTAGCCAGACTGGTCAGCCACACAGGCCAGGCAATGGTGGCACACACCTTTAGTCCCAGCAGCCATACTAGTTAGCCATAGAAACTGGGAGGTGGTGGTGCCTTTAATCCCAGCACTAGACAAGAATATAAGGCACGTAGAGACAGAAGTGCAGGGTATTCAGTCTGCAGTCACTCTGATGGCCCCAGCCTTGGTAGAGGTAAGAACTCTCTAGTGGTTGGCTGCTTTGCTTTTCTGATCTTCAGCTTGAACCTCAATATCTGTCTCCTGGTTTTTATTATTCGTGCTACATTTACTGTGTAGGTGTAGGTGGTGTACACATGTGTGTGTTTGCAGCTGATAAGTAGATATTCACTGTCTTCCCCCACAACTGTGCATAGTATTTGCTTTGTTTTGAGACAGGGTCTCTCACTGAGCCTGGAGTCGGCACCTACACTCACATCCTCCAGCCTCTGCATCTTAGCATCAGAACTACAGCTGCAGGTTGCCAGACTTTTTCTGGGGTGACAGGGACCCACCTCAGGTCCTCATGCTGAGCAGAGAGCATTTAATCCACTGGGCACCTCCCTCAGCCTCCGCCCTCCCCCCCCTTTTAAGGGTCTCTCTGTGTAGCTCTGGCTGTCACTCACTTTGTAGACCAGGCTGCTTGGAACTCAGGGACCTGCCTGCCTCTGCCTCCATGCACCACCACTGCCCAGCCCGTCTCCATTTTTAAGAACACATGCCTGTATGTTTTGATGAATCAGGATTGAGAATCTTCAGATTTCATGTATTGAAACTTCTTGTTTTGTACTTGACCTGATAGTAGATGCTGTGCTTACTATGTAGTTACAAGATGCTGATGTACAAAGATGGAGCTATGTCGAGGAGCTAGGATTCTTGTTACCTCCCTTGGCCACAACTTTTAAATGTTTCTAGTAATTTGTGTTCTGAAAGGAATGAAACAGAGCCATAGTTCTGCAGAAACTTGATAGAGTCCTCCCTGGGGAGCTTCTTGTTGCTCAGCTTCCTGTGAACTGGCCACTCCAATCTTCTCTCTCCGTGTGGGCCCTCAGCATGCTTGTTTCCAATGTATTTACAATCAGGGGGCTTGGCAGGACAAAGGCTGGTTAAAGGACTTGAAGAGAAAAGGAGCCTCCCACACTGAACTCAGTCCCATGCCGAAATTATTGCGGTCCCTGCCGCTGCCGCCCCATGTGTTCTGGCTTTTAGTGGGATTGTTCTCTGTAGCTTTGCTCTAAGAGGTGAAGCACCATTGCCCACTGCAAGTCTTAATGAAAAGCAGCTCATAAGCAAGTGACGTAACCTAATTGTAATCCAGGGATCAGCTTGGTTATATTATTTAAAGAAATAGCATCCATTTTCCATGACCTGATTTAGAAAAGAAACCCAGGGAAGGAAGAAAAAAAAAAAAAAAACAGTTCAGCATTTGGCTTCTTGTGCTTGCTCTAATGAGAACAGTGGTAAATAATTCAGAAACAATGACTTTCAAGAACGTTAAACTCAACTTAGCTTGGGATTCTAGCTCAAAGCAACAAAAGCTGCTTAGAGAAAATTATAAGTGTTTGTGAAAGAGTTCATTTTTGCAGAAAATGTAGTCATTTAGAAAGTTTATTTTCCTAAGTAGTTCTACAATTTGGAACCCTGAAGGTGTAAGGGAATGGCTCAATGCTGTACCCTATGGAAGCTTCAAATCCCATTAAAGCCAATAAAGTGTCGGTCCATCCTTAGGAACAAAGGCATTAGGCAATATAAACTATTAAGAATGGGTAGAGAGAGGCAGAGGCAGGCAGGTCTCTGTGAGTTCAAGACTAGTCTGGTCTACATAGTGAGTTTCAGGACAGACATGCTACATAGTAAGACCCAGTCTCAAATAAATAAATAAATAAAAATAAAAGACAGGTAGAGAGAAC